>NW_003852400.1:26346526-26459039 GCF_000181295.1 Otolemur garnettii
TGGATTCTGGTTATTAAACCTTTGTCAGAGACATAATCTGCAAATATCTTCTCCCATTCTGAGGGCTGTCTACTTGCTTTACTTACTGTGTTCTTGGCTGTGCAGAAGCTCTTTAGTTTGATCAGGTCCTAATAATGTATTTTTGATGTTGCTTCAAGTGCCCGGGGGGGTCCTCCTATGACCAGGCATTACACACCTGAGGATAGGGACAAGGTTTATTTTGTTCACTGTTGTATACTGAGAGCCTTGCAGAGCACCTGACATAACAGTTGCTCAATAAATACATGTCAAATGAATATGTAATCTGCCTAGCATGTAGTATCTGTCCCACAGATATTAGTTTCCTCCTCTTTCTTCTCAATGAATCATCAAATCAATGGTTTATATGGTGGTAAACCCATTATTAGTTTCTCTCTTATCCTTTCATTTTATCAGCCTACTTCCATAAATAGAGTACATATAAAGGGCTATGACAAGGTTTACAGGGGCTATCAGTTATAGCTTGGTGAGATTATGTACTTATCAGGCTCTGTCCAGATTATCAACCAGTTTGGGGTGACCCCTTTTCTCATTATTTTATCTTCCATAGTTCCTGTTATTAATTCATTTAATGGTGATAATATCTAAATTATAGAACTCATGAAAATAACACATGGAAAGCATCAGCCTGAAGTAGGTACCCCCCCTTTTTCTCTCTGTACCATCTCATGCTGTACCACTTTACATGGGCATGCATATAACTATGCACTAGGACAGTGACCTATCAGTTTACAGATTGGATATTAATTATGACAACAAGCTTCAAAAAATAATGACTTCTCCCTTTTAATATTTATAACATTTGATTATTTAAAGACTGGTTAACCACAGGGATTAAGTTGATTAAGGGATTTTCCCCCAAAACATATTAAACTAATCTTCTCATAGAATGCCAAATGACTGAAACCCAGGCCTTGTGTCTCTTAGTTTTTATCTTATGGCACTACCAGAAGCTATATAATCAGAATTCCATTTTATGCCTTTTGTTTTAATATGTATTTTTTTTCTTTTGGTCTTCTGAAGCCTCATGGAGGAATTATTTCTTTTACATTTGCCTTCACACGGGCATTTCTGAGCTAGGTCAATCACCTAACAGTTATGAGGCCTGGGATAAGTTAGGCTGAGTTTCCCTACCTGTCAAATGGGCAGAATGGCAGGTCTCACCTCAAGGTTGTGAGGGTCAGTGAGATAATCTATGTGTTGCACTGTGGATAGTTTCTGGCAGATCATAATAACTCAGTAAATAACAGCTAATGCTACTGCTGATTCTGTTAAGATGATTGGTGGTGCAATTGTCTATCCACTTTATCTTTTAGCAGCCTACTAAACCTCAACAAGTCTGTTTCGAATTCTATAGTAAGTTTGCTGACCTCTTAGTATTGGTTCTAAATGAAGGGACATTAGACCCAAACCTCTCAGGGGCATTTTATTTGGTCCCTTGCATTTGCAAATCATGCTGTTTAGAGCTCTGAGAGATGGGATATGGCTTTGGGATCCCTGCCTATGAGGGTTTCAAGCAATTGGCAGCTTTACTGTCACAGCTGAGATGTGAGGGCAAAATCGAAGTAACTTGAGTCTTTCTACATATGAGGGTAGATTTGGCCTGTTGGTGGGATGTTTTCCTCCTCCTGTGGTGTTACCGATAGAAGTCTCTGAAAAGTGAGTGGTTTCCTATATGGAAGAGGTTCCTTCTATATTATTAGATGTCTAAGTTTTTATGACATCATTGAGTCATCTGTTCTAGTACCAGAAAATTCTGATGGCATAATATAGGGCATCAAACCACCAACCACTACAATGAAGGAAGAGTGGAGAACTAAAATTTATTGAGTGTGTATGACGTGCCAGGTACTGCACTTAGATGGTTTGGACTCATTCTCACATTTAGTGCCTTTAACATACCCAGTTGAGTAGTTCGTACTGATACTATAATCAAATAGTTGATTCATTCATGAATCCATGGGTGATGCAGAGTAAACATTCTCTTAGCTCTAACACTGGCCCCTCTGAAATGACTTGGTCAAATATCAAGAGCCTGCAATGTAGGAAGAAAAGCTCAAGATTTCTGCCTTGGCATTCTATTTGGCAAAATCACTTAGATTCCTGGCTTATTAGTATGATGCCTTGTTGAAAGGATCTTCCTTAATATACCCCTGATTCCTTCAACTGGACACTTAACCTCTACTTGTGAATTCAGACCTGCTCTAGGTTCAGTAACCAGTCAAATGGTTGGATCAGGAGGATTTCTTTGCCTCTCAATAGCTTTGCTTTGTCCTATTTTGATCTGACACCTGTTCCTAGGTAATTGGGTCTTTGATTTAATTAAGCCCAAACACATCATGCTTTTTTGAGCCTGTGTCTTGGTCCCTCAAGCATTCAAGTTCTGTTGCATCCTCATTGGAAAAGCCACAGACTGTTGTATTCCTGAGCCCCAGCATTGAGGATTTTCTCTGGGTATCCGCTTGACTTAGCCTTGCTCTTTGGAACACCTCTCTTAAGGCATGTGCTTGACTTGTGCATTCAAATTCCACAATTCTTCATCAGATATTTGAGTATTTTCTGTTATGAAAAACAGACTTTCATGATTCCCTTAGAAGGAAATCAACCAAATCACTGTAGCAGTACTTCAGTATTAAGACTAAATAATAATTTTAAAAAATACAGGAGAAATTAAAAGAATACACAAATGGTAGCCTAATTAGTAAATAAATCACTGGAGTAAAAATTCAATTCATGTATTCTAATGTCTTAGCAGGAGGTCTGGGGACTGGGAAAGGGATCACTGTATTTGTAGTTAAACACACACAGGATGTTTTTCTAACATATTTAATTCCATGTTTGCAACTTTGCAACCAAACTGTTTGCATGGTACTTCGATGAAACAGCTCTATTTTCATTCACATTCAACCTTCTCTGAATGAGAAAATGTGGAATTGATGATTCATTTGTGTCGTGCTACATGCAAAACTTCGGAGATCTTTGCTTCCTGTGAAGTAGATCAATTCCAACATTTGTGGAAACATTTTGACTACCACTGTTTTACTGGTGTAAACTATGTGTTATAAACACATATTTTAAACAGATGCACTGTTTCTATGTAAGATGTCAGTAGTTTTAAAATGGCAATAAATACTTAAGAGAAGAAGTATTTAACTGATTCTAAAGCTTGATATCCCAACCTATATAATTTAATCACAACAGCCCCACCCTCCAGTCCTTTAATATTTTACCAAATACATTTCATGAATAAATATTAGCCAAGTACCTTTGAAATTTATGATTAAATATTAACAGTTATTTTTACAAAATGCATAGGAACATTTTATAAGATTGTGTCTAGGAATGTAAATACGTCTACAGCCATTTTGACAGATGCTTGTGGTTTCTTTTAGTAACACCTGCTTCGGTTATTATTTACTACTAGAAAAACATTTTTTTTTTAAAAAAAAAAAGAAAAACATTTTTTTTTGGGAAGGGCTCATGGTCACCATTTGCTGACTTCTGCATCAGAGTAGCTTATGGCTTATTATCATCTGAAAGTGTAATTTTACCAGGGCAATGAATAATAAAATATTTTGTAATTTATCCTACTAAGCTTGAATGGGAATCCACTTGCTTTGGACATTTCCAGCCAGGCATAATTTATCCCCATCCTTGGCTGTGAAACAGTGTGGATCTTCTTAACTGAGTCCCTGACAGATGGTTTCAGCATTTTCAGGACTCCATTTCCAATCATTTTGCCCATATTGCAAAATTGGCCTTGAAAAAGGGTAAAGAGTTGTTATGCTGCATTAACACCCCTTCAGAATTGCTTGCTGTGAAGGGCATGAAGAAATGAAGGAAATCAAGATAGCGATGCTTGAGAAATATGCTCCTGAAAGTCAGAAATGTTAGCAATATATTGATGTTCCCGGATTACATCACAATCTCCGTTTGATTTTGACTATAAATCCCAAAGACACATTAAGTGCAATAATAAAAACACAAATATTTGGCTAATGTGGCTCATAAGCTGCCCTGATGGTATTCGTCCTGTGGGAAGTTGGAACGGGCTTAGTTTAGGCCGCTTACCTGTCGTCCTAAATCCTGCTGATCGGCGCCGCCCTGGACTATAAGACGAACAGGAATCCTCCTAGTACCTTGCAAGTCTTGCTACCAGCTTTTAATGAAAGCACTGAAATATCTACATTCATTTTCCAAGAAACATGAACCGATCGCATTCAGCATGCCAAATTTTCATTTTCTTTTGCAGCTTCAGCTGACTGACTTCTTCATCTAAAGTGCTGTTCTTTTCTTTTCGTCGCCTTTTAGTTTATGATCAAAATCAATGAGGACTGAAGCTTTCCACAGCCATCTATAAAATGCAATTACTGTATACAACACACAGTAAAACTCCTATGTTGTATATGTCCAGACATAATTTATGCCACTTACCTCCAGAGAGGTATTGATCTTTTTTCTGTGAATGTTTTACAAAAGGGTCTCTTGAGTGCAAGCGTAAGGAAATATGTGGCTATTGGGGCTGATCTATAATTTGATTAATAATGACCAATCTTTTGAACTTGACTCCCACTGCACTTTTATTGTGATCTGACCTTAGAATTTCAGATTGTTTTCTTTTGCCATTCTTTTCAGAGGCGTAGTCATTCGTACATTTTGAATAACGTTACTGGCCTTATTCATGATGTAGTCTCAAGTTTGGCGGCACTGTCAGGTGATGAATACCAAATTTGGAATTAGAAGACTTTAGTTTGGCTGCTGAACCCATCGACTAATATTTGTGTGAGCTTAGACACAATACTTATTGCCCTGAATCTCAGTTTTAACCTCTGTAAATAGTCCACTTCATGGAACGTTGTTTTATGAGGATTAAATACTTAATTTATTAATAAATAAGACAGACAAACATTTAGCAATGAGTCATTTTGACAGGCTTTGGAGGATACAGTGATGAATTAACAGACAGGATTCCTGCCTTCACAGAGCTTGCAGTATGGACTAGTGTATGAGTCGACTCCATACACTTTCATATGGTATAGACTGAAGGTGGTCTCATCATCTTCACTGCTATGTTGTTGTTGTCATGGCTGAGAGTGGAAGGCGCAATAATGCTGATGCTGTTCTTGGTAGTGGGTCCCCTCGGTGGAAGGAGCAGTTAGAGCTAATGACATGGAAATTGTTCTGAAACTGCACAATGAGCCTTTGCAATGCTCCAAAGCTTAGCATTTACTAGTTTATCCTCTTAAGTTTGGCTCGAAACTCTATCTATTGATTATTTCCCTTGTAGCCAGAGTGTTCTAAGTGAAAGAGACAGAAAGAAAAAGTGGGAAAGGCCTTTTCTTTTTACTCCTCTAAAATGTAATCTATCAGAGTCAATAAACAGGGGAGTTCATTTTCAAGGAACAAACCTTCCTTTTTCATCCACGGTCCCCCTGGGTCACCACGTGGTGAATAATCTTCCATCCTCTTTACTGTCTTTGTGACGCAGGGCAAATTTGTGGTTAAGAGGATGTGGCCCTTTGAACAAGAATGTTTTGGTCACCACCAGGGTTACATTATGGGATTTTCTGTCCCCTAAATTACATGGGGATGATGGTTAGCTCACTTGTAGGGCATCTGCTTCTGAGGCTCTGCACCAGCCACAAAATGAAGTGTGTTTTAAGTTGCTTGTGATTTTAAGCTGATAGCTCTGGCTATTTCAATATTGCTGATGAAAGGCAGGGTTTTTAGGCTATTATTTTGCTGGCATAGAAGAAAGCAGCAGGTAAGGTACTAATACTACATTGTGTGCTGAGTGTGCTTACTGCTGCTCCCAGAACCTCACATTCTCCTGGAATATTTGTCTGTACTATGTGAAGAAAGAACATTTTGTCCTCACAGAGTGAAGGAACAGCTCCAGCCAATTCACCTTGAGCAGGAACCTGGAGAATCGTATAAACTTCATTGTTATATGACTATAATGTATTTTCCTGCCTTGACCTGGAGTAAGTGTCAACTTTTGGGATTAGAAGAAAATTAATTGCCTATTTTCAGCTCACTGAAGTCAGCAACATAATGAACTGCTCGTATATATGCAATCCGAAAGATTGTATGGTCAAGAAAGTGTTCCAGTAGAGTCAAGGACCACTTCTTGGCTTAAAAACAAAGGTCTTCTAGTCAGATGAGAAACCTGTGAGGGCATAAAAAGTGATATTGGTCTTTCTCTCAGTCTCAAATTTTCTGAAAGTTTGAGATGCCAGGGGGTAGCATGATGTCTGCATTGCTGAACAAGAGTCATAGAATGGGGCATTTATCTTATTTTTGTTCTTTCGAATAAGCGCAAGAGTCCAAAGTAAAATAGAGGACAGCTTGGGAAGCAATTAGTTGACTTTTACTACTTTGTCTATTAGGAAGGGTCATTGTTATTTATCCTGGATCTTTTATTAGCTTAGAATCTTGGAGGCCCTTCCTGGGAACCAAGCTATCAGCAAGCTCTCCAGAAAGGGTTTTTTGTTACACTTTGTTTCCTAATTTTCTTCTTGAATCTTCATAGGAGAATGATTTTTTTTTTAAATGCAGACAAGCATAATTTCTCTAGGCTGGTATTTATTTCTGCAAAGAGGAAAAGGAACTAACTCTCATTGAATAGATAGAATGTGACAGACTCTATGATTATCACTTTAATATATCATTCAATTTTCCTCTCTTTGTATTAACCTAGGAGGTAGGCATTATTTTTTCCCTATTTTACTGATGTGGAAATTAGAATTTAACTCATTCTTTCTGCAACCTTACTTGACATCTTTAAGCCTCAGTTTCCTATTTGCAAAGTGAAGCTGCTTATACTTTCTTCTTAGCTATTTAATGATAGAACGTACGCAGAGCAAAGGTCACATCATATTGTAAAGACTTCAGAAAATGTTATTTAAAAAAACTTTTTCATTGGTACTACTATATTTCCCCCCCACCCCAAATACCTTGACTATGTGAACAAATGCAGTCAATTATCTGAATGTTTTATCTTTGTGAAGTACAAATCTTTGTGAAGTTCTATCAAGTAGACAGAATTATCCTGAACTTAAATCATTGAATTAATGGTTCTTGTTCCAGGTACCCATAAATTAATGGATGGGTCCACATATAAGAACAACTGATTTAGTGGTCTGGATTTCCCAGGCACAGCGTAATACTTTCTGGTGGTGATAATATGGTGTTTGGAGTCAAAGTGGCCTGGGTTCAAATCCTAGGGTTACCTCCTGAGTGCACCCTCACTAAATTATACCTTTATTTATTCATCTGTAAAATAGGGGTAATATATATTTTTGTGAGGTTTAAAAAGGGATATTAAAATAGAAGTTTCAGGAGAACATCATGTGTTAGGGTTCTTCAGAGAAACAGGAACAATAGGATAAACAGGAGGTAGACAGATAGGGATTTATTTTACGGTTGGTGGGGAATATTGAGTCCAGAGTCTGTACGGCAAGTTGGCAAATAGGCCATGGCTACTAGAATTCATGATTCTGAAGGAGGTTTGGAGGCAGAATACTTCCTCCTCAGGAGACCTCATACTTTTCTCTTGAGGGCTTCAACAGATCAAAAGAGGCCCACTCACACATTATGGAGGATAATCTGCTTTACTCAAAGTATACTGTTTTAAAATAGTAATCACATCTAAAAGAATAATTCCATAGCAACATCAAGGCTAGTGTTTGACCAAACCATGGACACCATAGCCTAGCCATTTGACACGTAAAATTAACCATCATACACCATGATACCATGGATGAGAAATTCTAGAGCTGGTTTTCCTCAGATCAATTGCAGAGAGGAGATGGCCCAAAGCCAATTCTGTACTTTTCTAGCCTTTTCCTACTCTGAAAATATGACAGTCTATGGAGAAGGAAAGGAAGCCCTGTGGAAAGAATCTAGAGGATGAGCACTAGATTTCTAGGGGCTGAAGAAGGAGCAGAATAGAGCTCCTTCTATAGTTTGAATAGAGCTATATCAGATGAGTTGCTATACTGGGATTCTCCAAATAACACACTAAGATACCCACTGGGGAGTCAGCTTCAAAATCTGCCAGCCTGTGAGAGTGCAAAGATTAGATTGTTACAACAATACCACTTCCCGTGGGGTGTGTCTTCACTCCTCTCCTCTCTTTTCTCTATCCCAACAAGACCAGATTTCTCCACCAGCCACAGAGGAGCTGGTATGTTTGTGGGCAGCACAGGACAGAGAAAGCGAAACACCAGCCATGCTCTTCTTTCCTTCCCCACCCTTTTCCAGCCTGAGAAAGGCTGAAGAGGAAGATGGCGGAAGTTTTAACATTAAATCAAGTTCAGAGTTTTGATTAATATCATAAACTGGACATTTTAATTTATATCCACTGGGCATATTAAATTATTAATATGATCTCAATTCAAATGAGTGATAGTACATAGTTACAATTTGATATAACCCACAAGTGAGCAGAAGGACCTTGGGACCTGTTCAAGTTTTCGTTTGGGGCCATTAAGAGACAGAAGAAAATCGGGTCTTGAGTACTTGAAAATGGTTCTTAAATTGTGGTTTCCCAGACCAGCTGCAGTAGTATTGCCTAGGAATGTGTCAGAAAGGTAACTTCTCTGGTCTGATCCCAGAACTAGTGACTCAGAAAGTCTGAGTGCAAGCCCTTAGGTGAATGTGATGGACACTCAACTTTAAAAACACTTTTCCTGTTACTATGTATTGACCCAAAAGAAAAAAAGTAATTTTACCATTAGAACAAATGTTTATAGCAGCCCAGTTTACAATTGTGAAGGTGTGGAAACAACCTAAGTGTCCTTCAATGCATGCATGGACGAATAACTATGGTATATGAATATCATGGAATATTATACAGCCATAAAAAAGTGGAGACTTTGCATCCTTTGTTACAACCTACAACTTAGATGGATTAGAAGAACACTGTCCTGAGTAAAGCATCAGAAGAATGGAAAGATAGTTATCACATGTACTCAGTGCTAACTTGAAACTTGTAGACTAATGATAATGTGCTCACATAAGAGAAAAACTCAATTGAATCCAAGAAGGGAGGAAGGGAGGGAGGAGAGCCAGAGGGTTCCTTCCCAGAAGGAAGATTGTGAGGGTGTATGGCACACATGGCTGTGTTGGGGACACAAATACAATTTAGACTTTGCCTTACAAATGAAAGCAATGTGTCTACCCTCATATTAATTGCAAATAAATACCCCCAGAAAAGAACCCTTTTCCCAGAACAATGTCTCACAACAGCACAAGAAAAGGTAGTTTGCTCTTCTCATGCTCAGATACACATATTTAATGAGAAATGCTTCTTGTAATAAATATTAATATAAAGGAAGATGGTAGTAAATAAAATATTTAATCTGTTTTCTTTACAACAGCAATGTTACAACTGAAGTTTCCTCTTCTGCACGAAACCTTTATCCCTGTTCTGCTTATTTTGTGAAAATGTTTTATCAGATGTTTTATCATATGTGAAAATGCTTTTTGAATCTTGAAGCACTGTACATAGACAAGTTATTATTACTACAAGTACCTTATTTACATGGACATCGACTTCGTTTTGATAGGCTATCCCTGGGGCTTGCTGATCATTTAACTTTCATTATCACACCTGTCAACCAGTTCCTACCACTAACCAATTAAGTATCAAGCAGAAGAGCCAAATCAGAGGGGAAAATTGGTGAAATCATGGCTGACTGCTTTAATTTTATTGAGAAAAAATGGAGTTGATAGATTTTGCCTGGGCTGAAATTGGATATTCAGAGTAATTTAAAGTCCCCCGGTTTATCATTCCCTCACCTGCACCCCTCGTTTTCAGCCGTGTTTCTGCCCATTCCATTGACACAACCTCAGGCGAGGTTAATAATATTTGCAAATCAAAAGTAATTTAAGGATGAGGTTTACTGTTTTTGACATTTCCACTGTGAAGTCTTCTCCATATTGAAAATAGTCTCTTATTGTCCTTGTTTTTAGTGGAACCTCTTTTTTCAGATCTATTGGGGAATTATAGCAGAACAGCCTTTAGGGATGTTCTTAATTATGTGTTATAGGACAGACTCAGCAGTTAATAAACATACTATTTTGAGGAGATGTTATGCACAAAGTCCTAGGGAAGATATTTGATGTATCTTTGCTTCCAGTCATTCTCAGGGCTTAGTTAGAGTGGTAAGACTTAGAGCCAGGAAAGGGAAACAAACGTGATGTCAATCGAATTGAGTCTAGGTTAGAGTTGGGCAGCTAATGCGGGCATGTAGGTGTCTTCATTGAAAACTTGGGATTTTAGCCCTCATTGGATAGATGGTTTATATTTTTTGTATCAATGCTTGGCAGTTGGCATTCTAGGAGCTGGACTTGAAAATAAGTATCACAAAGTGAACAGGTTCTACACAACGTGCTTCCTGTCTGGTGAGATGGCATGAAATGCAAGTGCCTGTGTGATGATGGATGGGGCTGGACAGGGCGTATCTTTGAACTGTGCTCGTGGAGTCCTCCTTTTTGGTTCCTACACTGAGCGGGAATAGATGATTCCTAGGGGGCAGGGGTGTCGTTCACAATGAACAGCCAGTACTCCAAGGCTACTTTTATCAGATGCCCAGGGAAAGACCAAGACTTGGTGATATGTATGTCTGGGTTCAGCCCACAAAAGTCAGTAGGGGTCTGAAGTTTGGAAGAAAGAATGAAACTTGTAGTTTCGTTAACTATTGAGCTATGACAACAAGCAGTGGCAAGGCAAAAACACAAGTGAGTGAGGGCTGACGGTATGTTGCCACGGCCTCTTGGGCCCCACACAGCGATGCCCCCAAGTTTAATAATCAACACTGAGAAACCCACTAAGGGAGAATAACAAAAGCTGAGCTGGAGTGGGAAGTCCCAGTCAGCCCTCACAGGTCTACTTGGGGACCTACAAAGACGTGCCATAGTCACACACTTCTGAGTGTGGGCCTGTGCAGCTGGCCTACCATGGCTCCCACACCCCACAGACTTCACCGAGAGGGAAGCGCTAGACCAGCAAAGAGACTCCTTACATGCCCACGTTAGTTAAAGGTGACCACCACTTCCCTCCTGAGGAAGAACCACATGCAGACAGAAAAATCTCTTCATATCCTTGATGGTTTGTTTTATTATGCATTCAGTGAATGAGAAAGTGAACCACATTTTTATAAGGGTGGGTTCCTGCATTCTGAACCAATCTTTTTGTTATTTTAATGCGTTTGTGAGTTAAAATAGTGTATCCAGACACTATTTCTGATATGGCAGAAGCTTCCTGACCATCAGGTCAAGATCCTGGAACCCAAAGAGGGCAAAACAAAGCAGGGCTTTTATCGATGTTTCCCATGGACTTTGTGGAGGTCACTTTTACATTCAAAATCTAAGTTTCCTTTTGTCTAATTACCCCTGGTGGTAATAGCGCTGGATCAGGTATTTGAATTAATTTCCTTATGTGTGATTTCTCTGGAAAACTGATAGCTTATTGATTTGTAGACATAATTACTAAGAGGGAATTTTTAAAGGTTTGGTGAGCTGGGAAAAGGGAGGGTTTCATGAGAACATAAAAATTAAAAGCACATATTTTAGGGTCAGGCTGGTTGAGTTTAAATGCAGGTGTGTCATTTCCTCGCTGTGTGACTTTGGGCAGGTTGCCAACCTCTCTGTGACTCGGAAATGGTTATCTACCTTACTTGGCTATTGTGCGCATTAAATGAGTTGCTATGTTTTGGAATTCATAACAGTGCCTGACATGTGTTTGCTATTATTATTTCCAAACACAAGCCTCCGTTTTTGTGAAGGGCACAATATTATCTAGACTGCTCTGGGTTTTGTTGGCTGCAATGTAGAATTTTTGAAAGGAACTCGTTTCTTACATAGAATGGTAATAACATTGTAACTATTGGCACCAGCTGATGCATTACCCTTCATTCTAATAGCGAAATACAGATTCAACATCTTTTACTTTTCTAACCTCACCTTTCACAGTATCTTACAATTTTAATGCAGACCTTCTCCAGCCGGCCTTCTTCATTTTTCAGACGTATGATCAAAGGTTAAATAACTGGTTAGGGTTTCCCTATCTTGTGGTCACAGACAGAATTTGAATACGAATCTTTAGGCTCTTACCTCCGAGAGGTCTCTATTAAAACATAATGTCCAAAGGTAAAGAACGTGGGCGAGTTCTCTGTAACTCCAATCTTGAAAGTCCTGGTGTATAACAGCGAAAAGTATCTCATTTAGTCTTTTAATGACATTTGTTTATGCGTTAGGATCTTTAGCGTATGTTTTTGGTTTTTCCTTTCAGAGCTTTGAAAAATCTGTCAGCTGTCACAGACTTGATTTTTGTCATCTGGCTCTTTCAAGTACTAAGGATCTGTCTTTTCTAAATTCATAATATAATGTGGATATCAGCTCTCACCAATGGAAATGAAGTTAGGCTTTTCATGTACACAATGCAAAAATGAGAAGCTGCAATTTGTTATTGAGTAATGAAATGACAAATAATCAGTTCCTGGAAGCTTTTAGGAATCTTGCCATGGAATCTATGACTATAAATTACTGAATGCCTTGATGTGGTGATCCTCACACCTGGCCAGGTGTAGCCCAGGCACTTAGGACCTTTAAAAATGCAGCTTCCTAGGTTCATTCAAGCCTTTGGAATCCCTATCTCTAGTGAATGGAATTATTATGCAAAACATTCCATGGTAAGTTCTCATGAACTAGTTTTACAAATGACACATTAGAACAATTTCAAAACTCTGGAGTCAGATTTCAAATATTAGCATCAAGGTACTTGGATGCTGGAAGGAATTTAGTGTTATATCTAACTCAGTATTACATTTTATAATTTATGAATAAATTAAGATTGGGAATGATTTAGCAATATTAGAATCATAGAGGTTTAGAGGGGAAGAATGCTCATCAGTTATCTAATATGGCACTGACATTTTATAGATCAAGAAACTGAGAACCAGAGAAGCTGTGTGACTGCCCCTGGTTATGGTGAGAATAGCATGTGAGGATGGATCTATCATAGCTTCCCATTACAGGGATAGGAGAGCTATACCAGAGACATGCTAGAGGTGCCACCTGAGAGTCATGGGCACATCAGTGAAGATGGCAACTAGAGGGTAAGGCTTATGGCTTACGGTCACCTAATGACCCACATGGATATTTCATAGTTGTCTTGAAGTATTACACATTTAGAGAAAAAATTAATTCAACATGTCATTTGAATTGAGATTGATCTTGCTCATTGTTGGGGCGTTAACAAAGTGAAGGGAAAAAGCATTTGGCTGAGACCTGGGAGATCTGAAATCTGTTCCCATAGCCATCACTATTTAGTACCTTGGGATTTTGTATAGGTCATTTTACCTCTTCAAGTTCCAGTTTCCCTGTCTCAAAAATTACAATGATAATAATATGCATCTTTCTCAAGTAATTTACAGAGTTATTGTAAGTATAAGATTTTCTTAAAATGTATGCGAAAGTAAACTGAAAAAATAGGATATATTATACATTTTAATTTTATGTATGGGAAACTATTTAATAAAAATGCTTTTTTATGGAAGGAGGACATGTTAGTAAACTGAAGTTTAATCTGTCATCTAGCCAATGCTAATTTTGTCTACCAATTAAAACATTCAACCATATATACTTTCATTAACATTTGTTTTACATAATATCATTCATTTAATGTAAATCTTTGGTCTTTACCTAGTATGATGAGTAGTAGATTTTATGTACTAAACTATATTTAATGGCAAAAACTAAATATGATAAAAGCAAAGCAAATATTAGTTTTTCATTTGCCAAGGATACCCAGGTGATAGGAGACATTATATGATGCTGGATCTAAAACTATACTTATTCCTTTTTGTTCTAACCCTTATGTTAGAGAATCATTTCACAAACACCTATCAAAGAGTGTATGTATATGAATAAGACACTGTTTTGCACTAAAAAAATAATATTTTACTAATCTTCTTACATCAGTCAGGGTCCAACCAGGAGGCAGAAACCACATAGTAATTTGAATAGGGAAATTATAATATGAAATTTCATCACTGTGACAAGGGATTGGAATAATGAGGGATGGGCTAGGAAGAAGTAAAAACTCCAAAAAACATAGGAATGGCAAGTATAGGAGCAGGCACTACCTCCAAGCTGAGAAGGAGCTCCCAAGGAAGAAATCAATCTGGAAATTGATCCCTAGTATCAAGAACTAATATCCAGAGTTCATTAGGAAAGGCATAAATGCAGCCCACTGATGGCAGAAGAAATTCCAAGGTGCTTCATTGGCAAAACTTACTGGAAACCCAATCTCTGTTCACAGAGATGTTCTGTGCCTCAAAACTTGTAGCAATATTGCCGGGGCATTGCCAGGGAGAAGCTGCTGGCTGTTGCTGACCACTGTATAGGGCAGAAGCTGGGTACTGGAAACCCCACCCATTATAAAAGGCCTATGGAAGGCTGTTGAGTGCAACATATTGGAACCTGCTGGGAAAATTCTTCCTGCTGTAGTGTTTATTCAGTGCCCTCTCATGAAGATGCTTAGCTCATGCCAGCGGGCAAAGGACACATATTTAAGGGGCTGGACTTTGGTTTATGCACAGCAAGAAACAGAGGATAACTCTGGTGCTTTAAATCAATCAGTGGATAATCAGAATAACTTTCAATGGTTCTGTGGAATAGATACTCTTATTATCTTGAGAAAAGGAAAGTGAGACACAGACACGTGAAACAGCTTGCACAAGGAAGGGCATGTGAGTAGTAAGTGGCAGAGCCGGGATTTGAACCCCAGTATTGTGACTCCAGAGTCTGCTCTGAATTGCTGCCCTGTGCAGACTCTGTCTCCCCGCTCAGCTGCAATGCATTTTCAGTGTTGTCTTGTGGCTTTGTGTGCAGGTCCTGCTACACTTGAAGATTGGCTCCTACGTTTACAGCAGCCTATCCCTGAAGTTTATCACAAAGTTTGCTTGATGCATTTCCTTCCTGCTTATTTTCCATGTTTCTTCAATTCCTGCTACAAAACCCTGCTTTCTGTCCTACTTTACTACTTCCTTTGTACGTTTCCTAGGGCATGTGAGGGGGAAGGTGCAGTTTGTGTATTCTCTCGCGTCCTTTCTCTATTTTCTGCTTTCCACATGGCCACACTAGTTCAGACCCACAGTACCTCTTGCCCAACTAGGAGCACAGCCTGCCTCGCAGCCTTTCTGCGGCTGCGCAGCTGAGCCCCTGAGCATCACCACCACATTAGCTTTCACCAAGAGCAGCCCTGGTCATACCACTCGCCTTCTACGTTACGACCCTGACAACACAGCTTTCCAGCCCTAATTCCCCTGCCGTCAGTTAGCGCCTGTTCTCCTACCTGAGGTGACTATTCAGTGTTCCTTCAACTTTGTTTCTGCCCCCCATGCTTTGTTTCAGGGATGCATTTTGCTGGCGGATTTTCTTCCGAGCTGCCTGTGTCTGATCCCACCTCATCTCAGAATCATCCCTGATGTGTCTCCTTCCCCAAAGCCTCTGCTATTTTCTGACAGTCCTTTCTTCTTTTGAAACTCACAATTGCTGTATTTTTCTCTTGTCACATTTTGTTTTTTAGGATAGCAGTATTGGTCTTGACTTCTACCCTGTTATTAGATTATAAATTCCTTGAGCCAGGGGCAATATTTTCCTGGTTTTTCTTTTCTTTTATAATTATTGCATCTCCTACAATGTAAGAGGCCACCAAAGTAGGTTTCAAGGTCTGGCTTGTCAATCAAACTTATGGGACTGAACTAGACTTATTTAACATCAAATTTACTTAGAAAGGACACAGAGCAGGGACCTCACTGCAGCAACATTATAGAGGCTGCAGCCACTCGGTGTAGTTTCTCTCTCGGTGATTGGTTGTAAATGTTCCTAGTAGTGAATGAATGGAGAGCAAAGGGTGTCAGAGAAATCAGGCTCTGTGGTGCCTCACTGCTATGGACGGGATGCTCGCGTCTTCACAAAATTCCTATGTTGAGATTACCAGATCCCAACCATGAGACCACCAGGGAAAGTTTCATATGTTGAAATCTTAACCTCTAAAGTGATTGTGATTGTATTAGGAGTTGGAGCATTTGGGGATAATTAAATCATGAGGGTGAAGCCCTTTTGAATGGGATTAATGCCCTTTTAAAAAGAGACACGAGACTTCCCTTGCTCTCTGCCTGCTGCTAAATGAGGATATGATGAGATGGCCACCTGCAAACCAGCAAGAAGATCCTCACCAGACCCTGGGTCTGCTGGTGCGTTTATCCTGGACTTTGCCACTTCCAGAACTCTGAGGAATGTGTTTGTTTTTAGGTCCTCCGGCCTGTGGAATTGTTACCGCAGCCCAAAATGACTGGTAAATTCAGCTTGAATATCCTGCTAGCTACACAGCTCTGCAAGAGGGAGGGACATTCTCTATTCTACTATGCACATAGTGGGAGATTACCATTTTTTAATTAAAATTTTATATCATTTTAGAATACATTTCCGACTTTTTCTCTACATTGAAGAATCAGTGTTTTCCTACTATCAAGTGCTTGCCAGGCCTCGGACCTTCCGCTGGTTCTGATTCTTTCTACACGTGCCCTTCCTTACCTGTTTCTAATTCCCAGCCTCCTTCAGACCTCCAGTAATTGCTGGGTCTTTAAAACTGTCCTAATGATGTGGATTCATTTTTAATGATAACAAATTTCTTGATCGGAAGGCTTGCTTTAGCTTCCTCTCCAGTTTTAGTTTTTAGTGTTCATCTATAATTTGGCCCAGAGTAGCCAAAACAGTCACGTCTGAGCAATGTACCACTGGAATGCCTGTGTCTAGGAAGAAAAAACATTGCGGCTTAACAATGTAGCTTGGATGACTGAGCCACTTAGCAGAGCACAGGTTCCTGATGCAAGCAATAGAAGAAAAATAGTTGTAAAATCATTCTTTTATGTTGGCAAATATAGAAGATATATCACGGTGTATATCTATTCAATAGTTTCTGTAATACTTTTTTGGTAAAATTTGTGCCCATTTGCTTTCTCATGTGACTAATTGTTTGGAGATTTAAGTTTGTTCTAAAGTTTTGTGAACACAGAACGTTCAATAGCAGTTAGCTGAATAACTGTGTAGGGCACATGATGTTTTTGTTCTCAATTTTCAGAAGTCTGTTTGCTAGAAAACTGACTCCGAGGAGCAGGCATGTCTTCCCGTACCCCAGACTTTGGTGCATGTAAAACCCCTTCCTAACAAATTAAAAATGTAGATTCAGTAGATCCAGACGTGGTCCTAGGCATCTGAATTTTTATAGCAATCAGCATGATACTGATGCCTCTGGTCTGAGGACCACATTTTAAGAAACACTAATTTAATTTTTATAGAATGTGCTCAAGTATTTCACACTGTAAGAGGTGCTTTCTGAATTGAGCTCCAAAATATCACTGAGGAAGTTCTGCTGAAGTAGAATTTACTTACCATAAAATTCACCTGCTTTAGTGCACAATTCAGTATTTCTAGTACACTTGGTACGTTGTGCCACTATTGTTTCAATGATTTTTATCTCTTCTCCTTTGCTTGGGTTGAAGATAGTCCATTATACCAACTGATGACAATATACAATAGGACCAATTATTCAGAAGGCAGCAAGTGTTTGGGGTTAGTGGGACAAAGAATTGAAAGACCTAAGGGTGGGCTTTGGCTTCATCACCCAGGGGACTGAGAATTAAGGGCATAGTCTATCTGAGTCTTAGTCATCTCATTTATAAAATGGGGATATTGTTAGTATTTCCTTTGTAGGGAACTGATGAGGATTAAATGGAAGTGAGATGCATGGAGTATGATTTATACGTTTATTCAGTGTTTATTCAGCTCTCTAGTTCATTTGTACCTACCTTTGGTTGCTTACTTGTTAGAGTAGAACTGAAGAGGTACAAATGAGTAAAGACAGATCCCTGCTCTCTTTGAGCAGATAGGCAGTAGAAAAATGAGCATGGTTCTAGGAGGACATAAAGCAAAGAAATTTGGGTTTGGTGGGAAGAGGGTGTCTGTTTATGAAAGTCAGGGAAGTTTTACCCAATGAGGTAATGTTTGAGATGAGAGGTGACAGATGAATTATCATTAACTAGACAAGGGAGGGTGATAGCATGCCAGGTGGAAGCAGGGGGGACAAGGTAGCAGAGGCTACATAGGACACGTGAAAGATCTGAACAAATGCTGGTGTAACAGGAAGGTAAAGCACAAAAGAGAGCATCACTGGGGGAAGGCACTGGACTCTGGCTGCCCGCAGCCCACAGGAAGGCTTAGGCCTAATGCTTGAAGGATTTTATGTGCGTGTGTTTTCCTGGGCATGCACAGGTGACGTGATCAGATTTGCACGCCAAGTGACCACTCTGGGAAGATGAAATGAGAGTGAGAAAGCAGAAGATGCCAGAGAGACAATTGAAACAGTTCAGGTGTGAATTGATGGGCTAAGGTAGTTGTGATGAACCTGGAGAGATGTGAGTGCAGGAGCGAGAGATTTAGAGGCTGAAATTGATTGGGTCTGGCTATGGGTTATATTTGGGGGATGGGGAGAGGGGGATGTCTGGATGACTTTTCATTTTCTGACTTGCGTAATGGAGTAGGTGTTTTTAATTCCACTAGGGCATGGAACGCCCCACAAGGGGTAGTGTGTGAAAGTGAAGGGGTACATCATGAGTGGAACCCGTGCCAAGCATTTGGATCAGTGGCTGACTCTTGACAAGTGGTAGCAGCCATGGTGATGGTGACAATGTTCAGATACTAGTGAGCCATCCTAGTGGATTTCTTAAACTGTACAAATGCTCATTACTATTATTATTTTTGTCATAAAACTTGCCAAGCAATATATTAACTCATGGTCTAATTTCTTTAAACGGATACTTCAAAATCATTCATACATGAATCCTTCTAGTACTTCCCCCAATGGTGTAAAAGCAGGATTTTGCAGTATTAAATAGGTGTCAAGGATTCATAATCTTCTAAGTTTATTGATCGAAGCTGAAAGCTGAAGCTAGATCATTCCTCAGAGCACCTCTAGGGAGTGTTACATTAGAAAGATAACAGCAGGCTTGTAAATTAGTACAGTTTACCAACCCACAAACATTTGTCACCCTCTCCCCTCCTCACCGGAGAGCAGAAAGGAAAATAAGCAGTCTTTCCTCAGCGCCTCCTGCCTCATGATTTGTTTGGCATAAATTGCTACCTGCCTCGTGGCTGGGCAGTTAGCTAATTTAAAGGCTGAATGAGAAAGCTCTGAAAACAGCCGGAGTGTTCTATTGAAGTAGACGGCCAGTCAATAGGGAAAAGGGGGGATAAGCTGATTAATGATGAAACAGGGAACACCCTTTGAAAAGAATCCGTACACTTTGCCAAGCTGATTTAAGTGGGTCTCATATTACTGGTCACCTGGTGCCCATCCAATATTTCTGATTTCAAGTTTAGACAGTTCCCAGTGTATCACTATTAAATCATGACTGATGTTCCCTTCAGTGGAACAATACTCAGATAATTGCGATTTAGCTTTTTTCCAATTTTAAATTTAGTTGTGTCTCTATCTGTGAAACAAAATCATAATTAGGTGGATATTTGCATATTTACAGGTACATTTCAACCCAGTAGAATGTCTGTATGTTTTGTATTAATGAACTTCAATCGACTGTTAAGGGCATGTGGAACCAGTAGTTGGCTCCATTGAGTTACATCTCTGAGCTTTGCTTTTCCCTTCTGTAAAATAGAAATGATAATATTACCTCCTTCATAGGATAATTGCTGGAATTAAATGTACATATCTGTAAAATGGTTTGAACAGCCTGGCACATGATGAACATTCATTCAACGAGAGCTATACTCTTCTTAGAGTCCCTTCCAGCTCAACCTAAGGAAGTATAAACATTTCTCTATTCTTGGGTGAGTACTGGAGGTAGAGTATGAATCAGACTAAAAGAATTTGCCCTTTATTTATGAAATACTCCTGTATTTGCTCAGCATCCTTTTTCTTTTTTTCTCTAAATGTCTTGGATGTGAATCCTGGAGGGCAGAGAGTGGATCTGTTTCTGTGATAACCCTAGTGTTTTTCTCATGTGCTGATCAGGATCTAGGTTCATTCGATGCATGTTGCATAAACGCATATGTAGTACAGTGATAGACATCTTTTGTTGCCCTCAGGTCTCTGTTGAAGGAAGAAGTTTGGGTCTTTTAGAAGGAGAGGTATCAATCCCAGGCTATTAATAACACGCTCATAGTCATTTGGGGAGGAGGAGGGCATTAGAGAAAATACGAGTGGATCCCTGGGCAAAGAGAAAGCTGGTTCTCATAAGACAACTTCTTGTAACACAATCTAAACAAATGATATTGTAGAAACAATCCCACATCTGTGGATATTTCCTTGTTTTCAATGCTCAAATTTGCCAGGAAACAAAATTCTAACACTTGGCATGATTTTAACATCTTTATTAAATGATATTATCCATTAGTGTGTGACTGCTAAGTCTACTGTTAACAAGCTTATAAAACTTACACATATTAATATTTAAAAATCGAAATGTCAGTTCCATAGGGTTATCAAATAATCCAAGTCATGCTGGTTTCATAGTGCAAATTGTATAAATAGAATTAATTTGGGAAGGCATGTAGTATAATTTAAGTAGCTTATTTCTGCATTAATAAATACAACATGGTAGCTAGAATGAACACCTTGCATTGGAGCACCACCATTTATTTTCCAAAGACTGTGGGAACTTATGCCCTGTCATGGAAAGTAAAGTCAGTGGACTGACTGTCTTTTCCTTTTAATTTCTTTTCCCTTTTCTTCCTTCCTTCCTTCCTTCCTTCCTTCCTTCCTTCCTTCTTTCCTTCCTTCCTTCCTCTCTCTCTCTCTCTTTCTTTCTTTTTGTTTTTTGTTTGTTTTTATTTTGAGATAGGGTTTCACTCTGTCACCCAGGTTAGAGTGCTCACAGCAGCCTCAAGTGATTTTCTTGCCTCAGCCACCCAGGAGCTAGACTACAGGTGCCCACCACAATGCCTGGCCAATTTTTCTATTTTTAGTAGAGTCACGGGTCTCACTCCGGAGCTCAGGCAATCCACCCACTTTGGCCTCCCAGTGTGCTAGGATTATAGGTGTGAGCCACTGTGCCAGTGGAATGTCTTTTTCTTTCCTCTTTCTTTTTTTTCTTTTCACTGTCTCTGGGAACTAACATCCTCATTTACTCAGAATCTGCAGTAATTGACATCAGCCCTGAGGAAACTGGTGGTGCACCTGATTCTTACCCTCTGTATTTCCTCCGCCTTTCTCTGCATGTGGGCTTGTGAGAGTCTGCAGTTGAGAAGATGCTTGTGTTTTATCTGAGGGAGAAGAAAGAGACAACAGGGGCTGGGAAAGCCAGGCATGTCTGTTCAGCGTGATCTGCATTTCTTTCCACGTTTTTCACCACGGGCTTAGCTCACACCCATGAAACAGTTAACACAAAAGGGAAAGCAATGTGAAGACATCTCATCAATGCTTTTGTGTGGTGAGAAACAGGAAGTATGGGTGACAACATTATACCACATAGCTGAGAATTAGCAATGATTATTTCTTCTTAAAGCAGCTGCTTGATGACAGCTTTTTAAAACTTCATTGGGAAAGAGTTAGTGAAAAATCCCTAGTTATAAATCCTTCAGTGACGGGTTCTATTTAGACATTTACTGTTTGAGAGTCACTAGCTCTGAGCTAATACCATATTTTAGAAGCTTACGAGGTACCCTGATGTGCTGACTATTGAAACGGGGCTACCTCAATGTGGCTGGGAAAGTTGTTTATATACGAGAGAGCCCTGCCCAGCACCAAGTGGGGCTGAACTCCAAGTGTGACATAAAAGTGTGTGTGTGTGTGTGTGTGTGGGGGTATGGGTACAAGAAAGAAACACTTGACATTTTTCCTATTTTTGGCCTTGAAATGACTACCTATAAATCATTGATGAAAGTAATCATAGATGCAACTAGTAATCACTAATGTTCATCACTGCCAAAATGTTAAGGACTTTCACAGGCTTTCTTTCTTTCTTTTTTTTTCTTATTAAATCATAGCTGTGTACATTAATGTAGTCATGGGATACAGTGTGCTGGTTTTATATACAATTGAAATATTTTCACCAAACTGGTTAACATAGCCTTCATGGCATTTTCTTAGTTATTGGGTTAAGACATTTATATTCTACATTTAGAAAGATTCACATGTACCCTTGTGTGATGAACCATAGTTGTGGTCCCATCAATCGCCTTCCCTCCACCCATCCTTCCCCCTCCCCTCCCCTCTCCTTCCCCTTTTCCTATATTCTTGGGCTATAATTGGGTTATTTCATATAATTTTCACAGCTGTCTTCTGAGGTAACCATTTTTATCCCCATCTTTCAGATGACAAAATTGAGGCTCAGAAAGGCTGAGAAAGTTGTCGATAGTAGAATTTGGACTTGTGTCTAGGATTCTTTCTTTCTTTTTTAAAATGCTATATATTCTGCACATGTAATTCTACCATTAACCCCACTAAAGTGCGGAGCCACTGGGAAAAGTATATAATGTTTTGAAAGTTTTAGAAGTTTGGTGACAGATGAAAGTATTACATTTTGATTTTAGGTAAGATGAGAAATATGGGAACAAAAAGCATGGAAAGTCTGCTCCTTTTTGGAGAATTCTATAAATACATATAAATTAAATGTATAGGGGTATGTAACTTTTAAAAATCCTTTATATGCTTATGTTCATAGGGTATATATTTATATATGCCTTCCATTAATATTCATTTTAAACATTATGTTAGCTAGTCAAAGTGAGAGAATAGTGTAATTTAAGTTATTTGTTACTTCTTGCTGAGAGTATAATCTCTCTCAATAAACACTTGCCTTTTGCTTTTAATTTATTTAAGTCTGAACTTCTAAACCCTTTCACTGGAAGGTTCCGTTTATTTTGTCATGGGCTCATGGGAAATAAATACCTGTAGTATGCTGGTACTGGAATGATCTTCTTTGCTTCCCTGACCTTGAATCAATAAAGGACAGGTCAAAATAGATGTTCACAACTTAGGAAACAAACCATATTTCAAGCAGAACAATGGAGCTTAGTTTAAACTGGAATCCAAAAAGAATATGACTTGAATTATAATTATAGACAAGTCTTCTAAAGAAATAATGCATATGTATAGCATCGAAGAATCATTCTAACCCTGAATGATAACATGCAATATAAGGCATTACTAATACTTTATGAATCCTTACTAACTCATCAGACTTTGTGTTGTTGACTTTTGGGGTTAATTCCTGAAGAGTTTGTATCTTTTTCCATAGAGTCAACTAGTCTTGTGACAGAGGCTGCCAACTACAATCTCATGTTTCCTTCCTACGTGTGGACCCTGCCCTGACTGTGAATATTGCCCTGGCCTTTGATATCACATTTCTGCTGCAGGTGGCCTTGGCTCCAGTGATGTCTGGCACCTGTCCCTTTTTCTCACTGTGTATAGTGTAGATTGATCACTCATTTATCTAGGGACCTTGAAATGTCTCCTTCACTCTATAAGGAGTAGAGATGATCAGCCTAATAGTAAAATAAAAGGGGACGCTTCATTAAGAGACTTGAAGAAGACTTTTCCATCTCTACCTCAACTCCTTAACCCCAGAGAACTTGTAGGACAGATGCCACCATGGTATAATGTGTTGGCACCAGTATAATACAATTAATAACAGTTATTTCTGTTCTGGCACTGAAATAGATTCTTAACTTGAAATCCTCTCACATGTAGCAGACCTTACTGAAGATTCTGGCACAGTTTCAGTCCTGGGGCAGATAGCTTCAATAAGACATGGTCCAGGGGACTGAATTGAAGGCATATTTTCTTTTATCAAGGTTGACTGAAAGAAAGTAGTCACCAGGAGGTTCTGACAACTCAGGAATGGGTGACCCTGCCTCAGCAGCTCTGGACCTTGGCGCTCAGCCAGGGCAGATGCTGGAGATGAATCTCACTACAACTGCAGATGCCAGGGCTCAAGATGCATAATCCTGAGCTTGACAGCTGCCAAAACAGCCCCCTGAGTGTCCAAATGAGTTGGCTCTTCTGAAGGAGATGACAGGAAGGAAGCAGAGGGATTGCCATGGCTCCCCTCCAGATACAGCATTAAAGGGAAGCTGAGAGAACACTGCAATTTTGTCTGTATTTTAAGATGCAAAAACAATCATACAATAATCTTAATCCAGTATTATTGCAATGCCTGGAGGGGATTGTGAGCTAAATCCCTTACATTTTTACAAACTGTTGGATTTTAAAGCATTCATTCATTCAGTCAATTGACAAACATGTATTAAATGCCTGCTACATGACAAGCAGTGAAAGCACAGAGGCATATGAAGGTAAAGTGCCTTAAGATAATGGTTCTCAAACTCTTTGAACACAGTCAGTTTAGGAGAGGCTAAAGGCTCTGTGGCTTACCAGCGCCATCCTTTCCCCCTTGAGTAGGGGAAGGTTTGAGATGGTGATTATGACTAGTTTACTTTGTTTAGGATTAGTGAGTGGTTCATGTTGGCATCATAATGCCTAGTCTAGTATTTTAAAAAATATTGGTAAAAATAATTTTGATGCAGTTGCACATTTCTTCACGCGGTAAGGTTAGCCATGTACCTCAAAGTAAATTAACAATGATAAAGTTAAGTCAATAGTACTGCTTGCTAAGGGTAACAAATGCAAACTATATTCAATTTATGGTCCTGATAAGGTGCTGATAATAAGATGTTTCCCCCTCAAATGATAAATTCTATCTGCTTGTGTATGTGTAGGGAAGGAGGTTTTCCCTACATTGCGTGGCAGATAGATTTCTTAGTGGAAAAATGAATTAGAATTCTAGCTATATTCTTAGAAACACAAATACTAAATGTCAGAAGGTCCTGGCACACTTGATACTTTACCAACAAGTAGCCCTTATTGCTACATTAAGATAAGGGTGTACAGTATTGACCTTTATTTTCCCGAAGGACCTGGAGAAAGGTCTTCTTTCTAGATGTGTACACAGTTAATATGAGAATTACTAAAACAGAGATCTGCAGGTAGAAGACATCATGGAGGAAGAAAGGCAAATTGCCCTACTGCCTAAGAAATGAAGAAGGCTCCATTGTCAGTGGGCCACAAATATAACATGGGAGTCTTACAGGTGGATGAGGATGTGAGAGGAGTAGTCTAGGTAGAGGAAACAGAATACACAGGGGCATGGAGGCATAGGCTCTTAGTCTCTGGCCTGCAATTCTAAATTTTCAAAATCTTTAAGACCTGAAGAGTTTTCTTAACTTTAATGGCACCAAAATTGACCTTAAGTGATGTGAGGCTACATGTAGTTTTTATTTATCTCTATCAGTGTTAAGATTCATATATTTGGTTGCAGAAATAGTTGTGTGTTGATGACTCTATGAACCAATATACCCCATTGGGGGTTTTACTTAAAAGTTGCTTCATGCACTATAATACCTTTCTAAAATCTGAATAATTCTGAATTATAAAACACACCTGCTCCTAAGGGTTTCAAGTGAGGGACTGTATACATTTGGGCAGGTACAGATATTTATTTAACTACAGTTTTGGGAAAGCAAGGGACATTTGGAGGTGTTGTGGGTGATAGAGTGAAAGAGGTGGGGAAGAATTATTTGAACCCCTTGGGTTCCCTTTGAGCTCCCACCTGAGGCTTTCACAAGGAGCAAACTATGGCATTTGAATCATATAATTTGCCTGTGCCTGGCTTCATGCATTAGTTTCCTAGGGCTGCCATATACTATAGGCTGTGGGCTGAATAACAGAAACATATCTCACAGTTCTGGAGACTGGAAGTCTGAAACCAGGTTGGTGGCAAGGCTTGCTCCTTCTAGGGGCTGTGAGACAGCGTCTGTCCTAGGTTTTTCTCCTTGGCTGGCAGGCAGCCAACCTCTCCCAGTGTCCCCCCATGTGATTGAGGGTGACAAGTTCAATCCATAATTCACCAGATCTTGCCTATCCCCAGTACGTCCTGTTTTTGATATTAGTAGACTGAAGATTTGTGTTGTTTCTCTTTCACAGTTTCTCTTTGTCTCTAACATTTATTAAGCCTTTAATACTCAGAAAACCTACACACTATTTATTATTTGCATTCTTTTATACATTATTATCCTCATTTCTAAAGATGACTCAGAGCTGTGTCCAGTGACATCCTTAAGGTTGCATAGCAAGTAGCAGACTTAGGATTCAGCCTCAGCTTTTCTATTGTTACAGACAATGTTAGGGTTTGGGCTGATGCATTGGAAAAGTTAAAACAGAAGGAGGAATCTATTCCTTACCGGCATCTCAGGATGATAGGTACAGCTTGCCTTTGCCCATGTGCTGCTGTGTATTGACTGTGGACTCGTGAAAGTTACAGGGTCTACATCTCAGGTGGATCCCAGCCTGTCTTTGGTGTTTGCCAGTCCATGAGATGATACAAATCCTGTATTTATCTCTGATGCAAGTCTGCATACCAAAGTTACCAACCACATGTTCTTTTTTCTTACTAGGGGATTGTCTGCCCGACTCCACTTTCTACACCTCCATTCACCTCCCCTTCGTACAAGCCAATGGTTCAGTTGAGATGACTTAATATAGATTACACAGTCTAAAGGAAATCTACTTTACAGCCTTATTTTCCAAATGGTTTACGGTCAGTTTAATTCATATGGCCCATATGTCCTCCATCCTACACAGAAGCAGCTGCATACTTAGTGCCTCTTCTCTTTTTCCAAAGAACATTAGAACAAACAGTGCATTGCAGAAAGTGATGCTTGTGTGTGTGTGTGTGTCTAAGTGTGAAGACATGCGAGAGAGAGAGATGGTTTGTAGTTTACAAAATGCTTTCCAGCTAAAATGACCTTTTGAAGAAACTTTTAATCTGGCTGGGCTGAAAATGTTTCCCTGGGGGGCTGACATTGAGTAGGCAAAAGTCTGCATTTCTGTCTGGGCAGATGTGAGTCTAGGTGGGAGGTGGAAGAAGTCAGAGAACAGTGCTGCAGGACTCCTACCAGTCTGTGTGATTCTGCTTCCTCATCATCAACTCATATGTACTGAGTGATAGATCATGGGGCACAGGGTACTGGATGCTGCTGCAGAGAGTAATTTTATTTCCTGCCATGAGATCCTGGGGAGTTGCTACATTTCATAGCTAAATGGTGGATACTTGAACAGTTGGTTAAAGGGACTCATTCATGTATTGTTTATAACGATGCTTCACAGTATTTAGAATCAAGGCAAACTTTTATGAGTATGTATCATTTTAGCTGATTATCACAAGAGGAAGAGGAGTGTATATATTATACTAAAAACTAGCTTTTCCCCCTAAGAGTTTAGTAGTACCATAACTCATGAGCTCCACATTTCCTTTTACCATGGCATTCTAAAGTGCTATAGATAAGACCTAATTTATACTCAGAATCATCATTGAGTACTGTGTTGCAGTTGCTATCATCTTCTCTGTTCAACGCTTGGTAGAACTGAGGTACTGAGCACTTTAATGACACGGTAAACTCACATGTGGAGCGTGGATGAGCATGGATCTGATCACATCAGTCTTTCAAGCCACAACAAATTGAATAAAATTAAAATTTCTCTTTTGTGTGGCCCATGGGTAACTCATTCCTCAATCATCTTGCCTCTCTTGAAATCCTCCTCTCTTCCCTTCTGGCCATATCACTCATGCACTTACACAACATGCATCCGGTGTCCTTGCCACACAGGACTATCCACAATCCTCTGTCTTCATCGTACATTCCCCTGCCATCTTTGATTTTATTGTCTACTCATCCATGACACTATATCCTATTATTTAAATTCTGCCTGCTTAAGTCTTGGGCATCTTTAAGGAGCCGCTCAAGTTCCACCAGTTCTTAAGACCCTTTGTGGATACCCATCATTAGTGACCTCTCGTTTTTCCCTCTTCTATCATTACACATCTTTTTGACTATCTATTATAACTCTCCCCAACTCATATCTCATGTTCTATCTGCTTGGGATTTGTTTTTTAGTTGTTAAATATCTTATGTCACTGGCTGGTGCTTTCTTGGACCTTAAGTCCTTAGAATTGTCGACCAAAAACCAATCAGTTAAAATATTTGTTTATTTGCCCATTATGAAGTAACAAAACAAACATAGATCAAAGAGCATCACAGTGACCCTCAAAGA
Source organism: Otolemur garnettii (assembly GCF_000181295.1). Lineage (NCBI taxonomy): Eukaryota > Metazoa > Chordata > Mammalia > Primates > Galagidae > Otolemur > Otolemur garnettii. The sequence goes on from NW_003852400.1 coordinate 26,374,764, forward strand.
CTATTTATTACTGTTTTTGGTGACTAAGAATTACATTATTTTGTATGAAATACCATTTGAAACCCTTCAGATATCATCTGATGTTCAGAGATATTTTGATCTTGCTGAGATTTTCATTAAGTTGATCAATAAAAATAGTGGTTTTGTCCTTGAGGAACATACTTGCCCAATGCCAATGCTGGAATAGGGGATAGGGGGAATGACTTTATCCAGGTTATTCCTGCTCTTATTATATACTTGTTCAGTTGTCAAGAAGATGTAGGACTCCAGATCTTTTTGGTTTATAACTTTAGTGAGAGGTGAGAGGGAGAGAAAGAGAATGAATCTCTTGTTTAATTCCCACTCAAATAGGTTTGTCAAGCTCTTTACAAACAATAAGGTCATGAGTAAGTGTAGACAGCTCTAAAGGCCAGGGCAAGGAGATAGTTAGAAGGAGGTAGCAAGGAGATCAGGTCTTTTCTTTTCATGATCCGTAGTCTGACTAGCTTGCTGGATTTTTGTTTTTTATCTCTCTTTTTGTTGTCTTTTAGGTTTAAATTAGATTGGATTTGTCACTGACTATCTTTAAAAAAAAAAGCACATATATAATGATAAATTATAAACAAATATTAATTGCATGGTTGATTCATTCAATCCACAAATATATACTGAACACCTACTATGTGCCAGGCATACTAAGGGCTCAGCAATGAAACAGTGAAGAAGACTCTGCATTTGCCCTTACCAAGCTTGTAAAACAGTATGGATAGCAGGAATACAGCAGTGTGTAACTATGGAGTGTGACAATGAAAGGACTGGGTGCTGAGGGGACAGAAAGCTCTACTTGACCTTGATTTGATTCTCAGAGGGAGATTTGTCTATAAATTTGGAACTGAACCATAAATAGGGGTTCATTGATCAGAACAGAGAGAAGATTGCAAGTAGAGGAAAGGACATGTGTGAAGGCCTGTGATGAAAGAGAATGTTGTGTGTATGAAGGTTGATGACCGGAGCACAGAGGCCGGAAGGCACAGTTCAGTGCTGCCCAGATGTGAGGTTTGTTTCTGGGAAAGCCCATCTCCTAGGAAGGAGACAGAGAGGTAAAGTCTAGGTTAATACAAAAGATGTAAAGTTTCCATCTTTTTACGGCTGACTAGTACTCCGTGGTATACATATACCACAGTTTGTTAATCTATTCTTGTGTTGATGGGCAATTAGGTTGTTTCCTCATCTTGGTGATTATAAATTGAGCTGCAATAAACAATCAAGTGCAAATAACCTATGATAAAAGGATATTTTTCTAGAGAAGATGTTTTTAAAGAGATTAATGGTGTAAGAAAAATCGTGGTAAATATGTTAAATTCGCTCATAAATATATTTTTCAAATGGTGAAGCAAACACACAGACATTAATTAAACTTGTCTCTTCCTAGGTAGGGAGTTCATAAAAAAGTCAACTGAATAATTTGTAATCTATAATTCCCCCGTTCAAATTCAGAATGGCTTTGCTATGTTTTTTGATTTAGTTAAATTTCCTGCAACTTTCCCAGCACTACAAAAGCTATTTTGCTTTCAGCAATGAACACACTTAAACTGAAAACACATTGAACTATGTGGTTCCAAGGAAAGAAAAGGAATAGACTGTACAGGGAAGGAGTTATAATATGGAACAAGTACATTCACTGCTTTTTTGCTATGAAATTGAATTGTCAATATTCCTATCCTGATAAGTTACAAAACAGCATTCCTTTTCCTGTGCTTCCTCCTATTTCTCCTTTATCTTTTTACATTTCCGTGTGTGTGTGTGTGTGTGTGTGTATTACTTGAAATCCAGGCATAGGCTGAAGGATGTTGCAGTAAAAAAAGAAAATGAAAGAAGACAAACAGAAAGCTGATTTATTTTTACTATTTGTTAGCATAGAATATATGTTTATGTATATATACACATACACATATATACACACACATCTATATACACATATACCTGTAGGTCTAGGTACAGATGTATGTGTATATACACATATACACATATATTGGTGGATATATACTTGTATATGAATTAACAAATTATTTAAAATGGGAAAATTTATTTATGAGAAAATATCATCTTAAGAAACTCAGTGTCATATTATAGACTGTTATAGATGTGCTGGTGTTCCTTTTCAGCTATCTTCATAATAATGCTCATCAATAACCATAGAAAGGTGATGCAATATAAAAATATATCGATTGTATTATAAAAAACAATGGAAGTATAGGCCTGAAATTTAAAAATGAGAAATTTGGGCTGAAAAGGCGCCTTGACTATGGTGTCACGAGACACTGGAATAATCTTTCCAATCTTTTACGCCGACCTGGATGAGGTGCTTAGAAAATCCATTGTAGTGATCCATCCTCTCCTGCCAGTAGTAGCTAGACAACCTAAAAAAAAAACCAACATTTTTTGCAAGTCACTGTCTGACTTTTTCAGGCAATTCAACAATTTCTTTTTAAGGAAAAGAAAAGCAGCATTTGTTTTCCTTCAAAGCATTTTTGTTCTGTGATTGAGATGACATGGTTTTTGGACTGCTCCCTGCAGGAGGAGAAGCCAGACAGAAGGCAGCTTTCTCTCAGTTCTGGCAATTATAACAAAGTCATAAAACCCCAGGTAAATGGGAACTCTTTAAACATTTGCAGATATAAATCCGACACAGTAGGAAAGTGACCCAAAGGGAAGTGCTTATTGATCCATTTCCCCCCAAAGCTGTCAGTGACGAATGAACATCATCTAATTTAATAGGAACGGCTCCCAGCCTGCAACCTTGCAGGTGCTCTCCCTGGCTTTTCTTGTGTGAGTGTTTGACCATGCCCAAGAAACTTAACCTTTTCGGATATCACTTTCCACATCCGTTAATGGGGATAACAGTGTCTCAGTTCTGATCCTTTCTAAGGCAGCTCAGGGAAGATGTGGTATTGGGTTGTATTAGATCATAAACATATTTCTTGCCAGATTTGTCACTTCATTTTCTTCTTGGTAGGGCCTTGTCCATCACAGCTGATTTCATTCTGTCCTGGAGTACAAAGCAGTGAAGGGAGACATTTCAAAGCTGTGACATTCCCACATAGTTGACTGAGACAGCCACAAGAAATTCTTACTTCCCCACCACATTCATTTGTCTTAGAAACTGTACTTTTTTCCTGCAACTAGACAGTGGAGCAAAGAGCTCTGGCAGAGACACAACTCGATCAGATTTGATGTTTTCCCTGTCAGTTCTCAGATTAAATCCATCAGTAAAAACTTCCTGAGGTGATTGTAGGGAATAAAGCACAGTTCCAGGAACTCTAGCTGAACCCTGAAGATGGGGAAAGATTTTACGAAGAAGACTTCAGTGGCAATTGTAACAACGACAAAAGTCAACAAATGGGACTTAATTACGTTGAAAAGTTTTTGTACAGCTAAGGACACAAAAACCAAAGCAAACAGACAAACTTCAGAATGGGAAAAGATACTTGACATATTATGAATCTGACAAAGGCTTGATAACTAGGATCTACAGAGAACTCAAATTAATTAACAAAAAAAGAGCTAACAATCCCATCTATCACTGGGCAAGATACTTCTGTTAATCTTCTCTGAAGAAGAGAGATGAATGGTTAACAAACGTGGGAAAAAAAAACTCATCATCCTTAAACATTGGAGAAATGCAAATCAAAACCACTGAGATAGAACCTAACTCCAGTAAGATTAGCCCATATCCCAAAGTTCCAAAGCTGCAGATGCTGGTACAGATGTGGAGAGAGGGGAACATTTTTACACTGTTGGTGAGATTGCAAACCAATACATCCTCAAAGAAGTATAAAGAATCTTCAAAGAACTCAAACTAGACCTCCCATTTGACCCTGCAATCCCTCTACTAGGCATCCCTCTACCCAGCCAGAAGAAAAAAAAATCATTTCATCATAAGAACATTTGTATTAGATTATTTATTGCAGCTCAATTTACAATTGCCAAGATGTGGAAACAACCTAAATGCTCACTGAAGAACAGAGAATGCTACCTCATGCTTTTTCTTTTTCCACCATTGCATTTCTGAAGGTCAGGTATTGAGATGGCCACATAACCAAATGGAGGGAGCTTAGATCTCTGAGTCACTGAATGGTGAAAAACCCTAATAACCCTCACTGGATGAGAAATAAAGGTTGGAAAGGTTTCACAATGGAGAGACAAGGTTTTTTGTTGTTTTTAGATATCACAGCATAGTCTGACCTATTCTGCCTAATGGAGTGTTAAAAAAAAATGTAAAAATTAAATAGCAGTATAAAACAATGGCAGGGTAACTGTCACCAGGAGGAATAAGAATAACCACCAGATGAGAAGTAAGGCTGACAAGTGTCCTTAGCACATGGAAGATAAGATCAGTGTGGGTGGAAGTGGTTTGAAGGATACAGAGGATCTGGATGGGAGGACAGGAGCAGGAGGAGAGATGTTCTGAGGAGGAGGCAGTATGAGAAGTCGTGGCATTCACATTGTGTGGGAGAGCCTGTGTGCTGGGCTTCAGCACTGCTGCTTAGAGGAGAGAAGTGAAAGGAAACAACTTCTTATCATTAAAATCTTAAGAAACTGTATGCAGGTAGGTAGCTGTTGTTTTTAGGAGGTAGTGTTTCAGAGTTCAGGGCTGCCATGGATTACCAACATTCAGGGTAGAGAATCTGGCATTTTATTATTTGGAAGACAGCACAATGAGTTATAATTGAATGAAGACTGTAAGGACCTTTGGGCAATAGGAGGCAAGTTTTGTAAAACCAGTGAGACCAGTGTGAGTCTGGCTGTGTCTCGTGGTTCCACTTTCTGCTGGGCCAGCTTTCTAGGGTGCAGTGTTGACAGTGCAAACCTACTTTCATTGCAGCGTTGGGGCCTATAAATCAGTGAGTTCATACAATCGAACGTGAAGACTTATTAAGCCCAACATTGCTAAAATGTCCCATGGAAAATGGATCTAATTTGTTTTATGTAGTTAATATTATTTTATTGAGTATGCATTATTGATTTTATAGAGTAGACAAGCTTTGAGAGATATGTTTATGAATTTGGATCAGCTCTAAAACCATGCTTTCTAAAGCACAGGAAATGCTAGTAAGGGACTTAAAATTCAAGTCCTTATTTTGTGATTGTTAATTTTATTCCATTGTCATTTAGATTAATTTCCTCCCAGGTTGCAGGAAACTAATTTTCCTACTTACAGGCTGAGTTTTCAGCTCAAGCCTGATTTCCTCAGCCCGTATCTTCCATAAATGCCAAAGTCGGATTCATTGCTGCTTCCCACTTGCAGGTCCAGCCTGAGGAGCAACTTATCCTCCTTCTGGCCCTTTCTTTATCATTCCCTGAGTCAAAATCCTTGCAGGCTCTGTTGGGTCTTGCAGGGCACCATGGCAGCTTAGCCTTGGAGAGTGTTAGACTGTGACACAGAGCCTTGGCTTTGGAGGCAGCTGGATCTGGATTTCAATCCCAGCTTTGTCACATAGTAGTAATGTGACTTGCCAAATCAACTCTACATGTTTCCTTCTCTATAAAATGGGCATATGCAGGTATGGTAGTTGTGAGAATTTTAAGAGAGGATGTCTGAAGATAATAGGCACTCAATGTGATTGTTGAACGATTGGATGTAATGGGCAGGGCTGGCAAGGTCTATCCTGGTGCCTCCTTTGACTGCTCAAGATTCAGTGTCCACTTGGAGCCTACAACTTCCCAGATGAAGGCTGAGAGCCTTTTGGGCTCTCTTTCACACATGGCACCTTGTAATAGGTACACTCACAATTCCCTAATATTAGAAGATACTGTTCATGTACATTGAAGCAAGGGTCTTCTCAACAAAGGTTTCACTATATGAAAATTCTTAGTCATTTTTTCTCTCTCAGGATGATGAGAAAATGACTAGAGGACTTAATAAATATGACTATATATTTGTCCTTAAATGAAAATTAAGTATAATTTCCTTTACACTAGCATTTCTAAAACTAATTCTCTGAGATGTTCTAAAAATTGTTAGAGGGAAAAGAATAGGATTCTAAAAATTAAATATATTTGGGAAAACTTGTGTTTAATAATCTTTTTCCTTTTAGTTCTGGATTTCTCAAAGCTTTTGTATAATAATTTGTACTAAAGATTTCTAAGAGGTCTGATATTAGACTAGGCATGCAACAAGTGTTTGTTTGATAGGTGAATAAGTGAATGAATGGCTGAGTTAAAAAACTGCTTTTTCTGAATCCAGTTTTGAAGCCTCACCAGCTTCCTCTCACTCTTCAATGCTTGCTCATTCCTACACATAGTTCTGGACATGATTTGTTGTTTTTCCCACTAATCATATATTTTACAGATCTGCTTGCTCCTGTCTAGAATGTCAGGTGTGAGAGAAAGCATCATTGTTTCTTATGTGTGCAGGCCACAGGAAAGTTGTTCTCACACTTGTGAATCCTTATAGCATGGGTATAGTGACACCAATAAATCTGTCAATATCCTTTTAAGGTTGGCTCTTTTTTTCCCCTGAGATGCTAAGCTCTTAAAAGGAGGACCCCAAGAAGGACTTGTGATTATTCTGTAAGATCTGCATTAGAGGATTATCTGCCTCTTCTTTCTCACCATTACTTATTCAGGTTTGGTAATTGCTCTTTGGAAATAACAGGGTGGCTTGTTCCCCTACTTTTGCCCAAATAAGAGGATGTTGGTTTGAAGAGACAATGCTGAGGTGTCTCAGCAGAACTAAGGCCCAGGTGAATGTTCTATTCTGCCTAAACCTCTGTTCCTTGAATGCTATGGGCTATGATAGCTTTTAATTCCTGTTCTTCTTGTCAATATCATTATGATGATAACATCCCATCAGGAATTCCACTACAGTCCTTTCCCAACAGAATTTCCTAAAAGAAAGTGTGCAGAATTTCTCTAGTCATTGAAATTTGGGCAAATCATATCCAACAATTCCCTCTCTCTCAACAGTGGCTGGAGAAGTAATTGCCATTACATAGAAGAAGGCAAGGCCATTTTGAATAGCACTTTCCCACTGTGCAGAGGTTTTGACTGGAGTCATTCTTGCCAGGGACCACGCATTGACCTGTCACCTCACCTTTAGCATCAGCCTCAGCTTTTGCTTTCTTAGATGCACTCCATGGGAGGAAATTCTGATTGATAATGACTGGCCAATAGACAGAAGGGGCACTCTGTGAAGCTCTGATGGTTCCTGAGTTACCTTCAGGATCTTATCTTCTGCCCATGTGACTAGCATTCCAGTTGTGGATTGTGTCCTTTTAGATGAAATTAACATGTCTTCTTATTAAAAAGTGATGGGAAGTATGTCTTGGTAAATTCATAGAGAGGATAAGCCAGGCTCACACAATCAGAAGGGGAGGACCTATCCCACTACTTGGAACCAGGACTTACATGTTTATAAGTCTGGCAGGAATTAGTTCAGGTGGTCCATACTTCTGCATGAGACTTCTCTATAGACCCCTCAAATGAAGTTACTTTCATGAATCCACATTCTGACAGAGAAATGGACTCATTGGATTAGATGATTCTTTGGCAAGTTTTTAAAATAGCTCATTCATCCAGGATCCAACATGAAATTGTTTAACAGATATTTCTCCTTAAGAGAACCAGCTATATTGATTTCACATGGCAAAGGAATACCCACAGGTCGATATTTTTTTTTTTTATTTGGAGAGATGGGGAAAAGAAGGAACATGGGATGTGGGAATTGGCCAGATAGATTTTGATCCACTATTAATTGTCCACAGCATGCTATCTATTTCTAACTGATCGTTTAGTTGAAGAGTTTCCTGGGGAAGAGGCTTCCTCTGTAGACTATTCTCTTCACTTCAATTTTCATTTTGTAGCTGACGGAATTCACAAGGGTGGTTCTTTGACCTAGCTCTAAAAGCACAGTAACTCATGATTTGAATGAGAGAGCTGTGGTGTGAAGGAGCAGTTTCATTTATAGAAAACAGAGGCCAGGGAAGGTAAAGAAACAAAGGCTTTTATTGCAAAGGACCCTGCCTCCCCTGCCGGGTGAGCTTGGAGGCCGATGGCAGTGCCCACCAGCAGCAGCACAGATTGTCCCTTCTTCACAGTTCTTGGGAGGCCTGCTGTGGTGACTGCTCTAGGGGAGCAGGAATGGGCAGAAGTCCACACAGCCTGGAGCTGCAGGCTGAACAAATTTCAGGAGGATGTGGTGAGATTTAGGCATGACTTTGGATTGCAGAAACGCTTTTGTTTTTCCAACAGATTGCATCCCCTAAGTAAACAACATGTACAGACACACGATTTGTTTTAACGCAAAATCTGCACAGATGAAGTGCAAGGCATAGAACATATTGAATCACCCTTGTTTTAAGACTCTTTATCTGAAATGATGCCTCATTTGCATATGAAAAATACGTTTCCTTTTGCAGTGGTCTCTTTCTCGTCATTTTTCTTTCAAGAAATAGCTCTAGTTTGCAGTTAATGAGCATAAGGTTTTACTTTGCTGAAGAACAGAGAGACCTCAGAAAATTACATGTATTTGCTTAATATTTTAAGTTTTATTTTAAAGTTGAGACATCTGTTCTTCTTGTCCCGGGTGGACCTTGAAAGAAGAGCAGAAGCTTACAAGACAAAAGAGAGCGTGTTAGTTTTCTACTGCTGTTGTAACAAATTACTACAAATTTAGCAGTTTAGAATAACATCTACTTTCTGTAGGTCAGAAGTTCAGCAAGGCATGACTGGATTCTTTGGGAAGGGACTCATGCGGCTAAAGTCAAGATATCAACTGAGCTGCAGTTCCCACCTGAGGTTCAGCATCCTTTTCCAAGTTCACTAGTTGTTGGCAGAATTTAGTTCTTAACTTGTTCCTTGCAGTTTTTCTATTTCCTTGTTATGTGATCCCTGTCATCATCATGTCAACAAAGACACAATAGCTTTCACAGTAGCAACAAAGAAAATAAAATACCGAGGAACATATTTAACTACAGAGCTGAAAGACCTCTGTAGGGAAAGCTAGGAAACTGAGGAAATAAAATGCAGAGGATATAAACAGATGGAAAACATGTCATGCCCATGGATGGACAGAATCAACACTGTTAAAATGTCTGAACTACCCAAAGTGATTTATAGATTCAATGTAATTCCCGTTGAAATACTAACATCACTTTTCACAGATCTAGAAAAAATAGGTCTACACTTTGGAGGGGACCAGAAAAGACCCCAAAGAGTCAATGCAACCTCATGTAATAAGAACAAATCAGGAGGCATCACTCTACCAGATTTCAAGCTATACTACAAGAGTATAGTAACCCAAGCAGCATGGTACTGGTGTAAAACAGAGACATAGACATATGGATCAGAACAGAGAACCCAGAGATGAAACCATCCTCATATTCCCCTCTGCTCTTCGACAAAGCAGACAAAAACACACGCTGGGGGAAATGAATCCCTACTCAAAAAAAGGTCCTAAGGAAACTGGATAGCCACATGTAAAAGACTAAAACAGGATCCATACTTCTCACCATGGTGGGTAACAGACTTACACCTAAGACTTGAAACTATGAGAATTCTAGAAGAAAAATGTGAAAAGAAACTCTTATAGATGTCTGCTTAGGCAAAGAATTTATGAATACCCCAAAAGCAATCAGAGCAGCAGTAAAAATAAATTAATGAGACCAGATCAAATTTTAAATGTTTCTGCACAGACAAGGACACAATCAGTAAATAGAAAATGTACAGAATTACAGAATGGGAAAATATTTTTGCATGCCAAACATCTGATAAAGGACTGATAACCAGAATTAACAAAGAACTCAAGTAAATCAGCAAGAAAAAAATCAAATATCTCCATTAAAAGACATGAACAGAATGGGTTTCTTTTTAGGGCAATGAAAATGTCCTAAATTTAACTGTGATGGTGGTTACACAACTCAACGAATGTACTAAAAATCATTGAACTGTACACTTTGAATGATGAATTGTATAGCATGTGAATTGTATCTCAATAAAGCTGCTATTAAAAAAAAATGGTGTGTTGACTCTTTCTCACGTTTGACTCTGACTTCCCCTTCTGCCCTCTGTATTTTAATGGCTTATGTGACCACATTGAGCTCACACAAATAATTTTCCTATTTTAGGGTCACTAACTAATCACCTTAAATATATACACAAAGTCCCTTTTGCCATAGAAAGTGATACATTCATGAGTATGGCATCGGGGTCAAACTTCTGCCTGCCACAAGCAAGAAGCAACATGTGAGCAAAGGTGTGAGCACATATAGTGGGTAGGCTGGTAAAGGAACTATGATTAGGTTTGTATTTTAGAAAGACCAATGGCGATAAGGAGACTAGTTAGGGGTGATGATGGGGGCCTACTTTTGCCAAGATCTGTGGTTCATGCTGGCAAGAAAGGGCTCCAATATCAGCACAGTAGAGTGGCTGAGTGTGGACTGTGGTCAGGGGGCCTGCCTGCAGGTCTTGCCTTTGCCATTTATTATATTTATTACTCAATAGTTCTATTAAGTGTGAATATTTTCATGGGCATAATAAAGATGGCTACTACTGCTATTAACAATAAAACAATAATAAATACTAAGCTTATAGGGATGTTGTGAGGATTAGATGAGCTAGAGCAGCGGTTCTCAACCTGTGGGTCATGACCCTTTTGTAACAATACAAATATATCCTGCATATCAGATATTTACATTACGATTCATAACAGTAGCAAAATTACAGTTATGAAGTGGCAATGAAAATAATTTTATGGTTGGGGATCACCACAACGTGAGGAACTGTATTAAAGGGTTGCTGGATTAGGAGGCATTAGGAAGGTTGAGAACCACTGAGCTAGAGCATATCCTGGCATATACACCCTGCTCAATAAATTTCATAATTTTCATTATTATCTCTTTCTTTCTCGAGTAAAAAATGCTCCAGAATCATGATAGTAAGCTGAGAATGGTTTGAATTTATTCTCTGTCCTCTCTTGTCCACTAGCAAGCTGGGAGATCACCTTTTCTTTGTGTCACAGTTTTGTCATTTTTAAAACCAAAACGCTGCTAATGATGCTAACCATACCCAAACTAGGCTCATTATTTTTAGAGCACTTTGAAGTAGTCATTGGTTGCTTTTGAGATGTATGACAATCTACAGGAAAACAATCCTGATGTCTTTTACTTTAGAGAGTAATGGTAGAAGCCCAAGAAATTTCCTGTGGGCCTGTTATTTGATAGAATGCAGAGAAAGATAAACATGTCAAAACGTCAGATTCCCCCAAATATGTCTTCTGTTAATTCTAAATACTAATCTTAGAGATCTTATCTTTTTCAATATTAAGACATTAAAGCAATGTGATAGGGTACAAAAAATACTTGACTCAGAGCATGAAATCTGGGTTCTAGTTTGGGTCTAAGATTAGTTATCTATAAGTCATACTTCTTTCTGGGTCCCATTTGTGAATGAAAGGCTGATCTAGGATGATCTTTGAGGTCTTTTCCCTCATTTTAGATTCTGTAAAGTTGGATCTTAGTGTATAAAATTTGGACAGCCTTCCTGGTGAGTCGCAGGTGCTCCAGAAAGCTTTCTCTGAGGAGGTGGACTGGGGTGGGGGGCAGTGAAGACTAGCTTTGATGAATTCCTCTGTGAGCCTGAAGAGAGTGAATGGAGGGAGGTGAGTTGACAGAGGGCCTCTTCTCACTGGTGAGGTGAGAGCAGAGGGTGCCATGTGAGTCCTTGCCCACTTTTCCAGCCTTGCTGACTGACAATCTCTGATTACAGGGATCATCTATTAGGACATCTGGTTTGAACTATAAAGTTACTAGCCTGTTTCCTAGGCTGATTTGAACTCTGTTGGTGAAAGCTTATCTATAAATGAGGCCAGTATCAGTTTATTTGTTTGAAGGCAGGGGGTTAAGTTGTATAGCTTTTTGAGGTTCACTTAGCAATGAGGTATATTTATTCTGGGATTTACACCATCTCTTTCGCCTCAGAAGAAAAAGAATTTACCTACATTTTCATATGTTGTAGTTAGGAAAACTAGAACAGGAATCAGAAAACGTGATTTTTGTTTTAGCTCTGGCACTAAACAATGGACATGAACTTGGATGTTCTGTAACCCATGTGCGTCTCATTCCTTATTGATGATTGAAGATAACATCTTCCCTACCAGTCTATTATGCCATGTAAAGTGCTCTGCACGGTGTTTCTAGTAAATGCCCCACCACTATGGACTGTTATTTTTCCAGCCTTTGCAAAGTATCTGAAAAACTTGAAATAGTCAATAAATAGCGACGGAATGAATGAATTACAAAGAAAGGCACTCTGAAGTTCAGAATAAGTTAATGCACGATGTATCATGTAAGAATGAGTTGTCCTCTGTTTGTCAAGGGAAGCAACAGTTTCACACATGTGCATACACTGAAGAAAAGTCCTTGAACCTTAATTAAGCCTCTCTTCCTACCTAAGTGAGGTGGTGTAATTGCTGGCATGTCACCTGACATCACGGCTACTGGCAGTGCCTACTTTATCTAAGTAGAGCCCCATCTAGTTCCTGTACTTACACTTCTTATGTTGCCTTATTTTCCATCTCAACACTATTGTTACCTGACAAGTACTGTATAATTTTATTCATTTATTATCCGACTTCCCCCACTGGAATGTGAAATTCATGAAAGTGGGGATTTTTTGCCTCTTTTATTTCTAATTTTCTCAATGATGTAAACTGCATTGCTAGAACAGTGTATGTATGGCATACAAGAAGTATAGTGAATTAATTTCTTTCGGGGATGCCTCTGCTGACTTTTTGTAAATGATCATGCCCTATTCACTCTATCTGCCCTTGCTTAAAGCCTACAACATATCACATCTGGTGTTAAAGCAGTCACAGTAGTTTTTCTGTGTAGTTCCTAGTAGGTATCATTACATATGGTTGAATCTTATTACTAGGACCTGGAAGCTGTTTGTATATGATCTTTTGTCTCCTTAGGGATGGTCAGGATAATTGCTTCCCAAATGGAAGTGCCCTCAGTCCCAGCAGCTACAGAGGTGTCTAAGTTAGGAGCAACACCAGTAATTCTGCTCTGTGCTCCATAAAAAATTAATAGCCATAAAAGTCAAATCGGCTTCCTCACTAGCAAATGAACTTTACAACCCGCGTTAGCTTACAGACTCTTAGTAACCAATATGTAAAAAATACCAACCAGGGAAAGATATTTTTGTGCTTTATAGGCTTTAAAAAAACCATTTAATTCAATCTGGCACCCAGGCTGAATGTAAAATAGCTGCAAAACAGTATTGATGGAACAACACATGATATAATTAAATCTATGTATCAATCCATCAAGCGTAAGATAAAAATCAATCACATGCAAACAAACACCTTCAGGCAGGAAAGGAGGCAGCAGGCACTACAGCTCTGGCCGGGTGCTGTACCTGGAGTGTCTCTTATGGAGCAGTGTTCTCACCGGCTGCAGGATTATCCTTTGGCATTTTTTAGGGAGGTTCTGGGGGAGCTGCTTTAGACCTGGATCTGAATAATATGTAAGAGTTTTGAGCTTAAATTGAGGTTAGCCCCTCTCTGGAAAAATGACAGAAAGTGACTTTCTCACGGAGACCATATGTAGAAAAAAATCCGTGGTCTAGAGCCTGAGATCTTCCTGGGGATCTGGTAAACTTGCAGATTCTTGGGTCCCATCGTGGAGATCCTGATTATGCTGGTGACAGTCCCCAGGTCATGCTTTGAAAAAATAGTACTATTTGCTGCCCTGGGTGAGAATCTATGGTCTTGGGTAAGATAGAGATTTTTTTTTTTTTTTTTTTTTTTGAGACAGAGCCTCAAGCTGTCCCCCTGGGTAGAGTGCCATGGCATTATAGCTCATAGCAACCTCCAACTCCTGGGCTCAAGCGAGTCTCCTGCCTCCACCTCCCAAGTAGCTGGGACCACAGGTGCCCGCCACAACGCCCGGCCATTTTTTGGTTGCAGCCGTCATTGTTGTTTGGCGGGCCCGGGCTGGAGATTCGAACCCTCCACCTTAGGTGTACGTGGCTAGCGCCTTAGCCAGTTGAGCTATAGGCGCTGAGCCGTAAGATAGAGATTGTAACACCTTAATTCCTCCCTTGTAATTCAGGCATGTGGATGAGAACATGTTCTGGGTCTGTCCTCATTTAGTCCTACTTTCTAGCATAGTGTAGGAGTAAATGAGGCAATATATGTAAAACATTTAGCTCAGATCCTGATAAATATTGTACTATTGCTACTGCCAGCAACTAGGATTTACTGAGCGCTTCACTGAGGGGCACCCTCCTAAGTGATTTATAGGTAGCCACTCTTTTTAAATCTCAGGTTGGTTATGCCTGTTTTATACAGGTGAGAAGTTAAGGGACCCAAAGCTTAGGGCACCAAGCAGTGAGGTGGTAGAGCAAAGACAAGGAATCCAGGTTTGAGGACCTGGACACCATACACTTTACCTGTTACTATTACTATCTAGTTTACCTGTTTATCTATTACTTTACCTGTTACTATTTACTATCTAGTTTCGGCTAGATCTCACCCTATCATTGTTTTTTCTCGTTTTACATCTGGTTGTTATCAGCTCAACATTGGAGTCATCTTCTTGTGAAATCTGTTGTTCTTTCACAGGTTCTGGCACCAGGACATTTTGTTAGTGGAAAGGACCCTCTTAAATTCTACCTCATAGAATCTAAGACGTGCAAATAATCTGCTAGTCTGCCTCCTCCCACCACCAAATCAGCATTAGGTAACAAATAGGAAAACTTATCATAGGTTTATTATTATTATTATTATTTGGAGTAATGTGTATCTGCAAGGGGAATTGTGAAGAAATATTTAAAAGAAAACCAATTAAAAATTTAGTATTGTTTATGGCTGTCTCTGGCTAGTGGCATTGTGGGTAATTTATCTCTTCAGACCTTTTGCCGTTTTCAAATTTTGTACTACAAAGAACTGGTATTACTTTTGTAATCAGAATAAAGTGCTTTCCTCAAATAGAAAGCAAATTAATTGCAAATAGAACCTTGCGGCATTGGTCCTGTGTTTCTTGAGCCCGCTGTTCCCTTGCAAGCATGCATCCTGGCCACCTCCATAGGACTCTGAGAGAAAAGCTCATCAACATTTTGGTGTCAAAGGGAGGAAGAAGGGACTGGTGAGAGGAAATATTTTAAAACTCTTTCTGTGAGCTCTGTTAGAAGTATGCCTCAGTTCACTGACCTTGAAAATTAACCTCGGGTAACCAGAGGACTAAGCCTTAGAGTAAACAAGCAAGCAGGATGAATCATGTCTAATTCTGACCAAATGTTAACAATGTATTGTGTTTCTATGATGCCAAAACTTATTAGTTTAATGAAAACATTATTTAAGTCATAGGAAACACACAAAAATCAATGTGGGTGCTGTCTATAGATGAAGCTATAGAGGAATTTCTCTATTCTTTTGGTTATCACTTGGCATAGTTGGAGGCCACACTGGATTCTGAACAGACACTGGTGCCTCAAAGACAATTATTAAGAACATACCATGTTGCAAATGGAAGAAAGGTGATGAAAAAGGCTCTAGTATCTTTCAGAGCTATAAAAGAACCCTTGGAAACGTTCCATTTTCTAATAAAGTGGTTTCTAAATTTTTTTTAATAGCACAGTGGAATCCATCTACTACCAGGTTGGAAACTTTTGGGCATAAAAAATTGTAGACTGTATGGAACAATCCTCTATACCAATAATAATCTTCCAGTGACACTGATGCATTAAGCTACTTTAAAATGAGAGTTGCATGGGGCAGTGCCTATGGCTCAAAGGTGTAGGGTGCTGCCCCATATTTTGGAGGTGGTGGGTTCAAACCCAGCCTTGGCCAAAAACTGCCAAAAAAAAAAAAAAAAAAAAAGAGTTGCATGGTAGCTAATGGGATAGGAGGCTCTGGAACCACAGCATTTCGTAAGCTTTCACATAAAAGCATACTGTCTAAAATAGGGAGAGACGTTATTGTAAGTTCCTGAGAATTTGGAGAAGAAAGCCTATTATTTATCTGTGTAAGCCAAGAAAGAAATATCAAACCCTAACAGTATCTTACTTTTATAAATTATAGTACTCTCGGATATTTGACATGTTTTTAGATCTATTTTATCACTCTATCCCTGTTAATAGCACTCTGTCGGGTAGGTATTTTCACCCCGATTGATGAGGAAACTAAGGCTTGTTTAAGTCATTTGCTCAAAGTCATTGGTAGGACGAAAACTATAACACAGGTCACTGTACCTACTAAACTGGGGCTTATTTATACACTATATTTTTGTCTTCCTTCAGCATTTGTCATCATGGCTCAAATAAACTGTATGAAAAGAAAAAGGAGAACAAACAAATAAAAGAAAAAAACCCAGCGCCTAGTTTGCTTTGTGGTCCTAACAATATTTACATGTTGAAATCAATGAAAGTGAAGGGCAGCATCCCCCAAATGTCTCAGCATCAGACTCCTATCTTTCTTTTTCTCCAGATGCTTTGGTATCATCTAGACTCAGCTGAAGTCAAAATATGGACAAACATAGATATGAACACCAAGGATTATCTGGATCAAATCATGCATTTGGTAGTAGTTCCGTCTTTGCCTCAGGTTTGAATATAGCTACATGCTTATCATGTTTAGGTTTGTACCAAAAAGGAAAAAAAACGCTATCAGTGGAAACTATGAAGTTAAATTTAGAGAAACATAATGGAATCTCATGGTTCATTTGGGACTTTTGGAAAAAAATTATTAAAGAGATTTTCCAATTTAAGCTCTTGATGATTTGATACTGACTACCCTTGGCTATTAATAACAAGGAAACAGGATTCCTATCCTGTTATGGATATACACTGACACTGTCTTGGTGAGTGGGATTAACTGGGATTCAGGACTGAAAAAGGAAATTAAAAGCATTAAAAGCAACAGAACAAACTCAAAACAAGAGCAAACCAAGACCCTGCTCTCATGATGCTTAGAGTCTAGTGGGAGAAGAAAGGAAAGAAAAAAGAGCAACAAATAAGCGCCATTGCAGGTGGTAGTAAGTCCTAGGATGGAATTTACTACCAGTAAATAAAGCCAGGGAAGAATAAAAAGATGGAGGGCGACTGGGGTGCTTTTTTAGACAAGGAGGTCAGGCAAGGCCTTTTGTTGACAAGGTGAAATTTTACTAATAAACTTCAATTAGTTTAGGCTGGGCTTTTCAAAGGTGGAGGATATGGAAGTAGGAAGGCAGTACGTGATGCCAGAACCACATCATGACTGTCTTTTGTCCATCTGCTGCTGCCCCTGCTGGAAGCATCTCCTTTGCTTCTACATCCCACCCACCTCTCCTCTTGGCCCAGGTGATTCTCTTAAGTTCTATTTATTCTTCAGGTTTCAATTTGTGTAACCCTTTCCTCAGACAGCTATTATCTCTTCAATTCTCCCTAAGTACCCTGTACTTCTATTTTTGGCATAGTAACCGCTTCTGTAATTTTATGTTTAATATCAAGTCTACCCTCTTGATTGAGTTATGAGAGTGCTAAGATCATGCTGCTGTGTTCATCTTTGTGTTTTCTTTCTTCTATCCTTGTGGAGCTTGAAGATAAGAAAATAAGAGTTTATCTTCTAGGTAGGGGATTGAACTCATGTATATAAACACATTTTACAGAGTATTTAAAGCTCATTTCTTAAACATATTGAGGGGAGCAAAGATAGGTGATGGTAAGTGGAGTCTACGGTATTAAGAAAATGGCTGTATTATCTTTCTGGCTTTATCATTGCATTGTGAAGATCTAAGTAGCAACTTGCATTCTGCTTTTGTATTCTAAAGAAAGATACCATGTAACATATTCTGCTAACTGAAATCATGAATGGCTCTTTCTACTAGTAGGTTGCCTAGTCAACTAATAGTTGGCTAGGGATGCTAGTTGTACTTTTGGGGTTTATTTGGGAAAGCAGTTGTAAACAATGAGGGGTGGGTCAGGTACATTTGAAAACAAACTGTCCTTGACCCCTCCCCATTCTGACGTGCAACTGTTATGAAACTCACTTATAAATTACACAGAGGGGACTATTATGACCACTGGGAGATGTAAGAAAGGAAGTGACATTATCTGGTTCACTGTTTTTAAAGACATTCTGATTGCTAGGTAGAAAATGTATTGTAAGGGTACCAGAGAGGATAAAGAGAGACTATATAGGACTATTAATAGCCCAGAAACAAGAATATGTGGGCTTAGACTAGAGTTGTGGGAATGGATAAGAGGATATATTTGAGATGTAGTTTGGAAACAGAATCAAGAGGATTTGTTTTATGGATTGGATACAGAGTTACAGGGAAATAGACATGTCTGTGGATTTCTGGCATGGGTAACTGGCTAAATGGTGGTACCATTCACTGAGGTGGTTTGCATGGTGTGGAGTGAAATTGAGGGTTCCACTATGCAGATTTTAGATTTGAGATGCCAAATTGTCCACATACTGCAAATCATTTCATTTATAATGATGTTTTAATGCAATTACTTAACCTATTTTTTTTTAAATTGTGAATTTTTCTGAGGGTAGCATGCTTTTATACGAACTTTTGCACACCTTATATTTCTGGGGCTTCCCAATTTAACTGGATGGATGAATGGATGAAAAGTGGCAGGGACTTCCACATTGCTTATTCCTCATCTCCCTCTTAGCTCTCCCACCCCTTTTATTCTGTGTGCCACCTCCTGGCTTTCTGTATTTTAGGGAAAAGTACTAAACTGGGAATCATTGCATTTGGTACCAGTTGTGTGACACCGGGTGCTCCAATTAATATTTTTCTGAGCCTCAGTTTCTTCATATGGAAAATAAGGCAACTAAAGGTGATCTTCTAGCTCAAAAATTCTGTAATTGGTATTTTTCTCTCTGAGGTATGAAAATCTACAATAATACTAATAAATACATTTTACTCTAATTTTTTTTCAAAAGAATGCATTGTTACAAAGAGCCATTTTAGAGAAAATCAGTCAGTTCAGTCAGTTAAGTGAAAGGTGAGGTAATGGAGCCCTGTGATCTACTTCCCCATTTATTAAGTAAAACTACTGATGATAATAATAATGACAGTGATAAGAAGAACACCTGTATCAAAAGATTCTTGTGGGACTAAAATTATATGTAACATGCAGAAGTGCCTAGTTAGGTGTAAGTATTTGAGAACTGTTGGCTTCCACAATGATGATTTATTATTAAGTATCATGTGATTTGCCCAAACATGTTTGATGAGTGGCAGAGCCATGATTAAACTGTTTCCTTATGGGACACAAGCCTTTCATTTCCCTTTTATGTCTTTTTTTTGTCTTCTCTTCCAGCAATCAGAACTAAACCATGCTTCTTCATGCAATGTGGAGAAAGTACAATAAAGTGATTATGAACATACCTTAGGGGTAGGATAAAACCTGGGTTTCAAACTAGGTTTCTACCTGTGGGGAATTGGATAAGGTACTGAATATTTCTGAATCTCAGTCTTCTCCCCTGTAAACTGAGGATAATGATAATGAATACCAGCCTCAAAGGGCTGTAGTGAGGATAAAAGATGTATGTCATGTACTTTGCAATATTCATGGGGTGCATAAAGTCAGTAAATAGTATCTATCTTAATTATCACTCCCCCTCCCCACCGCTAAGTTGCAGAAATTCTCCATATTGCCTCCTTACTGCCTCCTTATTGCCTATGCAGATGTTATTGCATGTATTTGTAAAAGAAAGTCTGGATACCATCAGCCATGACAGGTGGACCTGTGCCCTCCAGTGAGAGTAGAAAATCTCATCAAACTCGAAGACATGACAGTAGAGACTATCTAAAATGAAACACATACACCAATAAAGGGTAGCAAATTGAGCGGAATATCAACATGTGGAGGGGTAACTTCAAGCAACCTAGTGTATATGTAATTAGACACCAAAGGAAATGGGGAGAGTAAAGATATTTGGAGAAATAATGCTTGAAAATTTTCTAATTTTGATGAGAACCATAAATCTATAGAACCAAAAAGCCCAATGAATCTCAACCACAAATATAAGAAGAAATTTACAATTGGGCATATCACAAACTCCTTGGTTAAAACAGGCAATAAATGGAAAGAAGGAAGGGTGTTAGAAATGGTCGCCACCTGGGAAAATAGAGAAGAATTTCTGGTATTATTTAAATCTCATCAGAAAATAATTATCTATTGAAACAAAGCAATAACGGTGTAATGTGAAGCTTAAGACGTGGGAAACAGAAATGTATAGGAATAATAGCACAAATGTCAGGAGAGGAAAAAGGGTGGAGGGTTTTATACTACATGTGATATGGTATAGTATTGATAGTAGACTGTGATGAGGAAAATAGGCGTGCTATTAACTTCAAAGCAGTAAACTAAAATACTAAAACTAACAGCAAAAGGGTTAAAAGGAAAATGATGGAAAAAGAGAAACCATATGAACACTAACCAAGCAAAACTGGCTTGGCTGTAAGTTAGCATCAGACAAAGCAGATCTCAGAGCAAAGACAGTACCAGAGATAAAGAAGGTAATTTCATGATAATAAAGGGGTAAATTCATTAAGTGACTGTGTCAATTATAAACATTTATGCAGCTAATTCAGAACTCCAAAATCCATGAAGCAAAAATTGATAGATCTTAGTCGCAGTTATTGTGAATAGCAAAAATTCACAATTATAGTCAGAGATTTAACACCACTTTTTCAGTAATTGATAGAATAAGGAGACAAGAAATTAGTAAACTACATGCAGGTATAGAAAACTCCATCCAACAACACAGAATACACAGCATTTTCAAATCTACACAGTACATTAACCAATGTAGACTATATTCTAGGCCATAAAACCGTCTCAGTACATTTAAAAGTATTCAAGTCACAAAAAGCATATTCTCTGGCCATAGTAGAAATAAATTGGAAATCAGTAGTCCATTTAAGAAATAAACAAATAACATTATTTATATTATGCAACAATTCAAGTGCAAATAGCCTTTGAGTTTAGGGAAAACAACCTATTGGCTCCCACTAGCTTCTACCTTAGGAGGAAAAATCACAATGCTGAAGTATGTAAAAATGACCAAGATAAGAATACCATTTTATATATAAGTTTACACAGGCAAAATATTGTGGGCATTCAAGGGAAATAAGACTCATTCAGCAAATATACATGCATTTTTGATAAATGAAATGAATTAGGAGACTTTGGGATCTAGAAGGTTTAATGCATACGGTCATTCCGGTTTCTTCCTGAATTGTATATACAATCTAAAAATCACGGAAACACATTTCAGCCAGGCATTTAAATTGCATTTAAATATCTTTGTGATAACATTTTTCCCATGATGGTTGGGGGTGCATATTTTCAAATTGGTTCTATCACATACACATAGCTATCTCCATCTATTGTCTCTGCTCAGCACGAAGCTACTGTGACCTCATCTACTCCCACATCTGTGCTTTTGCTCACGTTGAAATTCCACATTGAATACATTTTCCAAGTTCTTTCTACCTTGCTTTACAGCCCTCATCCTTCTAATCTCCCATCTTACCTGCTATGGACTTTCCCTCAACTATTCTGATCCATTAGTTAAGTATCTTCTCTGAACTACTATAGAATTTCATGTATAATTAAGGCTAAAACAGCATAGCACAGAGTCTCTTATTTATTAATTTATAATTTAGCAGGTTTTAAACTATACTATACTTAATAATCACTTGGGAGTGATTATAACAATGCAGGTTTTGGGCCAAATCCTCAGATATTCCAGTTCACTAAGATCAGAGTCTTATGAATTTGTATTTTATCAAAGATCCCAACAGATCCCTAGGTGATGATTTGCATACCAAATTTTGAAAAAATAAAACAAATTTCTTTAATGGATTTCAGTTATTTAGTCTAGTTTACACACACAGATGCACTGTTAATCCTTTTTGACATCTTTACATCAACAGGTAGCATGCTAAGCACATGATGACTATGTAATAAATACTCGTCTACTTACTGACACATAAACATTTTGTGTGTACCCTCTTAAGTTAATGTTTTTATAAATGCATAATCAGGTGTTTCAATTTTTAATATTTTTCTAAACTTGTGATTTAGCTTTCCATTTGAATAAAAGAATTTTAGAGTTGGAAGGGATCTCGAGAATTAATTTAGATTGGTTCTTTCATTTTTTGATGAATCAATTGAGGATGTGAAAGTTCACACAGTTAATTAGAAAGAGAGCTACACTTACAGAAGCCAAGGTTTCAGGTCTAGTGTTCCTGCTGCTGTGCATGTTTTCTCTTACTAAGGAATTTGCCCAGCAGCGCTAGGTAGTCACATAAGTGAGAAGATTCAAACGTGGATTTGTTAATAAGTTGAGTGACTGAAAACTTTATGTCTCTCTGAAGAACTCACTGCAACTGTTATTTCAGCTTGTTTGCTGTGGATAATTTGTGGCCCAATAATTCTTTGTTGTGTCATTCCTGTGCATTGTAGAAATTTTAGTAGGATTCCTGGCCTCTAATCATTCATTGCCTGGAGTGCCTTCCTACCACAGTCGTGCTGATCAGAAATGTCTTCTGAAATATCTTCTGAATTTGCAGAATATCTTCTGAAAAGCAAATTCATCTGTGGTAAAAAAAACCTTTGCTTTATACAGACAAGGACATAGATCACAGATTTTAAAAAACTAGTTAATTTTTAAAATTTATCCCCTTACTCAAAGATCATAGATTTTTGATAAATCCATACAGGATTTTTACATGGGAGGATGTTTTGCATTTGAAAGAATCACTATCTGAAGACACCACAAACATATGTTGTAAACAAAAGAATAGTGAAGTTAAGAGTGCAGTGTAATACTGTTATATAGATGATACTAATCCACATGATGGCATGATTTTGATTTTATGGGTTTTTATTAATATAAATTTTTATTATATTCTTTCTAAATTTTATCCCTCAGTTCTATGGTGCCTTTTATTTCTTTAAGTGGAGGATTATGTTGCAGTATAAAGACTGTTTTCATCGTCTCCAAATCAATGTATGTATATTCTAGACATGAAGCATTTATCTTAGGGGTTTTTCAAAAGTCAAGAAAAGCTATGTAGATATACCCTTTAGAAAGTGTAAATATATATAATGCTTTGTTATATGCAATGCTTTATCCTTTTTTGATTTCCCCTTTTATTTGATCGTAGAGGCTCAGAGAGGCTTATTTGACCACTTGAGTTAGTCAAGCTTGACCTTAACAGAATAATTTTCTAGTGGATTATCTACTCATCTTTGCTGCTGTGCCGAAGGAAGCAGTATCTTTCTGCTCTCTCAGAATAAGAAGTGTGAACTAAGGTTTAACAGATGAACAAACAGGTTATCAAATGGCTACTAGGGAAACATCTCTTCAGTGCCAGTAAGGGTCCAAAGGAAAGGAAAAGAAATACTATTTAAAGAATGTTTTATCCCAAAGAGTAGCCTGTGGAACAGAGGCAGCATGGAGGGAGTGGAAGGTTGACTTTTAGTCCTGGCTCCATTGCTAAGGTACTTTCTAATCTTGGGATCATTGTTATTCCTCATTAATAACAGTGTTGGGTTAGATGACCTCTGCATGCCTGTCCTGAATATTATACTACAAACTCTCATTGTTTATGTTGTTAAGAATAAAATCGTTTTCAGCTGAAAGATGAAAAATAGTACTAGAAAAATGCCCCAACTAATAATAAAAACTTCATCAGGAAAAACTATCCTTTTCTACAGAGTTGACTATGGGATTTTACTTAGATTGCATATGCTCATAGAGCCCTCAGTACACAATGGTTCTAATTAAAATAAAACAAAATACTAACCTCCAAATGATTTTCTTCTTTTGTAGTTAAAACAAAATACTGTATTTGCTCTGAGCAATAATCTGCTCAATTAGGTCAACGAGTGGCTTAATATTTAAAGGAAATACTCAGCTATTATAATATTGATGCTTTTCATAATTAAAATATAGAAATTATAAATATCAACTGTTTAGACTCCAATTAGCTTCTTAACATGCTGTAGAGAATACATATGTACATTATTGATACCATTTTTCTGACTCAATCCATGGCAACTAAGCACCATCAGCCCTTAATACAATTACATCAAGCTCTCATACAAGCTTGCTTCTGGCCAAAGTCTGACACTGGCAGTCAATATCTAGGCTTAACTATGTTGATGAACAAAAAAGTCACTTTTTTTGTGCGTAGGCTAAATGCTCACAGTGGGTAGAGAGACCAGCTGTTGTACTTTTGATTTCATCCTAAAGATTGTAACAAAAGGTCAGGAATCTTTTGATGCAAGCTAATTAAAATATCAATAACTATGCACCCTGTAAATTTGCTCTTGGATTAGCATGTAAAGCCGAAACTTCTTTTTCATATATTTTATGACTATGCACTTTGGAGGAATGATTTTAACGTGTAAGTACCAAGAAGTTCAATATGTTAACCTTTCAAAGAATACTCAGATAAATATTCCTGGAGGTAGTTTTTCTTCCTTCCCAAAATTGAGTATAGTAATGAATGTTCCTCCCACTTATGCCAAAGGGAAATCAAGTTTGGGAGGGAAAGTTGCAAACATGGAGAAAAGTAGGTTCCATGAGATCATTACTGAAACCAATGAGAACATTCTCCACTGGTGGGTATAGGGTCTGTGAATAGATGCCTGTGAATATTCTAGCTGAATGAATTATATTAGCTTCCTTAGAAATTTCTCTCTTTAGATAAAAGCCTAAATACCCACCAACCCAGGACTGGATGAGCAAGTTGTGGTATATATTTCCTGTGGAATACTACTCAGCCACTAAAAAAGACAGAGACTTTGCATCTTTAGTATTAACCTGGATGGAAATGGAACACATTATTCTTAGCAAAGCATCACAAGAATGGAGAAACAAGAATCCTATGTACTCAATTCTGGCATGAGAACAATTAATGACCTAGCACATGGTGGGGGTGGGGGATGGGGAAAGCAGAGAAAGGGAAGGAGGGAAAGGGGGGGTTCTTGGGGGATGGTACGACTTTGGGGACAGAACACTATTATGGAAGGGTCTTTATCTGACACAAGCAATCAATGTAACCTGGTTCTTTGTACCCTTAATGAATCCCCAACAATAAAAAAAAAATTCACAAGTCACTCAAAGAATGAAAATGAAAGAATTTCAGAAATTAAAAAAAAAAAGAAAAAAAAGGTGTGATCTATGGACTATCTTGGAGCCACCTGGTGTTCTTATTAAAAATACACATTTCCTGACCTAATGACCAGATGTCCTATTTCAGTAGGTCCAGAGTAGAGCTCAGGAATATGCATCGCTTTACAAAAATTGTGGGTGATTCTGATACTCATTAAAAGTTCTCAAACCACTAACTTAGGTAACAGGGATCTGAACTCAGTCAGGGCAAGTGTTTTGTCTTTGTGCCTGCCCACTCTTTCCCAGTGACTGCTTCCTTATCCCTCTTCTAGGCCCTACCATCAGCTTATCTAGGTTTCAGTGAACTGTCAACTAAAGTCTGCTAATTAGCTCTTCAAGTATTAGATGTTCCCAGTGGTACATCTATGTCAATAGCAATAACACAACAGCAGCTATAATATCTAGTTGTATACATTTCAAACCTTGTGTTTCTTCTACCCATATACTTCTAGAGCCAGAGGCTGTAGGACATTTTCATATTGTAAAATGACCTTGGCCTTGGACTTTAGTGTGATCACTCTAAGAGTCAGCCCATTGGGCAGTAGTACTTCTAGACATCCTCCTAAAACTGAGTTGATTAACAATAACGTAGTAATTTAAGGCTACATGGAAGTGAGTGTAAACCACATAAATATATCTCATTAAGATGCAACTAAATGAAATTATTCACAATGCAGTTTTCCTTTGGAGAATGCTACAAGTCTCTGCAGTGACTCCACTACCACAACACACAAGGAGAGGAAATTTGAGAGAGGGATTTGGAGGGAAAAGAGACAGTGACCTTAGCCGATCCTTGATAAAGCATTTTCTTCTGCAAATTTTAGAAAAGTATATGTTGTACTTTTACATAAGTAGAACATATGTTTTCCCTCCTCCACCCTTCTCCTTAAAGGGACCCATGCAAGTAACAAGCCCCGGGGCTTAAGCGTCGTTAGTTACTCAGTCAGTAAACTCACTTCTGCCTGTACATCTTACTCAGTGATCGATACCTGTCAGCTGCACAAAATGTATATCTTGTAAATGAATGAATGAATAGAAAAGATGTAATTTTTCTCCTCCCAGCTTGTCATATGAGAAATTAAAATTGACCTTTTGAAGTCATGTAACTTATTACAATGAAACTAGCATGAAAAGCAGGCATTGTTTGTAGACTTTACCACGCTCTTCAATGAGCAGTTCTCCCAGTGTATATAGTCCGTTGTTAATTGGATTCCGTGTTTGACTTTGCCCTAGTTTCAGAGAGAGTCTGTGTGTGGCATTTTCTTCGAGAGAATTTTCACCCACATAGGCCCATTCTTTGTTAAAAGGAATCCAGAAGAATGTGATGACTGCTACAAGATTATTTCTTCCTGGTATAAAAACTCTGCCCTAGTAAACTTGTGAGTTCTTAAGAAGACTATAAAAGGGTCGTTTAAATGCTGGAGAATGGGAAGAGGGAAAGAGAGGGATAGTCAGGCTTTTCTATACTTTTCCAGTGAGACTATAGAATTACTTATGATGCTGATTTTGACATGGGAATGAATTTAATGTCAGTTCACTAGAATCGGTATCATAACAGGTTGATAACATATTTTCTGGAGTCGTCATTCCTGGATTTTTAATATAATGCTGTTGCTTGCTGTATGACATTTGGCCAATCTCTTAATCCTATTTCACTGCGACCTTTTCATCCTCTGATAAATTGGGGCTGCTTAGAGGATTAAATAAATGAATATTGTGATTAATAAGTACTCAATAAACACGAGAAATTACTATTTTTATGCCTGTTCTTGTCTTTAACAGTAATTAGCTTCCTAATGTTTGCAAGCACTTTACATCTGTAGACCTCAGTTTCCTCATCTGTAAAGGAGTAGTTAAAAGAGAGCTGAGTTACAAAACTCTATGTTAAGAATAACTTTGGATTACTCTATATCATACTCAGAAAAAATTGTTTTGAAGTTAAAGTGGTTATAAAAGTCCTTTGTTTAGTTATTGAAAAATAAAAGCCCATTCATTCTCTAGCATCCTCAAAACTAAATGAAAAAAAATTCAACAAATTAGCCTCTCTCTTTGGATACAAGTGTAGTGAAAGCCAGCCTTGTTGCCTAATGAACCAAGAACCTAAACCTTGGATTTCATTACTGTTATGATTCCAAATCCCACCAGTCTCTTATCAAATGTGGTTTCATTAAGTGCAAGAGGCAAGGTACTTCTCCATTAAATTGTGCTGAGCTAACTTGTGGCTGACACCAACCCAAATGACATGTAATTATTTAAATCTGTTCCTATTGGACTGTAGTTGTACATCACAGTCATGTATTAACACATGCAAAACTACTGATGCATCCTCATTTATCCGAGCTCTCTTCTGAGTAAATGTCCTGAATACCAAATCTATTTCATGAGGCGTCTGTCAATAATAGAAACTAAGTATTAAATAACTCCTGTATTATCCATTTTGAGTAAGACTAACTGAATAGATCTTGTATTCTCCCCTACGGAAGATGAAACTAGTTATAAAATACTCCCCAATGCCAAGTATAGTCGGTGCATTTTTTGGTAGCTAGGGATTTTGTAAACATACTTATAACCTTGGAAAAAGAGATGACCCAAGAAGACACATTGCCTTCTCATAATAATTGCTAATCCTTACTCTACACCACAACAGTTATAAATGCTGCATATGCATTAACTAACTCATTTAATCTGTTTTCACAGAGATGGAAGTAGAAGTACATAGAGATTACACATTTACCCCAGATTATACAGTTTATTATTGAAAGAACTGGATTCACAACCAGGAAGTTGAGTTTTTGGTTTTTTGGTTTTTTTTTTCAGTTTCTGGCCAGGGCTGGGTTTGAACCCGCCACCTCTGGCATATGGGGCTGGTGCCCTACCCTTCTGAGCCACGGGCACTGCCCAGGAAGTTGAGTTTGAATCTGCATTTGTAACCACTGAATTACTATTATTTCTCAGATTCCCTCTAAATTACATTAGTTTCCTTAGGCAGAGAGCCACACCAAACACTGAACAGTAAGGACTGAAACTACGGAATGCAAGTTAGTAGCTAGTGATATTTATGTCTTATTTTGTTTCTCAGTGAGGAAGAATATGATATCAAATGCAAACACATTTTAAACCGGAGAAACAGCTAATAGGTGGTTACAAAACTTGCCTGCGGCGATCGGGAGATGGTCGTGAAAGCAGAAACAGGTACAAGCTTCTGATTCTGACTCTGTTCTTGGCTCTCACCACTAGAGAATGTGCCTTCCCAGTGACAGCCAGCAGTGGCTGTCGGGGACAGAAATGAAATGACTAGGAGACAATTAGTAATTCCAGAGGGAGGTGACAGAACATGAAATGCTTGGGGGCGAAAGGAGGGTTGCGGGGATCTGGCTTATGGCAATAACTTCCCTGGCAACATCAACTCAAAACAAAATTAACATTATATTTTAAAAGACATTCCAAAAGGATCTTACCATTCAACCCTTGAGTTCTCACGTATTTATCCTAAAAGTCTTTTTTTCAGAGGCAAAGATAGGTGGATAATCCTATAAACTCTTCCCTAGATTTATGGGGTAGCATATGCTTCTGACTTCTATATTTCAGTGACTTAGAAAGAATAGTATTATTTTATATCAGAAATAATGGCTCTTGAATAGACATACTATATGCAAACAAGCTAAAATACCAACTCAAAGAGGAAATGAAAGATCATTTATTCAGACATTTTTCTACATTTATAATTATTTACATATTTATACATGGATAACAACTTTAGAACCACATATGCTTACATGTAATTTAGACCCTGGCATTTCAATTAATGTGAAGTAGATTTTGGATTAAAAAACCCATTGAATAGGTAGATAAGAACTCATCGTACATTGTACCATAATTGGTTCTCTATGCTCCTATTGGTGAATGATTCCTAGTTTTTTAAATGTTTCTCATCTGTGCTTCCTCATCTGCAAATGAATTTTCTACTCACAGGCTTTGTCTAGGATATGAAATAGTAACAAAGGGTGTGCTACTGCATGTTGTGATCAAAATTCTGAGAATTCTAAACAAAGATGGTTAAAGCAAAATAGCTAACTACCAACCAACTCCACAAGGGTTTAAAAATTTTACTGAAGTTCAGAAAGACTTTTTATGAGAATTGTGAAATCATTTAGTTGAAACAAGTGGTGTATTTATAATATCTTTTAGAAAGGTGATAAATGATAAACAGGACAGAGTTGCCCTTTATAATTTTGAGAGAAGGAAAAATTTTCTGTTTAAATAAGAAATTGTTTCTTACAATTTTCCTTTATAATTTTGAAGAAATTATCCTTCATCATTTTGAAAGAAGAGAAAACATTATGTTATTTAAACAGGGAAACATTTTATTTAAATAAAACTTAGAAACTGTCATCTTTTTTACTACACTGTGTAAGAATCTATTGCTTCTGAATTCCTATAATACATCGTAACTCTTCAAAAAACAAAGGAGCAAGAAAACAGAGTTGTACAAATATTGTCAAAAATCTTTTCCCCCGGCCAACCCTTTTGGGTTAAACAGTATAATAGCTTCCTTGACCCCATTCACCAAGTTAGCTTTCAATTTGTTCAAGTAGATTCTATAGCTTTGAAGATGAGCATTTTCTTTGAACATTTTCTCCTTCAATCCTCTGGTGTCTCTTTTTTCTTAAATAAAAGGCACAGTTTGCTTAGCTGCAAAATTTGTCTGTACTTTTCAGAAATTAATGTGAATCTTCCCAAGTCTAAGAACAATAATTCTATTTGGCTTAACTCCAGTGATCTGCAGGAAAAAAAAAAAAAGCACAAACTGTAAGGAGAGTAATGATTTGTAGAAATCTGCGGGAGGTCTTGGTCCTTGGTCCAGGAGTACTACTGCTGACAATTACACAAATAGCGTTCCTATGCAATTATCCCAGCAATAACTGATAGCAAGCAAAAATTATAGAGGCCTGAAGTGATTTATGCCCAGAGGTTTCTATGTACTACTTTGTTTGAATCAAAATGGCTATCTTTAGTTTTTTTTTTCCTCTTTAAAGAAAGAATCAGTCAACTCCTTAGGAGAATATAATTTTCTTCCATCTAGTTTTAAATGGCATTAGCACAGCATTCAGATGTCAAGGTGAAAGATAAACATGTCTGCTCCTGGGTGCACAAATGGCAAAAATACCATATATGGGTACCATCTCCCTGGCTTTTGCATTTTAAATAGCATTAACCTTGTGCCGTGTAGAGTTATGATTTCTTAAACTGTTTACTCTCTGCAACGGGCAATCAGTTCTACGATTTAAAAATATACTGTGTGCTGTCAAGTTTTTCTCTTGAATATGAGGGCACAGAAAAAAAATTCAATTTGTTTTGTTTTTTAGTGTACCTGATTACTACATTGTGTTTATTTCCATGCTTCCTTCAATGTCACCATCCAACTACCCTTAATTGAAAACTGCTTGTGTTTACTCTTTGCCTAGGAGATTAAATTTTAGGGCATGATGTAATACATTTAAAGCAAATATGATTGGAGAATTTTTTTTTTTCCTTTTTGAAGATGCAGGTATTAATGGTCTTGTGCAAAGTGTGTTGCAGGGTAATAACTTACAGGTCAGTTATTTAAGAACTCAGGCAGCCATTTTAACAAAAACTTAATACAACTGAAGCATGGGAGAAGAGAGGAAAAAAATGTATGTGCCCCAAATCTCCAGCAAAGGCCCCCATTCTACAGCAAATGACCTGAAATAAAGATAAGGTGAAAAGCAGTTTTAATGAAGCTGTCTTTAAATATTGTGCAGATTCTGTTTAGTTGAAAAAAAAAAAGGAAGCAGAACGGGACAAACCTATTTCTCTTCTCTAATGCATTGAATGAAAAACGAATTCTAGTAGCAGCCAAGTTTTGCTTTTATTGGGGGTTTAAAGAATTGATATCCCAAGGGAAATTTGGTAGCTATAGATGTTTTACATTTTTTTCTGAGGGAGATGGGGGCCATTTTTGTTTATTTATCTATTAGAAAAACAGGAACAATGTAGTAATTTTGTATATTTAAGTGATGAAGAAGAAATTGGGTGGCACATAATCACTGGTAAATAAATGCTTGTTGGATTAAATTTTACTTGGCATAGTGTTGGCTTGAGGCCTCAGCTAGTTTCACGACTATGTGACTTATGAACAATATACACTCAGTACTTTACTACCACTCCAGGCTGGGTCTTACAGAGGGGTAGGGACTGCTCAGCCAGCTTTCTCAGGGAACTAATTTAGAGTACACGAAACAGCACAGCTTTAGGTTTATTTATCCACCCAACATTCTCTTTGTTTTTAAATCTACTAACTGGCTTATCTCCATGGATTTAATGAATCACCAAGACCTATCACACTAAGATGTTCAAACAAGGGAATCAATCGTGTTGGTCAACTTAATCATTTGTTCTGTTTGATAAGGACAACAAAGTCTGGATCCTCTTCAGCTGAGACCACACTATGCCATTAGTAAGCTTGGAATTCACTGATTCCAAATCATTGTGCTGCTCTTTGATAAGCATTGAAATTTCCTATGGCTCTGAAAAAACCTTTAATTATATTTCTTTTTTATATATATATTTCTTTCCAAATACACGTCTTAGAAGAAATTCTTTGATTTAATTGTGAAATTTAGTATGGAATCTCTAGGGAGAAAAAAGTGGTCACATCCATGGCCATGGTATATGTTAATCCTTTAAGCTGTAATAGATACACAAGGTGGTTAGGGTTGGTGTTCTGCTAAAATTTTGGTCTCAACAAGATGTAGAACTTAGGGAGCTTATAAAATGAAGGAAGAAAACAAACAAAAAGTGAAACAAGGATATGTAAATGTTTGAAATGTTTGATACTGTCACTGCTTACATGTTAGCCTTCAGACATTGAGGATGATACTGAAGTTGTCTAAAAACACAATAGTAGCTGGAGGCAGTCCTTCATTCTAATGGGACAAATGTGATCCAAATGTGATCCCTATACCTGGGAATGGGGCAGGTATCAGAGGAGGAGAGATCAGAACTATATGTTGTGAGATAGACTCACAGACATCAGAATGAGCCCATCTGCGCTCTTTGGATTTGAAACTGAGGGTGTTGTGCTTGTGGGTTTGTAACGTGTTTGGGTCTGTGTGAGTGGGTGAGTGAGCTGCTTTCCTCAGCATCCTAAATTGTGGTTCACAAATACATTTATAACAGAAGGGCTCTTATTCTGTTCATATGTGCTGTTTACATTTTCTTCATACTTCCACATCCTTATTCAAGAAAAGCAAAACAATATTTGGGTAGAAAACTGGCTCTAGAGATACAATTTTTACCATGAAAAAATAGAATACAGCTGATTTATTTCCTAATTTTTTTTTTTTTGGCTTGTTCCATTTTAAGTCCTACTGTTCTTTAGAAAGGTTCTTTATTTGAAATAGTGTGTCCTGGTCACCAGAACAATAAACTTGTAACAGAATGTGAAACAGATTTTAAGTATTTAAAAAAAGAGAGAAACAATCAAGGCTTTAGCTTTTCAAATTTGCCTTGATCCCATTAGAATTTTAGAAGGGGATATCAAACTGATGAGACATTGCCATGATGTCCTGATTTAGGTGGGCTTTAAGCCTCTGTTGGATCAGGTCACATCTAGGTGCCATCTTCTGCCAAAGCTTGACAGTAGAGAAGGGTAATCCTGGAAGGCAGTGTGGTAGGGCTCTGAAGTTCAGCTTCCTTTCTAAAAAAATGCATGTCCATCATAAAAAGCATTGAATGAAAAGATAGCAGGCAACCCAGATCAGCTGGTGTGTGTCAAGAACCTGTGGCTCAAATGGTCAGAAGTGAATACAGCCCACTGGCTGGGGAACACTCACACACCACCGATAGACTGAAGTCCAGTAGGAGTTATTCTCTGCTCAGCACTCCATTGGTGGCTCCATTTGTGAATCAACTAAGGGAAGCTTTTATTGAGATGGTCACTTTGCTTTTAGTTCCCATTTTGAAGTGTGTCTCTTTGATGGATGTGTAAGGAATCCGCTTAGACACCTCTGACAGAAGACACCAGGCGGAAGACACAACTAGATTTTGAGCAATCCTGATTCCACAAAAGAGATGACACGACTGCTGAGTGCAACACAGCAAGCCAGTTTGTACAGAGACCAAGCATTACGCGACAGAAACACCTAAGTCACTGTTCAGGCTGCTTGTCTTTGAGAGCTGGAGAGAAAGCTTCTGTCTGAAAGGAGAAAAGAAAAACTTTCCCAAGGCCAGAGCACCCCAGGCTATAAAAGCTCGGAGTAGAGCTCTGTTGACCTCTTGTCCCAATCTCCTAAACCTCATGTCTTTGTTCTTGGCAAGGACCCTCTGCTAGGATTTAGGCAGCCTCCTTCACAGATCTTGTCTGAAACTTGTCCCTTACTAGTTTTGAACTTCTGCAGTTGCCACTTCTAATTTGCAGGATACGTGATAAATTCTCTGCCTGCTGCCTGAACACTTAGTCTGTGTTTTTTTTATCTCCTTCAAAAATCTTGGGGAAGCTCTTCATAACTAAGCTGCTCCTGGCTATGGGCTATAGTCCTGATTAACCTTCTATCTGTGTTTGGAACAAATGAACCTAGTGTAGGCTGCTGTAATTTGCACTGGGGTTAAGTATTTGGTAGCTATGTGTTTTGGTAACTTCTGCCTGTGGGCAGACATTTTCACCAGGGATATTGTAGGCTCTTGAGGGTGAGAACATGTTTACTTATGCAGTGTCTTCTTCCCCTTCCCTCCATCTGGGATAGGCCATTGATGGGCAAACAGATCAATGCACCTGTTATGCCAATGAAATAGCCATATAAAATAAGAAGTGTAGGGGGAGGACGAATGGTGGACGGAGGGAGGGCAGGAGGCAGGATCTCACCTAATGTGCACATTGTAAGGGTGTATAACACACCCCCTGGGTGAGGGGCTCTTCTACCAAAGGAACTTTACCCTGGAAGTGAGAACAATGTAACCTAAATATTATACCCTCATATCAATTTGAATAAAGTTTAAAAAAATAAAGAAAAATAAAATAGAAAGTGTCTTTGTTATGGACCCACTCAGAGAGGGTGAGCAAGTGGGAACGAGTGATCACATAAAGTGCTGGGTTCTGGGTGTCTACTGCTACATAACCAACTAGCTCCAAAGGGCGTGGCTTGACAAATCAATAAGCTACCATATAGTAGGGTTTGGAAGTAAGTACTTAACTGTCCCACGTGGAGTCAGCTGTGATCTTTCTTGACTGAGCCTGGAGAATTTCTTTCCAGGATTGCTCACTCACCTGGTTGGCAATTTGACTCTGGTTGTGTGCTGGGACTTCAGCTGCCAGCGCTGGCTGGGCACCTTTGTTTCTCTTCCTGGAGTTAGTTCCCTCCACAAGGTGGGAACTTGTGCTTTCTTACAGTGTCATGAATGAGTTCCAAGAGAGCCTTCCAATAGACAGGAAGGAAAAGCAAACAGACCAGTTGAGGACTGCGTCTAGAGCTTCATCAGAAGCAAAATCTACCTCACTATAGGAGAGTGCATGGTCACACTGAAAAAGACCACATTTATTTTGGAAGCGTTTGGAAAATACAGACTGCCACATCCTGCTTTACTAATGAAATTACACAAAATCATGTTGCTGCAAAAGGAGAAAGCCCTGTGTGTGTGAACTCTATTCAACACTAATGATGACAGTTACCACTTAGTTAGTGTTTGCCGTGTCCGACACTAGGCTAAAAGGTTTATACTTGATTTCTCATTTGATTCTCATAATGTATGAGCCAGCCATTTATTACTATCTCCATTTACAGAGGAAGAAACAGATGAAAGGAGCTAATGCACCTGCTCAAAGTCACACCTGTTAAGCAACAAAGGCAGGATGTGAATCGAGGTGGTCAAGCCCCAGAACTCGCACTCTTTGCTGTCCTATCTCCTATCTAATGACTATATATAGCGTGAGACACTGTAATGTAGCACAGTGACATGAGAAATACCCAGCAGTCCCTTGTCCGAGAGTTAGCAACCTCCATGCACGTGCTCAGGTGATACTTGAAACCTCTGTGATTATATAGCATTGCTCAAATGAGTGTACCCTGGGTTTTTAGTAGTCTTAGAAAGGTATGCATTATAAATGCTTAAATGTTAAAAAAAAAACCAAAAATAATGTGATCAATCCTCTTCCTAAGGCAAACTTATTTTCAAATATCATATAATCAACTAATGTCTTCTTTAAAACCTTCAGAAGACATATGTGGTATCCTGACAGCATGCTTGCCTTGGGGCCTGTGGCAGATTTGGTCAGAACCCGAGCTGCTCCATTGCAATCCTTATAATATTGGGTAAATTATTGACCACACCCCCCAGGGTTTGGTTTTCTGGTTTGTAGAATAGAGCTAATGACAACCACCTTTAAGGATTTTGAGGACAAAATAATATACTGTGTGTAATGTACCCGGCAGTAATAGGTTTTCATCCAGTGTTATTTCCTTTAATGGTATTTTGAGTGTTGCACAGAACCAGAGCAGTAAAAACATTTCCTTTTCAACTAGCTGCTACCCTCTAAAGGCAGGACAAATCCCCAGTGAAATCTATATCCCAAATCACTTATATATGGCTACATAAACTGCTCAACTCCCTTTTCAGCATTCAGTAGCGTGCGAGGCCCCATATTTTCCTCCTGTGTGAACATTCTGCAGATTTAGCACCAAGTGAAGGGATACAGAAAATCAATCCAGGCAATTGCTTCTTTGCTTTCTGATCAGTTCTTCCCAGTCTATCCCCCGGCTTTGAATGTACTTAATCTCTTCTGTGTAGACCATTAGCCCTCCCCCCTCCACAGTCCTATTACAAAAGGAAAGGCTCAAAGTGCTTACATACACACATGAAAAGGCTTGTTATTAAAATTTCTCTCCTATCTTCTATAATTTGATATTTTCTTAATAAAATCTGGAAGAGATTTTCATTTGAAATGCACATTTGAGCAAGACTGAATTTTATATTCTATAATTGCTAGGTTTTCATGAGTTCCTTTATGATCAGCTTTCAAGAAGCAGGATATTATGTTTTATTTAGTTCGTTTTTAATTTTTTTTAGTTGACGAGTTGTATCTGTTTTGTCAAGAGCCATCGTTAACCATATCTTTGTGGCAGGTGGGATCTTCTGCAGGTCCTGGAAATGGAGCTGGTAATTCGTCCAGTTGTTTTCCTCCAGTGGGTATCCTGCTAGATTTAAACATTAGAGCAGCTGGGATTTTGGAGAGAAGAATAATAAAGGGTTAAGTGTGAAATAGGCTTTTAATTTTATCTTTTTAATGGAACCAATCAAACTTGGTTATTATTAGGAACAATGTCTGTGAATGCTGCTCTTGGTGCGGCCTCTGTCTTTGCCTTGGGGGCCTTTTTCCCTAAGTAGATTTACTTTCTTTCAAACTTTGAATGTGGCTCCCCACTGAGCTGAATTTTTACATCTCCATAGGCTCAAGTCACCTATGAACCCAACTCTTTCCTTTTACGTGACTCTTAGGAATTTTTAATAACTTTTCATCTTTCCTTGTTATTTATTTTTACTAAGTTTCATCAGCCTACAGTCCATTTCACAGTATTTTCTGGTTAGGATTGATTGTTTGAACTACCTATCTTTCCTGCCTGCTTTTTGTTTTAATTGTTCCATAATGACTGCCATCCTTTTTGCTGATTATCTTGCTATGTTTATTTTGTGTGTTTGATTGTTTTGGTCTGTTTGGGAGGTATCGTGAACTGCGGGGGGAGGGAGGAACAGTGGAATATTAATCACAACCTAATATTGGGACATTAATATGAACATAAAAATATCAATTTTCTTTTGATTAAAAACGTGCTTTTTCTTCTTCCTTGTGTTTTAAGAGATCTGTATTTATGTTTTCCTTAGTTTAGCAAGCCATGCTTTTGTCTTAAGGTTTAAGGTATTTTCATTAAAATTCACAGGCCTGATAAACTCAGTATTTGGATCCCCAAACTTAAGAAAAATATAAATTGTCGGTTCCTATTTTCTCCCTAATTCCTTAAGACTCAGTGATTGGTTTAGGCGAAGAATAATCATTTTTGTCTTTTTGCTGAATCTCTTAAAACCTGTAGCAGTTAAGTTCATAGGTATAAGAACAATTTTCCTCAGTTAGATGCTTTAATTCTTTCAGTGGTGATATACAGTGAGGATTGGGTCTGGTGTCTAAGCACACTCAAGTATAGACTCTGTAGATTGAGGAATAGAAATTGTATCTGATATTTTCCCTTTAAGATAATGCTATAGAGCCTTGGGTTGCAATGATAGAAACTCAAATATGTTATTTAATACAAAACAAGTCATCAGGATGTCACCAGTTTGAAGTGGGCATGGCATACTGGGCCAGTTCTCAACTTGCTTGCCAATTGATCTCTTTGTGGTGGTTGTTGGGAGTGTTGGTTCTCTGACAATACAGCCACGCTGACCTGAAAGATGGCTACAATTGCTAATTGATATCTGCCATGGAGTAGGAAAGGTAAAAGGTTAATGGGAGAGCGTATGTTTACCATCTTTGTTCGAGTCGTTATTAAGAAAACAAAGAAGGACTCTTTTTTCATTGTATTTTGGTGCTTCAGCTACAAAACAAAAATCCTACTTGAAAGGTTAATATAATTCATTTCTGAACATCTTGAATACCCACTGAACTTCGCTATACATAGTATAGGCAGGTCATAAAAAATAATAGCATCTATGGAAGTCTAGCATTATCAAAAGATTACAAGTTGTGCAGTTTGATTTCTCAGACCCAATCTTCTCATTTTCCGAAACTGAAGGCAGTCACAGAATTGCTTTACTCCTTGGCGCAAAGGCTGCTGACATTTGAAAAACAGAGGAGCTGAACCTAGATTCTCTAAAGAACACAGTCTAATTCTAGAAAAAAGGCAGTCTGATCTTTATAATGTGTATGCTGTAATAAACTGCAAGGGAGTATACTTGTGGTCAGAGGGATGCTCTCATTTCAGAAGCAGCGTCTTACTGCTGCTATAGTATTATAGAATCCACACTATTTCTATTGCGCCCTCCAATGGCACATTGTTGGCAAGTATTTATTACCTTTTCTGCAGTGTGTAAGTTAAATTCCCTTCCAAGGCAGTGGGGACCCCGAGGGAATGTTAGGCAAGGGAGAGAGGGAGAGGAGTCTGGGATGAGATGTCTGGTTCTATAACGTTCTTCGAGGCCATTAGTTGATCTATTGGATCAGCTTTTCTCAACCTTTTGTGTGTAACTTTCCTGGCAGAGTTGTTGAATTATGTGCAGCCACTTTCAGCAGGCTTCTTAGGTCAGGGGGCTTTTCCTTGGCATTTAGCTCCCACATGCTTAAACAAAGCCTCAATTTGCTAAGGTTTTTAACACTAGAGACTTGCTCTTCTTACCCGGGTTGATTATTTCTTCCGCACATTGTTATTCATAACACATCTGGCTGCAGGTTGTAGCATTTTGGCTGAGTTTCCCCATGCTGACCTCTGTCACCTCTCCTAGGGTTTAGGAAACAGGCCTCTCTGGATTGAAATATTAATGATCATAAGTACAACAGCAACCCCTCTGCTTTTCAAGTAATGCAATTCTAAGCCCAAGGGCAGCAGCACCAATTATAACGACAGGAATCCTATCTACTCTCCCAGTAGGATGCACAGATGCACACAGAGGGACTCAGCTGGGCTCTGATACTTGTAACTCGATGCTTCCTTGTACTTCAGTGTTTTCAGACTCTAAAAGAGAAAAATGATTCTAGCCAAGGAGATTTGGTTGGTGAGGGAGAACTGCTCACAACTGCTGAGCTAGCTGGATAGGAAATTTCCCCTAGGTGGGCGATAGGGTCTCCTTACCCCTTCTTACACCGCTCAGTTTGAGAGGTGAAGGAAGCCTACAGGACTCTCTTCTCTC
This sequence comes from Otolemur garnettii, assembly GCF_000181295.1. Taxonomy (NCBI): domain Eukaryota; kingdom Metazoa; phylum Chordata; class Mammalia; order Primates; family Galagidae; genus Otolemur; species Otolemur garnettii. Next base: position 26,413,849 of record NW_003852400.1, read on the forward strand.
TCTCTCTCTTTCTCTCTCTCTCTCTTCACTCCTCTGGGCTGTTTGCAGTAATTAGAATAGTGTACCAGAGAATGTAGTAGTAGGTTTTATTTTTGACTCAACTGCCACCTGAGAGATGCTTGGAGACATTCAGCCCAAGGGTGAAAACAAATGAGCAAAGATTATAAAATGGGTTGGGTCACATGGTCTAGGGAGCCTGTTGGCAGGAACAGATTCATAGACTGAATCTTTTGAGGCTAACTTTTCTGCTAGACTACTTCCTAACTTCAGGCTGACAGTCAAAAGCCTTAGATTATTAGAGGATGTGATGAGGTTTTGTAAAGGGTCCATGAGTTCTCAACAGGAAGAAAGAAGAAAAAAATGTGTAGAGCACCAGGCAAGGAACAATTTAGTATTGACATAAAAAGAAAGTGGTGCCAAAGGAATAAGACCACAGAAAATAGGAAAACAAAAATAATGGCCAAGATACGAAAGAACAAGGCAATATGTTATTTAAAAATATACTGTATATAGTTAAGGTATATGACATGATGTTTTGATATACATGTATTTAATACTAGTGACATGGATACTATAGTCAAACAATATTGATTAAGTATCCAAATGAGAGTTACAGATAAGGACACTCATGATTTATTGAACACTTATAGTGTTACAGGCACCATCCTAAGTGCTTGATGTATATTGATTTATGATACTCCTAACAACCCCATGAGAAAGGGAATGTTTTGATTCCCATTTTATAGATAAGGAACTGGAGGCATAGCAAGCTTAAATTTTAATTTGCTTAAGATCAACCTTATATTCTAAGGTATCACCTAACCCCATCAAGATTAGCCCACACCACAAAGTCCTAAAACACCAGTTGCTGGCGTGGATGTGGAGAGAAGGGAACACTTCTACACTGCTGGTGGGATTGCAAACTAGTTCAGCCTTTTTGTAGAGAAGTATGGAGAATTCTCAAAGATCTAAAAGTAGACCTTCCATTTGACCCTACAATCCCATTACTAGATATCTATCCAGAACAAAAATCATTTTACCACAAAGACATTTGCACTAGAATGTTTATTGTGGCTCCACGCATAATTGCCAAGTTGTGGAAGCAACCTAAGTGCCTATCAGCCCATGAATGGATCAACAAACTGTGGTGTATGTCTACCATGGAATATTATTCAGCCATTAAAAAGAGGGAGGCTTTATATCTTTTACATTTACCTGGATGGAGTTGAAATACATTCTTCTTAGTAAAGTATCATAAGCATGGAAAAATAAATGTTAAATGTACTCCATTCTAATGTGAAATTAATATGTATACAATTACATAATACAAATTAATATGTATACATGTTCATAACAACAATGAAACACTACTATAGTCTAGTTCTGGGGTAGAAGGCAGTGGGGGTTGGGTGGGGGAGGACGTATGGCAGAAGGGGGGAGGGCATGAGATGGGATCTCACCTAATACATATATTTTGAGGGTGTAGAACACTCCCCCTGGGTGAGGGGCTCTTTGCAAATGAAGCTTTGTCCTGGAAGTGAGAACAATATAACCTAAATATTATACCTGCATATTAATTTGGATAAAGTTATGAGAAAAGATCAACTTTATATTCTTATCCATTATACTTCAGTTTCTTCCCAAGAGATACAAGGATCTTTCTTTTTTCTTTCTTTCTTTTCTTTTTTTTTTGCAGTTGCTGGCCAGGGCTGGGTTCGAACCCACCACCTCCCACCATATGGGGCCAGTGCCCTACTCCTTTGAGCCACAGGTGCCACCCACAAGGATCTTTCCAAGAAAAGGCTGGAACAGTTGGAAAAGCCAAACAAAAAATATTGATCCTCAAAAAGTCTGTAGGATTGAGCTAGGCAGGGGAGCTAATGTCTATTCCAGGCAGGTGAATAGTATTAACAAAGTGCCCCACCAAAAGGGATATCCTACAAAGAAGAGCCTTTGTAAATTCATGTTTTTTTTTTTTTATTTATTTTTATTTATTATTTATTATTTTTTTTTTATTGAATGGTAACTACGTACATTAATGCACTTCTGGGGTACAGTGTTGGGGTTTCACATGCAATCCAAAATACTTCCATCAAACTGGTCAACACAGCCTTCATATAAATTCATGGTTTTTAATGGTTGGGTCATTTCCTTGAAATAGTTGACGCACTTAACTTTCCTTTGCTTCTCTAACTCTGAATTCAGCCCCAGTTACAGTAAAATGATGAGTTTTTCCTCTTCTTTTCTTTAAATCATCAGTTTTTTGAATGTTACTTTTGCAGATGTTCTTTGATGACTCATATATTCCAGTTCTTGAGTTATATTAACAAGAAATTTTAAAACCAATTTGAAAATGAATACAATTGATGAAATATTAGGGTTATATTTAATGTAAATGGGAATGCTTTTGGTATCAAAACAGCATGTCTAGCATAAACTCAGTTTTGTTTAAAATATATCTGTATGTGCACATATTCAATAAGATTGGAGAGATATGCCTCTGGTTATCTCTGGGGGGTGAGGATATTGATGATTTATATATATATTTTAATACTCTTATAAATATTCTAATTCAAAAATTTACATGTATTACCTCTATAAACAGGCAAGATGTAATTGAAAGTGAAAATAAATATGGCTCCAGCATCATGTTTTAGAAATGGCTCTAGTAGACAGTGAAACAAGTTGTAAATCCTGACCAATAAGCATATACCAGTGTATTTCTGCTTTTTATTTGAATTAAATCTTCTGACCATAAGAAGCAAAATAGAACATTGACTTCTGAATCTGTAAGAGGATTAGTCAAGCCTCAGAAGGTCAAAATGGAAAATTTTCGATCACACACTGCAAAAAAACCTGTCCTCTTCCATTCTAAATTTTGGATCCTTGGAAATTTTCCATTTTCTTAGTGTACCGCACTATTTAATTAGGATAAGAAAACCAGTGCTGTGTATTAAAAAGAGATGAAAGTATATCTTAAGGGGAAAAAATCAGCCTTATTTTATGTAGGTTGTAGTCAGTCGTGGGGGCTGAATTCTTAGGGCTCTGTGAGAAGGCCCACACGGTGGGAGTCGGGGTGCGCATACTCTGAGAATGGACAATGGAATTGCTGTATTGCATCCAGAGACCAGGAAACCAAACTTATGAAAGGACGGTATGTTGATGTTGCCACTTTTATTGATGGCATAAGAATGAAGGGCAGAAGGGACTGACATGAGACCCTAGCAAGCACTCTCTGACTATGACCAAGAAGGCATGGAAATGTCCAGAGATAGTAGGAAGGCTGGCAAAGGGAAAGGATTTCAGGAAAAGTAAAGTTGCCTTGGGGCGATTCTGGTTGGGGGGGGGAGTTACCCACTTGGACATTTCTCCTTCTCATAGGTTGAGACGAATTTCCTCCACAAATGCTTTATCTCTTTACCTAGAGTCCAAGGCAGCCACTGTGCTCTGTTAGTAATGCACACAGAAATTCTTAAAGGAATGCCACTTATCCCAGTTAACTGGCTTGCCCAAACTATAAACTCTGGAGAGAGCTTAGTTAAAAATTGATGGGCCATTGAGATTAAAAGAGCAAAACAAACAGCCACGAAACAAATGAATAAGTGATGCCTCTTCAGTTAGCCAGTGCCAGAACTGTTCACTGCCAGTTGGAATTTGAACAGGGTGGAATATACACAAACGATAAGGGAAATGTCTATCTCAGTTCCCTCACCTGGAACTAAGAATCCCTTCTCCCATCCCCCTACTGCCTCCAGGGCACACAAATTATCAATCTAGTCCCTGCTTTGTGACTAACAGCTCATTCCTTGGGTAGCCACTTACTCTGGTGGGGCTGGATGGTCTTTCCTTTCCATTGTCTGTTTGCCATCCTAATCTCCTCTGGCAATGTAGATTTAAGCCGATTGCGAAAATAATTTTAAAAATAAATGTTTTAAACTACTGTGGCAATAAATTAATTTCATGCCTGTTCAAAATAGTTCTGCTAATAAAAATAGAAGTCTGTGATGCCTGAGAATGGCTGTACAGAAGATGTGATTTTGCTGGCTTTCTCTTCGAGCTGTGACATTGCCCACCGCTCTGCCCAACTGCTGCCAGAAGCTGTGTCGGCTGTAGGCTGTGGGTGCTTAACAACCATCTGGAAGGAAAGTTGGCAAAACCTAGTTGAAGGCAGATCTCAAACCCAGAGATGCTGGCTGCCATCTCAGCTGGTAAACACTGTAACTTCCCCCCCTGAATTGAACGTGTGCTCCAAACTCCTCATGGGAGGAGGAAATCAACAAGGAGGGAAAAGGATAAGTGTCACTTGAATGCTTTGCTGACTGGCAGTTCGTTAAGGCAGGATATTTTCCTTTTATTCCAGAACTCAATCCAGGTGAAGTGTGGCCTATTTTTTTTTTTTTTTTTTTTAAATTTCATTAGATAGAGCTGGTAATTGCTGCTCAAATTTAGAAAGAAGATGCGGTCTGTGCTCTTTAGAAATCAGAATTTGAAACAGTCTTTTCTGGAAATGAATGGAGGAGAAAGAGGCACAGGATGATTTCAATTTCTGTTTACTTGACACTGCGACTACTGGTTCTGGTCATTCTAGTGAATCCTTCTTCTATTTGCTGCTCTGTGTGCTCTCAGGACGTGAACTTCAAGAGTCCCTTAAATTTTGGATTAGAGGTAGCAGTGGAGATAAAATGGGGAACTTTGCTGAGAACTCTTTCCAGTCCTATCACCTCTGACTTCTAAACTGCACATCAAAGCCGAAGTGACCTCGGAATTCTTTCTAATGATTATTCTCACAGTTTTTAGTGTCATTTTCAGAAAGCTAGAGAGTAAAGAGGAATATATTCCAACCCACTGTCACCGTGGGTGGCTCCTTTCAAAACAAGTAAAATGTGCTTTTGCCATCATTAGAGTGTTCATGTGGGTTCTCTCAAAAGTATTTCCCAGGGGAATGGCTGGGAAGTTTGTCTTATAGCCACCTTTTATGCCTAGATGTGGTATAGGATCTTCAGAGTTATGAAACCAGAAACATCAAGGAGGACATCAGCCAACAGAAAAATTGAAACTTAGAGTTCAGACTTGCTGTCTAAATATGATACAACAATTCCGGGGTTTGCTGGTGGGTTTAGGTGCTCCCACAACATACTTTGTGAAGTGAGCTGACATTGCCTCTCGGCCCACTGTTGCATTTTGGGAAGCATGACTTAACAGTGGGCTTGACTTTCCATATCTACAATTCCTAGTGAATTGCAGGGTTACAAAATACACTACAAAACTGTTCTTTTGGTTTGGTCCTTTCCCGCAAACCTCCCAGAATCGTAACTCTTTCATTGGATTAAAAATGGAAGATCTTTTGTGAGTCTAAAAGTAGTGACATTTTCTCTTGGAATTACCATTGGTTTTGGGGTACCCCAAATATGGAGTAGGTTGAATAATGCCAGGGAAGGCCTCACTGTCAAGAGAATCCTGTTGTTATTGCTTCCTTCTTATGCACTTTGGATTCCAAGTAAGAACAACATTGTGTGTTCTAAATCTCTCTGAGAGACTCTAGACAAGGAGCTTAAATCTCTCTAATTCTTTGGCACCATCTATTCTGATGACTCAGAAACTGGTTCACATGGATCCATCAGCAGGTTTTCTATGTGATCACACTGTGACGTCCTCTTTTGCATGACCTTAAAATTGTTCTCTGACTAAATTTATTGTTTAATATCAGTTGCATGGGGGGAGAGTGTGACACCAACGTGACAGAATTAATGAATACCTGGAAAACTGGTTAAGCATAATTTTGGGGTGTGACTGTGATAGTGTTTCACAGGAGATCTGCACATGAGTGCGAGTGGACTAATTAGGCACGATCCACCTCCTTCAGTGTGGGCAGGTGGTATGTAATTGGCTAGGGGTCTGGACAGAACAAAAACAGGAGAAAGGTGAATTGGTCTTCCTCCTTCCTGGAGTTGGGACACGCTCTTCCTAGTTCTCAGACGTCAGGACCCCAGGACCTCCAGCCTTGGCACTCTGGGACTTATACCAGTGGCTCTCCTGGGTTCTTAGGCCTTCAACTTTGTAATAAGAATTACATCATGAGCTTCTATGATTCAAAGGTTTTTGAACATGACAGAGCTACTCTACTAGCATTACAGGTCTCCAGTTTGCAGACAGTTTATTGTGAGACTTGTCAGCCTCCATAATCTCATAAACCAGTTCCCCTAAGAGATCCCTTCTAATCTATCTCTCTCTCTGTCTGTCTGTCTCCTGTTGGTTCTGTCCTTTTGGAGAACACTAACAAATACAGAGGTTCATTACTTACTCAAATTATTTCAAGAAAAAGAAGGAAAAAGAATATTTACAGTAAAGATTCATGTGGCCCAGAACCTCGTTGGGACCACTGTTAGAAATCTGGGTCTCTCTATTGATAGGCTACTTTATCTCTCTCACATAGACGTCTGTCTTGGAAGCTTTGCTTTTCTTTTAATCTCCATTATTCACTCTCTACTAACTGATTTTTCTCTGATAATAGATTGACTCTGGTCCTTCATATTGTCAGCTTGCTCCAAATCTTGTGGTTTCAACTCTAAATATGGCTTTTATGCCTCCCAATGACACTTAAAAGTCTTTTGGGTTTTCAAGGAAGTATTTCCTGAGAAGCCCTGTTCCATCAGTAAAGTATCAGAAGAATGGGAAGCCATGTTCCATTTTATTTTAAATATCAGGTGCTTTCACAGGTCAGTTTCTAAGTATGGCTCATTTGCTTTTGACTTGTGTTCCCACCTCTGGCCAAAAACTTGTTTCTAGCAGGGGTTTCGTGGTAAATACTGTGTTTGGGAGTTGTGAGCTTTACATTTCTCCATGGAAAAGGCTGTGGGCAGGGCCAACAGTAGCTGACACCTGTGTACCCCATATGCTGTCCTTAGAGTGGGACAATTTTCATAGGCTCACAACGAGTCAGGCATCTACTTAAACATACAAGAGGGAGGGTTTAGGTATTACAAACCTTATTCTATTCTGAACTGAGACATTTTTATCTTTGTTATGTTTTGAATGACTTTTAAACTAAAGAAAAAATTGAAACTATAAAACAACAAAATATTGATACATTTCAAGTTATACCAAATCTACTCAAACTCTATTATTATTCCCTCTTTCTTTGGTATTTAATGCTACCAAACTAAAGCCTATATGTTCTCTAAGATGGACCATATTTCTTGCTCTCTGAGATTAGTTTTCTGCTAGTGTGGCTACAGGGAGTGTGATGTTTGTAATTGACCCGAACATAGTGTATTTAAAGGAGAACATATGGTCTCTCAGTTTTGCTCAGGGCATGATTTCACTGGAATAATTTCATTTGTGTACTTTTCTTTGGCATAGCACTCAACAGAATCATAGGCAGTTTGAACTGGGAGTGGCTTTCCATCTAGTCCCAATCAAGTCCAATCTCTTTACATTTATAGACAAGAATCTGCCCCAGTACAGATCATCTGTGTGGGTGTGGAAATTGGGAGCTAAGTCTGCTGAATTGCTGGGTAAGGCTTTTTTCAATGTCCCATGTTATTTCCAAGGATGGATAAGGCATATAGCTTTCGAATTGATACTCACCATAAGCCCTTTAAACACAAGTGAGTAAAATAGAGCAGATTATGTAGATGCAAAGTGGAAATGTCCTGAAAATGGTAGAAACCTCTGTTGCCTATAACTGGCCCTAACTCGAGATGCTGGGCTTTAATTTCCTCAAATGCTTTTAGCATTTAAAATTTCCTTTGTGTGTTTCTCTTCAGGACCCAATTTCCTCTGCCGGTGAATGCTCAAACAAGAACTAATAAAGTACTTTCATTAGCTACATTCTGTCTCCTGATGCTAAGAATTTCTTTATCTGATGCGTTGTACAAATGTTTTAAATGATAAATTTTTAGACAATGCCCAGCCTAGAAGCTTATCTCACAGATACACAAAGGCAAAGCTATATTTTGTAGAGTAAGCTATGTTAATGCAGAGGGGAGCACACCTTTATTTAAGTTTCTCTTCACAGCACTATGACCTCTTAACTGCAGTTCTGTTTTTTTATGCACATCTTCAAACTTGATGTTTTGATCAAACAATAGGTCATCAAATATCTCTTCCATAATGCATAAGAGAAACTTTATATTCTTAGCAAAAAAAAATCCTGGCTTTAACAGGATAAATATTTATGGAATTGGTGCCAAAATATTTGTGAAGAATCAAGTACCCTGCTGGTACTTGAGGCCTATGTCAACTATAGTTTGATGGAGGGTTTTTTTCTTTTTTTTACTTTGGTCCTGATATGAGTAATAATTTCTAAGGCAGGAGATCTTTATCTGCCTCCAGTTCAGTATTGAATGCAATGTTTGATATCTCTGCATCTGTGCCCTGACCCATTTACTGAACAGTATGACAGGGGTTGATAATCAGTAAGAATTCCTACTTCCAAATACAATGGGATGTAGAATTAGAAAAAAACATACTCTTCAAAGCTCTTGAAAATACTTGCCATTGACAACATAAGTCTATGACTTCTCAAACTATTTGGATAAAATTTGTTTGTTCACTGAGCAATTAATATATAACACTGACAAATCCTAATCTTGATGATCAATCTACTAATTTGGGATGAAATGACCAGAAATTATATGCATTCTAATTGGTGACATAGGGCATATAGAGCACCCCCCTATGAAAGTTTTCATGAAAATAATTGAACTTAAATCTAATTGAGCTTCTACACCTAGGTATCAGTTCTTCATCAAATGAATAGTATGAGAGAAACACAAAAAGGAGGGAACCATTGTAGATTAGAAACAACACACAATGTGTATACATTGCTAGGATTTTAATTCAAATGTAGCTAGCCACTTTTGAGACAATTATGAAAAACTGAACATAGATGGATATTATCAACATATTACGTTGAGTGATATTTACTAATGCTAAGTGTGATAATCATCTTGTGGCTATTTTAAGATATCTGGTAGAGGTACATACTAATGAATTTACAAGTGAAACAGTAAGACATTTGGGGCTTGTTTTAAAATAGCTCAGTGATAAACAAATTAACAAATAAAATATGGGAGGGTAGAAGGTAGATCCAATCATGAATGGTGAATTGTCGATACTTTTTGAAGCTGGGCGATGGGTCCCTGGGAGATTATTATACTTTCATCTCTATTTTTGTGTATGTTTCAAAATTCTCAAAATATGAAAATTATAAAATGAGCTATCAAAGAGAACTTTGTCTTCTTCCTATAGTGTGCAAGAGTTTTAGAATCATAACACGGGTTTGACTCGGTAAGAAAAAAAAGATATTCTTCAAGGTTCCACGCTACTCAACACTAAAAGCTGACTTAGCTGTGTTACTGGTCCATGGGCATTAACTTCTACGAGCCAGTACAATTATCATTTGTGATACAAAAATAATAACATCCACAACACATACTTGTGATGATTTTTATATATGACAGTGTACGAGACAATTAAGTTTGTGAACTCATCCTAGAAAAAGTGTTATGTACCTCGTTGCCGAATATCACTACGGTCACCTTTAAGGTTCTCCCCTTGGGAAGCACCCACGCACCAATGCCAGCACCTCGTCCTCCCTTCAAAGCAATTTTGGAACCCATTTCCTAGAATGGCCATTAGAACTGTCATCATAGGCTCGGCGCCTGTGGCTCAAGCGGCTAAGGCACCAGCCACATACACCTAAGGTGGCGGGTTTGAATCCCCAGCCCGGGCCCGCCAAACAACAATGATGGCTGCAACCAAAAAATGGCCAGGTGTTGTGGCGGGCGCCTGTAGTCCCAGCTACTTGGGAGGCTGAGGCAGGAGACTCGCTTGAGCCAGGGAGTTGGAGGTTGCTGTGAGCTGTGATGCCATGGCACTCTACCCGGGGGGATAGCTTGAGGCTCCGTCTCAACAAAAAAAAGAACTGTCATCATCAGAGGTCTGACAATTAAGTTTACAAACTCATCCTAGAAAATGTGTCACATACCTTGCTGCTGAATATCACTGTAGTCACCAGATGACCAAGAGGAATACCTTAAAGGTGATGGTAATGATATCCAGCAGCGAGGTATGTAGCGTATTTTCTAGGATGAGTTTCTGAACTTAATTGTCTCACTGGTATGCAGAACAACTTGTACAATGCCTAACATGTATTCATTCCTCAATAAATGGAGTTGTTACTATCTTTGCTCAATTTAACAAAGATCAGTTGAAAGCCAGTTATGTGCTAGAACCTGCACAAAATCCATTTTATGACAAAAAAGATATGGCATCTACTCATGAATGGTTCTTAATTTATTGAAACGTTGATGCATAGGAGTTTGATGTTTGTTGAGATAAAATAATCAAAGACCAGCAATTTCATTACAGCTCAACCTGGTAACTGAAGTGAGTTATAATTGTAGAGGAAGTATGGTTCAGTTGATACTTTGTCACTGGACTGGTTGGGCTTGAACCTGGCTCTGGCATGAATAAGCTGTATGATCTGAGAAAAGTCATCTTTCTGTACTTCAGTGTTATTGTCTGTGAAGTTGGGATACAACAATGTTTTATAGGATTTTCGTGAGAACTGCACATAAAACACACAGAACGGTACTTAATACTCATACATAGTGGACTCTGTATAATATTGTATTTGGTACACGTACAAAATCATGTGTAAAGCACCCAATTGTGGGAGGTATGGGCTGGAAGTGAGTGCTGGGAGTGGTATTGAAGGGTTATAGGAGGCTTCACACAGAGTCTTACATTTGAGCCTTACCAGAAAGACGGAGCTACTCAGGCAAAGGAGGTTACTCTAAGCACATTCTAGGCAAAGGGCCTTGAATATACACTGGCCCAGAAGTAGCACAAAGAGTTTCAAGAGCAAAAAGAAGTGGAGTGGGGTTAGAGTTTAAAAGTAGGCCTTTGGGATGGGGAGAAACAGGACATGAATTTGTCATAATAGGCTTAGTGGTTTATATGTTGGCAATTTTCAGTAGGAGGCATAGGGAATTTTACCCAGAAGAGCAGTAACAATATGGCAATTAATTGGAATGAAAGAAAAGACTCAATTACAACTGGGACTTTATGTTACAAATGTAAACAATGTAACCTAATCACATGTACCCTTACATTAACACCCACCCCCCCCCCTATAACCCAGAGCCTTGGTACTCAAAGGATGGGTTCTGGATCAACAAAATCAGTATCACCAAGTAACCTGTTAGTGAGAAGAATTCCACTTCACTCATGGAATAGGAATATACATTATAACAAGATTGAATCACAAGCACATTGAACTTTGAGAGCCCGGGCTAAGATAGGGACAGTGGTATGTAAAGAAGAAAGGGAGGATGTATTTAAGAAGTAGAACTGAACAGATGTGACTGATAAGATGCAAGAATGGTGGCTACTGAAGGGGGTGCATTGAGAATATGTCTATGATTTTTTTTTAGTAGAGTTTCTGGATGGATGGTGATAGAGAATATGGAAAAGGGGAAGTTTTGTGGAAAAAGATGCAAAAAAACCCCCTCATTTTATTGCATGTTAATTTAAGTAGCCTATGGGACATAGAAGGTTCATAAAATTGGACTGAGGATAATGGGATCACATTATTAAGAAGGAAATCTTAAGGAAGTAGTTATCTTAACATTAAGGAAGAGTTCAAAAATGACAAATGCTGGACAGACCAGGCTGTTAATCTGTCACAGTACAAGGGCGAATTAGAGTTGGTTCTCTGGTATGCATTAAATGCTCTAAATAATTTCAGGCTTTTAAAGTCAATGATCTCTAGTTTCTCTGTTAAGTATAAATGCATAAAAATAAAACTGCAAGGCACAACAGAAATTGGTAATTTGTATGTAATTCTCCCATAAAGATTTGGCAGGAATTCAGGCTCTGGAATTTGGAGAGGTTAGGGAGTCCTGGTGATTCCTTGGCATCAATGTTGGTAGATTTTTTTTCTTTTAAGTTGGTTTGGAGGGATGTGGAGAATTTAGATATCTGAGTTCAGTATCTACTGAGTTGAAATGAAATGCTAGCCAGGGGTAGGCAGGGAGGTTACTTAGCCAGATTGTGGAATCGCTAAGTATGCAAGCACTTCCCTACTAGTTACCAGATTGAGCAACTAAAAATGCACAACACACAGTTAAATTTGAATTGTAGATAAAAACAAATAAGATTTTTATAGTTTAAGTGCATCTCAAATATTACACAGGTTATCCATTACTTTTAAGAAAATAGTAATTATTTGTCATTACTTACCTGAGATTCAATTTAACTAGGTGTCATGTTTTCTATCTGCCAACTTTCTCCAAGGCCCTATTTTTTAAAAATTAATTTTCTATCCTGCCATTTCTATCAGTGCTATTTCACTTCAAAATGTCTTTAGAATTCTCCTTGTCATTGAAAACTCTGTTATCATCATTTAAACAGCTAACCTATGATACATCATATGGATGAATAGTGATTTTTAATACAAATCTCTAACTTCGGAATTTTAGGTTCTACCAGGGAATTTTGATTTATTATAAAAACAACTGTTGTGCAGTTAAAGAACTCTATAGTGCTGATTATTTCTGGGACTAAGTAGAAAAATTTGGGGGTTAAGGTAATAACGTGACATTAATAGTCTTGATAAACATACTAACAAACTTCCGGCTAAATAGATTGCCCTGATTAAAACTTGAAGAGTCAACAGAAATGGCGAAAAGGGAGCAGCACAGGGCAGAGGTGGGGAAGTGTAGTGTGTAGTCAAGCAACAAGGGATACTTGGACTTTTTAGACCGCCGGGCAAGAGTGATGGATGAGTAAAACCAGCCTAAAACAGTAGTTTAGCACCAGATTATGGAAGATCTTAAATGCCAAACTAATGTAATGAGTCTTCTTTCTGCAGGGAGTTGTGAGCCATAGAAAGCTTCTGAGGAGGAGAAAGCTATGACTTCAGAAATTTCTTCCAGTTAATTATAGGTTATTAAATGTCTCTGAACTTTTGGATCATGCCCAGATAATATTTAAGGTCATCAGCTATCAAAATTTGAATGTCTAGAAATAAACTATGCCATTGGCTCATCGTGTTTAAAGATGTCGTTAACATTTACCTTATTGAACATAAATTGATTTTTACCCACTTCTGTCAGAGACTGCATAAAGCTCCTGGAAGGTAGAAAGTGCTAGGTCAACTTATGTCATAGAAAGCTTTAAATGTGCACTCCTGTGGTATATAGAACTGTGAGTGTGATAAAGATTTATTGAGGATTTAAGATGTTCTTAGGACCTTCTTGTTTAATGATGTGCCCTATAACTGTTCTGGCTCCAAGCAGGACTAGGAGAGCAAAAAGTGCTATAAAAAGTCTGTTCAGGTGTATGTTTTCTATTTAAAATCTGTATGAAATGCACTTTTCCCCTAAGTGCTTCTGTGTGTCTATGATACTAAATATTTATTTGAAAAGTTAAAGAAATAAATTACTCAGATATCCAGATTTATTTTACATCTTCTAGGCAAAACTGGTTCAATTTTCTTTTTTTAAAGATGGGGTCTCACTATGTTGTCCAGGCTAGTCTCCAATTCCTGGGCTAAAGTGATCCTCCTACCTCAGCTTTGTATGTAGCAGGGACTGTCAACATGCACCAATAGGCTCAGATAAAGCTGGTTTTATTTTTTACTATTTTATTTTATTTTATATTTCTCAATCACACAGAGTTTTCATGGAGTAAGCACAGGCTCAGGTTAAGATTATTCATTCTGGTGAATGGAAGTTGTCTTTTGTTTCTGAAGGAAAAAGATGGAATCTGTTAACTTCTTTTATGTGAGCACATGCCTACAAAAAGCAAGATGGAACCCCACGAAGGAAAAGGACCAAACAGCACCATGGGTTGTTTTCCTGGTGTCTCTGTATCATGTACACTGTGGGGTTGGTAGAATGCAAGGTTCCAAGTTTGGAATCTCTTTAAACACTGATGGTGCTATGTTTCAAATTCAACGTCCTTTTTTCAGCCTTGAAGTCTGTCTTCAGCTGTCATAACATTGCTTCTCAATTCAAAGAGAGAGAGGAAAAAAAAAAAAGAGAGATTCATAGCACCTCAAATAGAGCTTCTCTGGCATGGCTGTGTGTCAAGTGTAAATGAATCAGAAAACCAAGCATTAACTTTTACTTGAAATAGATAAAACTTTAAAAAATAAAGATAGAACTGCATTGATGGGTTGAAATAGCTATTCAAGTAGTTTTATGGCACTTACCAGCAGACATGCTTGGTTAAGAGAGTAAGGCACTCCTTCAACATTACAGGAGCCGGCAGAGACATTTTGTTAAATCTAAAATGTAAATAGCGTCTTTGTTTTATAATATATTTTACTGTAACATTAATATGATGCCATTGAAGTGACTAAAAGAATATTTCTGACTAGGTCTTTTAATTTTGTCATAAAACTTCACCAAAATGAAGTTTTGCTTAAAAGGCCAACCATTAAATACATTTTTCTTTTGGCCAATTTAAAGCAAATAAATCAGGTCAGTTATTTTTATGACACAAAAGGGAAAATGATAAGTTTTCTTACTTTAGACTCTTTTATTTTTAAATTTCTATAACTAAAATGTCTCCTTTTCTTTCTTTAAGTACAAGCTGACAGGTCATTAATCCTTGATGTGAATTTGTACCTCAGGGTATTTTGGGGAGAAAACTCATTAAAATTCTTTTGTTTTATATGTGACTGTCCTAATAGAAATTTGGATTTCATGTTTAGAATTTGTTAAAATGAATAAAAAACACAGAATTACTTTTGAAAGAGTTGAAGTATATGACAGTCCTTCTACCTATAGTCAATGTTGTCGCTCTATTTTTAATGTCTCCTGCTAACCTTTCGTCAGAAAAAAAGTAAGTTCAATAAGATCCATATTTTCAATATAAATAGATTTATTCTATTTGAATTATCTGGTTAGGCCTTATGCACTGAATATAATTTTCAATAATGCTTTCCTGTTTTTATGCAAAGCTGTGAGTTTTTCTCTTTAATTCTAACAATTCTACTGAAAGGTATGCCATTGAACCATCTCCTCCTTTTCTTTTCTTCTTCTTTTTTAAACTAGCCTCTTTTTTGGTGAAGGTTGAAGGTTAGTTGGCCATGGCTTATCTATAGTAGCTGAGAATGTCTTATGGATATAGGTGGATATATTTTGCATTTCATTGCTGTATCATAATTTCCCATTACCTCTTCTTCTACAGAATACT
Organism: Otolemur garnettii; assembly: GCF_000181295.1. Classification (NCBI taxonomy): domain Eukaryota; kingdom Metazoa; phylum Chordata; class Mammalia; order Primates; family Galagidae; genus Otolemur; species Otolemur garnettii. The sequence goes on from NW_003852400.1 coordinate 26,429,062, forward strand.
TGAAAACCTTCTAAATGGAAAAGAAATGCCATTAACAAACTTGCATTCTAAGCTTGATGAGAAAGACTCTATTCTCTGTAAAAACTTCCCAACTAAATTGGGGGGGGGGAATATCCACTTTCCTGGTTGTCCAAAATAGCTTCTAATCTTTTTATTCTAGCCATTGCTGGTAATATAAGAATTCGTCAAGAGAGACATTATTTACATTTTGCTTTATTTTTTAAAAATAAGTTTATCAAATTCTTCTGTGGCCTAGGCCACATTCTAGTACATGTTTGGATCTTCATTTATTCTACTCATCCACACTCAGAGGACATCAACTCTGTGTTGAACCCTGGGTTGGATATTGACAGCACCATGAGGAGAGTGGGTGTTGCCCACGCCCCTAGGTGTGGGAGTGGAGAACATGGAGATCAATCTATCTGAGTGTTTCCATAGGGAATAAAAATTACAGTTGTGATAAGAGCTACTAAGAAGATAAACAATGGTATGACATATAAAAGAAGAAGAACTTATTTCCACTGGAACCTGAGGAAGGCTTCCTGAAAGTGACATTTAAGTGAAAAAATGCAGTGAGGGGCATTCCAGACAAGGCGCCCCGGAGAAGATAGTGGAAAGAGACTATAAGGAGGCCGAGGTGCACAGGGTGAGAGGGGAGTCTTATGAAGTGAACTGGGAGAGTTATGTTGGGACTAGGTCACATATGACTCTGTGAAACAGAGAGTAGCAAAAAATATTTAAAAAGATATTGATGGATTAGATAAAGGAGATGAGGGAGAGGCGTCCAGGGTAATTCCCAGGTTTCTGACTTGTTCCTTATATAGTTGGTGGTTTGGTTTTCATTGAAATAGTGCTTTACTCTTAGGTTTATTAGATTATAAACCCATATAGGGTCAGAGCTATGCTTCTGGGACAAACTAATAAGCTTGAATATTGAAGTAATCAATTCTGGTCTGCAGTGTTCCCTTCTTACTCTGAATGACCTTTCCTGTCTCATGGTCAAACCTTACAAATATTTACTTAAGGTTTTAGAAATTCCTTTAAAAAAAGAGTGTCAAAGAAAATGCAAATAATGTTATTATTAGAACTTTGAAGTGATAATTACAGTGATGCTGGTATTAGTCAAGAGTTCTAAAAGCTCACATCCTCTCAGTATTGTTTAACGTATTTGCATAACATGCATGAGGCTATCTAAATTGTGAATTTTCATGACAAAGATAATGCAAAAACATCACTTTGGCAGTTTCTAAGTCTCTCAGCATTATTGTTTTTACATAAAATATTAATCTAAAGTCTGTTTATCTACACATTTTGTTCTTGGCTATGCTAGAGAAGGTAAGACTGGGTTCAGAAGCTTAGGGATGTCTAGGGGTAGGCGTCCTTTCCCACTCTCTCTCACCCTTCTTCTGTAAACCAGCAGAGTCACAATCTTTTATGCTGTGGTTATTGGGGAATATGTATGTGCGGTCTCATTAACTGGTTCGGTATCCCTTCTGGTTGTTTCCTGGCTAATATCAGAAACTATGTAGCATTCATTCTTTGACCTGCCTTTTCATCTCTAGGTCCATGATTCTAGCTATCTGTCCCTTCTACCATTTATTTTAAAGGAAATCCTATGCAACGGACACTGTGCTAGTGATTCTGGAAAAAGAAAAAGGCGTAGTTTGAAGGCTTCTCGTATTCCTTCCCTCCAGAGGTTGTGGCCTTGATTAGTCACAGAGTGACTCAAGGCTTGTGTGTGATCACCTGGGTAAGACAGAGTGATGGTGTGTGATTTTCAAGGCTTAGTTTTAAAGGGCATTTTGTCTTCCACCTTGTTTCCTTGAATCACTTGCTCTGAAGAAGGCCCATGTGGAGAGGAACTGAGGGCTCCTGTCAGTCCCACTAGTCAGGCAGGTGAGTGAGACACCTTGGAAGTGCATCTCAGTTCTCAAGGCTTCACATCACTGCGTCCCAGCCAACATCTGACAGCAACATCACAGGAGACTCTGGGCCATAAATACCCACTCAACCCACTCCCCATAAATTAATGGCCATAAGCCACTCTTCATAAGTTAGTGGGTATGATTTTAAGCCACTAACTTTCAGGGTAATTTCTTATACTGCAATAGATTCTAGGTCTGTTCCCTAGTTTCATTGTTCTTTCCCTGACAGGGGAGGGTAGTATAGACGCTTCTCGACTTATGACAGAGTTTTGTTTCAATATCCATTGTAAATTGAAAATATCATAAGTTGAAAGATAGAAATTCAGAATTTGAAGTATGATATGTATTGTACCAAATGGGTATCCCTTTGCATCATTGTAAAGTCAAAATCATGGTTAAGCAGGGGATTGTCTGCTTTTGCCTCTCAGCCATATCCCCCTAAATAGTGAAGCTCAACCATAACATCAGCACATGGAGATTTTAGTTACTATTGGAGTTTTTTGGAATTCATAGCATATGCGGATAATAGGAGTGACTTAGATTTTTATAGCAATTTGCAATTTACTTTTACAGTTTACAAAGGGCTTTCACTAAAAATCATAACTACAGTCCTCAGAAAGTAGAGCAGATTTTATAGATGAGCAGTTGGTTAACGAATATGTATCTTGTAACTACCATGTGTCAGTCATGAGCTGGGTACTGGGGTCATAGCAGAGATCAAGGCAGACAAAGTCTCTCTGTTGTCACTGAAGAGGAGAAAAACACTTAAAGGGTTGCCAGAGTCATGTTTGCTGTCAAGGTTCAAGTACAAGTTGCTATGAAAACGTAAAATAGGGGGAAGCCAACGTAATGTGAGAATCAATAAACACTTCTCTGAAAACATTATAGTTCAGCTGAGCCTTATAAGATTGAGAGAATTCTCTTGAGGAAAGACCAGTCGGTAGAAGAGAAATGGAGGTTAGGGAGGCCTGGGAGGCACTTTGCCGTCTTCAGTCGAAGTTGAGGCTGCAAATATGCAGAGCAATAAAACTTTTAACTTGGAGAAGCAAAACCACACTCCACGGAAGCATCACCAGCATCACCACCAGCAGTACCACCAGTAGCAACAGCAGCAGCCACTGCCACCACCAATACCTGCAAATGGGTAACAGGCCAGCCAGAACGAAGGCTTGACTATTGACCTGAAGCATTTTAGGAAACCGGGAGAGAAGACCTTCACCTAACGAAGCCGCCTCTTTGTGGGCAATCTTCCCCCTGACATCACTGAGGAGGAAATGAGGAAATTATTTGAGAAATATGGGAAGGCAGGCGAAGTCTTCTTCCATAAGGATAAAGGATTTGGCTTTAACCGCTTGGAAACGCGAACCTTAGCGGAGATTCAGGAGATTGCCAAAGTGGAGCTGGACAATATGCCTCTCCGTGGAAAGCAGCTGCGTGTGCGCTTTGCCTGCCACAGTGCATCCCTTACAGTCGGAAACCTTCCTCACTACGTGTCCAGTGAACTGCTGGAAGAAGCCTTTTCTGTGTTTGGCCAGGTGGAGAGGGCTGTAGTCACTGTGGATGATCGAGGAAGGCCCTCAGGAAAAGGCGTTGTTGAATTCTCAGGGAAGCCAGCTGCTCGAAAAGCTCTGGACAGATGCAGTGAAGGCTCCTTCCTGTTAACCACATTTCCTCGTCCTGTGACTGTGGAGCCCATGGACCAGTTAGATGATGAAGAAGGACTTCCAGAAAAGCTGGTTATAAAGAACCAGCAATTTCTCAAGGCGCGAGAGCAGCCACCCAGATTTGCACAGCCGGCTCCTTTGAGTATGAGTATGCCGTGCGCTGGAAGGCACTCATGGAAATGGAGAAGCAGCAGCAGGACCAAGTGGACCGTAACATCAAGGAGGCTCGTGAGAAGCAGCAGGTGGAGATGGAGGCTGCTCGTCACGAGCACCAGGCCATGCTAATGAGACAGGATTTGATGAGGCACCAAGAAGAACTTCGGAGGATGGAAGAACTGCATAACCAAGAGGTGCAAAAACGAAAGCAGCTGGAGCTCAGGCAGGAGGAGGAGCGCAGGCGCGGTGAGGGAGAGATGCGGCGGCAACAGGAAGAAATGATGCGGCGACAGCAGGAAGGACTCAAGGGAACCTTCCCTGATGCGAGAGAGCAGGAGATACGGATGGGCCAGATGGCTATGGGAGGTGCTATGGGCGTAAACAACAGAGGCGCCATGCCTCCTGCTCCTGTGCCAGCTGGTACCCCAGCTCCTCCAGGACCTGCCACTATGATGCCGGATGGATCCTTGGGATTGACTCCACCAACAACTGAACGCCTTGGGCGAGCTGCTACAAGGGAAGGAATTGGGGCAATTGGTGGAACTCCTCCTGCATTCAACCGTGCAGCTCCTGGAGCTGAATTTGCTCCAAACAAACGTCGCCGATACTAATAAAGTTGTAGTGTCTAGTTTCTTAAAACCCTTAAAAGAAGGCCCCCTTTTGGACTAGTTAGAATTCTATCCTGGAAAAGTGTTAGAGATTCCTCCCAATAGTTAGGTCTACCCTGCCTGTACTATTCTAGGGAGTATGCTGGAGGCAGAGGGCAAGGGAGGGGCCATATTTAACAAATGAGTTCTATGTGGTGTATTGTTTAATCAGTTCTATTTGGTGCATTCCTGAAGTCTCAAATGTGATTGTTGAGGGACTAGGGGAACCATGGCAAAATGGATCCAATTAGAGCCCCATTAATCTTGATCATTCCGTTTTTTGTCCATCCCATTTTGTTTTCTTACCCTTACACCCCTACCCCAGAGATACTACCACACAACACCACAAAACAGACATCCCCCAATGACCTTAGCCCCATTGCTCCATTCACTTGCAGGTGAGAATTCAGGCAAATGTCCACAGAGGTCACAGACAAACATACGGTTCTGTTATGTCCCATCTATTACCCCTCATGTCTTTAAGGAAGACATTTTCTCTTAGAGATTTTCATTTTAGTCTATCTTTAAGAAAATCTTGTATTAACTTGCCTCCATCCTTGTCTTGGGTAAAGATGACCCAGGAATGGCCCTTCTGTGTCTATGATGTTGCTGTTCACAGCTTTTCTTGATAGGCCTAGTACAATCTTGGGAACAGGGTTGCTGTATGCTAAAGGTCTCAACAGTAGCTCTTAGCCTTGCCTATCTTAGGTAGTTATGCTGTGCATTTTTTATTGGCGTACCATGTTTGACTTGTCCTTGATTCTTTAAATTTGGAGTTTTTCTGAGAAATGGTGCAGTAATGCAGCATCAACTTATTAAAATACATTTTAAGCCTTTAAAAATAAAGATTGAGAGAATTATCTAAAGAAATAATGTGATAGGTGGAGGTGAGGCAAAATATTCTAGGTGAAGTAAAGCTCTGGGTCAAGGTAGAGTATGCTTTGTTTTGAAAACTAACAGAACTCAGGAATGGCTTGAGTAGGGCAAGCAGCAGACGAGTACCCTAGATGATGCTAGAGAAGTATCGAGAGCCAGGCAGCTGCACGTCACCTTAGACTGCAAAGTACCACATGCTTGTAAGAGCTACAGGAAGAAACTTCAAGTGCAAGGTTGCATGTGGCTGAACTAGAACTTGAACTCATATTTCTTTCTGTGGCTTTCATTTTATAGCACTTACTATTACTTTATTACAGTACCCTTGATAGAGACCAAACAACTAAATACCTGCTTCAAATGAGAGGAGGGGAACTAAGATTCAGTGAAGACAAAGATTTACCTACAATGATAACTCATTGGTGGTATAGCCAAAAATGTGGCTGTTGCTTCAGTGCTCACGGAATTCAGGTCTATGTCTCAAAATTTAGGATGTAATTCATTTTGTCCACTTGATTTCATTTGATTCACATGATTGTTCCACTTGATTTTCAAAGGCATCTTTACTGTGTGCGGCAGAGAATAGGTCACGAGGTGGCTGCCACATGCCAGAGGCTGGTTCAGCCATATCCAGCCCTGAAAAGCCCTCAGAAACTTCTAGAAGGGAGACAGGCATTTGTCTGGTTTGAAAGTTTGTAGAGAATAGAGGCTGAGTCTTTACATAAAAAATGGCTTATGTACCTGCCGTCAGAAACAGTGAGTGGAGACAGCTGGAAGAGTCCATGCCATTCTGTAATTACTTTTGGACAAAAACTAAAATATGTTTATAAAATGGGTGATGGCTGTTAGATAAAGAGCACAGTTCAGGCCACATCCCTGTGGCCTGCTTCATGCGGGAAGGGTGACTTAAACATATGGATTGGGCTTGACCTGCCATGTACAGAAACAGAAAGCATACGGGCTCCCAACCATTTCCAGAGAACGGAGATAGGGGAACAATAATGTTGCCTGAACATGGAGTTGAAAGGAGGTGGTCCCAGGCTATGATTAGTAAACGTTTATACTTCCGTGTCTATGACACCTTAAAAGACTGAAGGGAAAGAGAAGGTGGGAGACAGGGTTTTACATTTAACTAACATCCACTTATTCCTGGCAGAAAAAGATTAGGAAACCAAGAATTCTTGGACTACTAACCAGGGACGACTTCTCTAAGCAAGGAGGGGTTATTACTTTGCTTGCAGATTAGGGGGCTGAGAGCAGGAGGGAGGCTGATCCTCGGAAAATTGCAAAGCTGCTGAAGAGGCAGCAGCTGAACATATTTTCCTTTTATTTTTGAATGTTTCGATGTCTGAAGAAAAAGATATCAGTCATAGTACTGACTGGCAGTGATCCAGCCAAACCTCTGGATAGCTTAGAATTGTGGTGATTGGCATTTGAGTGAAGTTCCCTGACATCCAAGCTGAATCTGCTCTATTTATGCAGGCTGCCTTGTGTTGGTCACTTTTTTTCCCTTCTTAGGGGAGGGAGAAAAATAACTGCATGATTCTGGGACCTGTTAGGCTTCTTGAAGAATTAAATTCCTTCCAGAACATTTAAGGCACCCTCTGCTTAAAGTTTCAGCTCTTCTATCAATAGTTTTTTTGATTTTTCTCTTTGAGACAGAGGAGAATAGGAGACAATCAGTTCCTCAGTTATGTAGCCTGGGCTAGCTCAGACTTCGGGGCTTAGGAATCCTCACATCTCAGCCTCCAGAATTACTGGGACTATAAGTGTGTGCCACCAAGTCTGGCCAAGTTTTCTTTCTTCTTCTTTTTTCTTTTTTCTTTTTTATAGAAATGGGATCTTGCTCTCATTCAGGCTAATCTCAAATTCCTAGCCTCAACAATGCTCCTTTCTTGGCCTCCCAAAATGCTAGGATTAGAGGTGTGAGCCATCACACCCAGCCTCAATAAATACAGGGTGGCCATAAAGTTTGTGTGCAATTGCACAATTATTTTAAATTGCACACAAACTTTATGACCATCCTGTATTTTAATATCTGACACTTGGTACATGGAATTTTTCTTAACATTTTCCTTTACATTTGGATTTTTTTAAGCCTAAACATCAATCTATCTGGTCTAGTGTTTCTAAAGAAATACTAAAGAAATACTAAATCCCTGAGGCATTATGATCAAGGACCAAATGGGAGTCCATTGCGTTCACCTTCCACCTCCATCATTCAAAAAGTATTTGGCCTACAATACTAGAAGTTCTGGCCTATTGAAATTTTCTCCAGAGGGAAGAGGAAGAGAAAGGCAATATTTCACATTTTTCTTTTCTCACTTCCTTTCTTCCTTCCCTTTAATAGATAATTATGAAAGACATGAAGGTATTGGCATTGGGCGAGTGGTGACAACCATGATATGCTGTAGTCCTCACAGACCCTGGATTATAGAAGGAAGCAGACATGTGAAACAGGTCATTGTAGTCCAGTGTGATAAGGACCATAGAGAAAATTGTCGAGAATGAATAGACAAAGCAGAGACGCTCAGCTTGTTTGGGAGGGAGAGTAGGAGTCCCCCGAGAAATTGTTAAGTAAACTAAGTCATAGTGAGCTAGGTGGAATGACACCAGACCAAGTCCTCTCAGCAGAGGAAGCAGTGAGTTGAGGAGGTAGAGAACAGGGATGATGGAGTCACGACACATATAAGGTACTCAGAGAAGGTCATGTAGGTAGGGTGAGGCTTGAGGGCGATGGTTTTGGAAGGAGGTATTACTAAGCGTGGGGCAGAGATGGTAGGAAATGCTGCTGGAGAGACAAGCAGGGGCCAGTCCAGGAACAGTGTGAAAGTCATGTTTAGGAATCTGCTCAAGTACGGTTTCTGCCAGGAATAAGTGGATGTTAGTTAAGCAAAAGACCCCATGTAAAACCCAAGAGGCCTTTGCCCACAGGATATAATGAAGTCTCTTGCCCTGACCTCTAAACTGTCTGCCAATCTGCAGATGTCTTTTGACTTCACAGAGTGGGTTCAGAGGCTGGGCATTCACAGAGCATCTGGTGTATTGACAGACCTTGTGCAGTGGTTTCTAGGCTCTGGAATCAGAGTGTCTGAGTTTGAATCCTGGCATTGTCCTTTATAGCAATGCGACCTTAGGCAGATTACATGACCTCTCCAGGCCTCAGTTTCCTTATTTATATATAAAATGTGGGCAATAACAGTTCCTTTACTGTATAATTATGCGAATTTTAGGTGGTGTATGGTCAGTGCCCAACAGACTGTAAGCATTCTATACATGTTTGCTATCGTTATTGCTATTACCACCCTCATTTCACAGATGGAGAGACTGACTTGCAAGGGGTCTGAGAAGTGTGTTACACCAGACTTAGTGATAAAATGAGGTAGGCACTACCCTGTGAAAGGATGCTGTACTCCCCATTTCTGGAAGTGGAAGTGGACATTGAACCATGGAGCAGGGAAACATTCCCAGAGGGGCTCTGAACAAGTGCAGTGAGAGTTGCTCAGTGGTCAGCATTTGAGACCTGGCAGGAGGCCTCTTCCCATTCCCTCTTTATCTCTTGGAGCTCCTCATAGAGGTAGGAAAGAGATGGGGAGGGACATTGTTCTTTAATGCTGCATCGCCTGGTCATGGAGCTCTTGGGCAGAGATGAGAAGATATGAGGAGGTGTTCAAGCTTCCAGTAATTAATGGCAGGTAGGCAAAATGCAGTTGTCTGTGTGATCTTGGACAGAGAATTTAACACACATGAACTCCTCTCAATTCTCCCAAACTATGAAAAAGTGAATGAGTGATTTTTTCCTTCAAATATGACTCTGTACTTGATGCTGTTCTATACCTTACAGATATTAACTCAAAGAAAATTCATAACACATTAGTCAGGTAGATGCTATTATTATCCTAATTTTATGTATGCTCAAACTAAGGCATGGAGAGGTTAAAAAACTTGCCCCATCTCATACAGCTAGGAAGGAGAATCAGGAATTGGCCCTAGCCGGTCATACTAGAGCCTACATCTGTACTTAGAACCTTCTTGATATGAAACTGTCGAAGCACCACTAACATTGTTCCCAAACCATTGCAGGAAACTCAGAATAGGCTAGTTTTCTTTCTTTCCCCACAGACTTTTCTTCCTAAGCAGGAAAGAAAATAGTTTTTCCAAATTTAACAAATATAAATTCATATTTTTATTCAATGTAAGTTATTACATTAGGTTTCATTGAGAGATCAGAGATGAATGAGATGTCTCATAAGAGGTCAAGATCTAGTGAGCCAAATGTTCTCATAGAGAGACAGACACACCCTCAAATGGCTAACACAAGACTAAATATTAAATGCTACTGCCAAGGGACAAAGTGACATGGAAATATGGTTGGTAGGATGGGGGCTGAGGTCTTATTCAAAAGGCATCTATGACTTTTTGGATCCCTGACCACTGATTCTGAGTGGAATCTGTGGGATCAGAATAGACTGTTTCTAAGGTTCGAAGCTGTTTGTGTCCACCATATAAGCATCTAGTTCACTTCACTGTCCTTTTGTGGCCAAACAGCCCGTTCAATTTATTGTGTACTTCAGTGACATTTTCTCATTATTCACACTCTTACATTTCTTTGTATTATGTATTTTCAAATATTTCTGTCTAATTTTAGTCTCCTTAGACTGAATTGATGATATAGGAATTTGCTTAGGTCATAAGGACTATGTATAGTTCTATGTTTAAAAAAATTTTTGACTTATGGCCTCTCTGTGGTTTAAAAATTTTTTTGTTTTACATTTTGATTACTTTTCTATGTCAAGGATGTCAGTAGTGTTCAAAGTCCACAATAGTGATCCATACAATGTTTTTATACCTCTCTTTTCATTGAGAAATATCAGTAATTTAGGGGACTTGCTTTAAAATCATTCTATTTCTGTACTATCTGTCAACATGAAATACTTCATCTGAACTGTTTATAATTCTTTCTTTTGTGTTTTTAAAGTATCAAGATATCCATGCCTCTTCTTTTTATTTGACCTTTTGTAAAAGGAATTCAACCTGCTGATAGGTTTTGTGGCATCTAAAAAGCTCTGCTTTGTGGCATCTAAGTAAGGCATGCTTGCTATGCCTGGGGGTGGGGAGTTCACTTGAATTTTTTTTTTTTCTGCTACAAATAATTCTTCATTAGAGATTTTAAACTGGGGCTCTATTATAACACAGAATTTCTTAGACAGTAACTCAATTCTTTAAGTGTAACTTGTGGGTAAGTCATAACCAGGGTTACTGTTGGAATAGTCAGGGTCAGTTAGGAATCTTAGAGACCAGAAAGTTTGCCCTAAAGTTTGCCTCTCTTGCATCTAAGTGTCTCATCTCTAAGAATCATAAATATATTTTATGAGTCTATTTGCATCTTCACCCTGCATCTGGTAATATGATATATTTTGGCTAGACTATTTATATTTCAAGAAGCTTCTTTTGTGTATTAAAAAATAAAAGGATGGGTGTGCATCACTTATGTTGGAACATTTGTAATTAGTTGGTGCTACTCTCTTAAGTGATTGGGCAGGGCAGGCAGACTGCCAGCCTTGGCAATCTTTTCAGATGCTTTTTCATGCCAATTTGCAATTTGTGACAGTGCCACATTTTTATTAGGAGGGTTTTATTGAGCTTTGGAAATGTCTACTTCTTTACCTGCCTATGTGGATCTAGAGACATAGACCAATTCTTCCTCAAATACTGTTGCATGGGAATAGTGGACAACATTTTAGAAAACTCAGCCTGGAATAGATATTAACTCTTTTACAAAGTCTCATGGAAGGATTTAGAGCAACATTTTCTGTAGACATGGATAAATAATGACAAAGAAATTCTGAATGACCTCTTCATGGATGTACCATGTCTTGGTTATATAAGAATGGAATTGGATGACCAAAATCAAATGAAAATCTCAATCCAAAACCATGGAAGAAATGAAAACTTGGAAATTCTAATTCAAAAATACTTTGTTTAGGAAACTTTACTCGAAACCCAGAGAGGGGTGTGGAAGGGGAAGAGATTATAGAAGGTGGCTGTCCTGCGAATGGGTTTAAGAATTGATTCCGGAGCTCCAAGAGCAGTTTAGTTTGGAATTCAGAACTGATTCAGGGAAAATTAATTAATTGAATCCCGTATCACATGCTGCAGGGCCAAATTGTATTGCTGGGATGAAAGTAAGAACATAGGATCTGAGAATATATGAGGAACCTGAGTACTGAGGTAGTCAGAGAAGTTTTTAAGGAAGAGATGAGTTTTGTTCAGTCCTGAAGGGTGAATACAGATAGAAAGGTGAAAAAATAAATAAAGGAAGAGCATGGCCAAAAGTTTCAGGGTAGTAATGGTATGTTAAGAGAATTATGAATGTTTGTACATGGAATATAAGTTTTAGATATTGTAAAATAAGTTGGAGATTCATTTTTGAATAACCATATGGATTTTCAGAGCTTTTACTCTGGCTTTTTGTATTTTTGTTGGAGCAGTACCAAGATCTTTCTTTGGATTGGTTTTCTATGTTGTTCTGTGTATGTTTGATATATACGGGATAAGATATTTCAATTGATTTGAGTTGGGAATTTTAATTCATAAGACTATGAAGGAAAAAAGTAAACATCATAGAATAGTCTAGCCCTTTGAAAAAAGACTACTGTTGGCATTAGATAAGTATTCCAGGCAATTTTCTACAAATACATAAAGATGGAAGTATAATTATTAGATAATCAGAGATAGTTTAATAAAAATGGGATCAGAGTATACATTCTTTAATAATTCTATTATTTATTATTTTGGCTTTAGATAGTTTAGAAATATGGTTAAGAATTTCCATATTAGAAAATCATAAATGGCATTCCTTTGTATCACTTAGTCATATCTCAAGTATCATGTTTCTTATAATTCCAAACTGTGACATTTATTTGAGAATAAATAAATGGGATTCTTTATTTTGAATTTCCTGGGTTTATGTATATATCTTCAATTCTAGTCCACAATGCTGTGTTTATTTTGAGGTGGCTTAAAAAAAATTTTTTTTTAGAGAGAAGGTCTTGCAATGTTACCCAGGCTGGAGTGCAGTGACTTTTGACCAGTATGGTCATGACATGCTATATCCTGAACTCCTGGGCTAAAGCAGTCCACCCCACTCCCAGCCTCCCAAATAGCTGAGATGACAGGTGTGTGTGACTGCACTCAGCTCTGGGGATGGGCTTTTTAATGTGTTAAATATATTGTATGATTGACACTACAGATCCAACTGTCAGAAATGTGACTTGAACTAACTCAGAAGGGAGGGAACTGTACTGGGATATCTGATGTAACATGAGGAATTTATTTCCAATTATTTATTGGAACTCTGCTGGGATATCTGACATAACATGAGGAATGACACGGAAAGGTGGATTTCAGGACAGGGACAAGAAATTAAATCTCTGCTTCTTTCTGCACATGGCCTTCTCTTGCATAATAGACCACATATAAACATGGTGGGGATCATGTTTGATCTAGACTCCCAGCCCTTATTTCCCACAGCTTTCCAGAGACGTACCAACTCTTTTTCCTTAGTTCCATCTTGGAAGATTTTGGAGAAAGACTGTGTGGCTTGGGTCAGATGCCCAAGATATTTTGAATGGAGTCATATGGGACATTCATGGCAACTGAGAGTCCACTCCTGTACATTTTGTGTTCTGAGAGGAGGGACCTGAGCAACCACCCTCCCCTAATTAGTGTCACATATGTCTGTAAAACTACCCTTGGTGAACAGGGATAGAGAGCTTAAGATGTGATTGTGTCATAAAAGTTCAGAATTAAAACTTCACTGTGTACAAGTATAGAAATAGGATTGATAAATGTATTGTTTATTTACATGCATGCTATCATCTCCTTGAAAAATTCCATTGCCTATTAGTATCATATGGAAATTTCATGGGAAAAATCTAGGCTATTCAAGTTTGCAATTTAAGAATAGAGCAGTGTGTTATTATCAGTGCAGAAAGATTTAAAACAGGTTTCTGGTGGAATAAAGTTTGCCTGCTTTCACACCTGGATAACTGACCTTTAGAAATATCAAATTTAACTTCTAAAATATTTCTCCTCTGCTCTAGGCTCTGGAAAGCAGACTATAGGTGAATAATCAAAAAGGGAGACTAATCTTAAAGGATAAGATGAAAATAGACACCTAAAATAGAACCTAGGAATAAGAGAATAGAGGTGGAGCTGAGCTATCTTTGTTTGGCATGCCTGGACACTTCCATTATATTAAGTCACAAGGAGTAAGATTTCAGAGCAAGACTTCTGGAAATTGTAATTTTCTATGGGTGTAATATTAGTTCTTAAAGTGTAACTATTCAGAGGAAGGAAGTAATTCTGGTCACCAGCGACTGGGAGAAGGTAGCTGACTGAGTGCCATGCCAAGGGAGTCCTGCCGGGGACCCAAGATGGTGGAAAAATGATTTCTGAGGGATTGTGCACCAGAGAGAGTACCAGAATCAGCCCAGTGAAGGGGAAGGAGCAGCTTCTGATGCTGTACTCCAAGGGCAGGCAGGATATAGTAGTGTGGACCACACGGACAGGACGGGTCAGTGAGTCAGAAAAAGAAAAAAAATAGATAACCTAAAGAGAAGTTGGCGAATAAGTGTTAAACCTTGAGCCAAATATGAAGCCAGGGCTGGTTGGAGGGTGTTAAAAAAATGTTCAGGGAAAGGACATACAGACCAGATGGCAGGGACAGCGTTCCAGCTGCACTGTCCAAGGAGTAGCTGCTAGCCACATGTGGCCGTTTAACTCTATTAAAATAAAATAAAATAAAAATTCAGTTCCTCAGTCTGATTAGGCACATTTCGAGTGTCCAATAACCACATGGGGCCAGGGGCTGGAGGTCAGTGTGGGTACAGAACATTTCCCTCATGGCAGAGAGGATAGTCCTGGGAGGTTCTGACAGTGAGCCTGCAGTGGCTGTGAACCTGAAGGCTTGACCCAACGTCCTGACTTCATTCTTCCTTTCATTGATGTTGGAGATGACTGTGTTGGGCATTGACCAGGATCCTGACACTAATATGACATCGTGGGACAGGCAGCTAGCATCATTAGAGAGACAGATACTGGTGGGCTGGAGTTAGATATATAACTCTGTATCAGGGTCCTCCACTTCCTTTCAAAAAAGTCTATGTCTCTTATCAGGCTACCAGGCAAATAGTTGCATTGATTCTGGTTAGCCGAACCCTACAGCAAGTCGCTCTGCGTCTAGTCAAGCCTGTATCTAAGCCATATAAAAGAGTTGACTGGCTAATCTTAGATGTTGCTTCATCTCTCAAAGGAAACACTGACCCTTCAGGGATATATGAGTAAAATCAGATTCCAGATTCCAGATTTACTGATTTTAGGTAGACATTTCCCCAAGTCTCTTTAGATGTACAGTCAGCACTTGCCTTGTCCCCTAAAAATAGTAGTTTAAGATTGTGAGACTTGAGCCATGTATTTTCTTGAAAAAATTCAATGTGTTCATGGGAAAAAAATGTTAAAAAAATAAAATCCACATTTTCTTATTTAGAAACATTAATTCTTTCACTAGTATATTTATTTAAACTTAAATCTTTTTATGCCCTCATCCATGATTCTTTCCAGGGACAGGAACCTTTTTGCAGTAATTGACTCCAATTTTGTTAAACTAGTGAGCAATTAGGATTTGTATACTTATTTAATTTTTGGCTAAATTCTTCTTTTTTAAAAATGGTATTAAGGAAGAATGTCAAGGCAACTCAAAGAAGCTCATTCTTTCATTCCTTGAGCTGTTCCTATTTTTAACTCAACAGTTTTTTTTTTTTTAAATTGCATCAGCTTTCTGAGGCTATTAGGCTACTATTCAATTAGGTATTGCTTCTGTGTACACAATGGCACCCCAGAAGCTATAAAGTGCTCATGCAGTTTCAGAAATGTTTAATTTGCTACCAGGGAATAGCTTAGTTCAGAATAGCAGAAGAAAAGCAGAAAGGAGAAAACAGGATACTACTTCTCACACTATAGTTACCGAGGAGAGATCATAAAAACAGCAAGAGCTTACATTTATTGAGTAGTCTCCACGAGATAAACATTATGTCACTCTTCCTCATGTCTCATCTTGTTCAACTCTCACAAGAACTATGTGAAGGGGGTAATATTATTATTCTCATTTTGCTGAGGAGGAAACTGAGACTTAGAAAGAAAGAGTAATTTACTAATGGCATAAAGCTAATAAGTGGTGGATCTCACATTTGTATTCAAACTGTTTGATTTTAGAGACCACATGTTTGCCCACCACTTTAATATCTTAGTTGACTAAGATGGCTGTTTTTGGAAAACATTCTGTGCTTTCTCTACTGTGTCTTTTCTCAAGCTGGGCTGGAAGTGGCTTTGTTCCTAGTTGCTGTTTGAAGTTCTACTATAATTTAAGATTCAGATGAGCTCTTATTTCCTCCAAGAAGACATTCTATACCTCTCCTGCCGACATAAACATTCTTCTCCTCCCTTAATCCTATAATACCTTGTGCTTCCATTACATTATTTTCAAAGTCTGCCTTGTTTTAAAGTTTTGGAGTTTTGTGTCTGTCGTAGGAGCTTCTAGAGAGTTAGCACTTTAGCTTATACAAATTTTGCTTAGTACATGGAATAGTGTTTTGAATATAGTAGGCACTCAAAATATTTTTGTTATAGACAACTTTGAACGTTCACTCAATGAACATTATGTTTTCTGACTCTGGATTGAAAGGAAAAATGAAAGGGCTGAGGTTTCTTTTTTTAAATAGTCTCTTTAGTGGCACTTCTTTGTGTTTGAGAACAAGTTGCCTGTTGTCCTTTAATGGTGACCTCCAGGGTTACAGGCCTTCATTCAACAGATATGTGTGCTCCTTGTCATCTTTGAGTATTCTCAGAGCTGGGGGTATAACAGTGATAAAGGCAAACCTTAGCATTCTTCTCTTGGAGGTCAGAATCCAAAGGGGACAACAGATCATCATAAGCCAGTTGGTACCTACATTTGTAATTATAAGTGGTGTATGAAGAGAAACAAAGGATCTCCTAGGATGGAGTGATCAAGGAAGTGAAATTTAGGTGATGACTAGGTGGGTGGGAAGGAGAGGCACAGAAAGAACAGAGGACAGAGGGTATTTAGCAGATGGGACATGATGTGTGAGAGTTCTGAGGTAGGGCAGAGCTTGAAGAATAGAGTCATCATCTACTTAAACATCATGGAATACATAATACAGCAACAGGTACTTTCTGGTGGTCCACTCATCGTTCACATGGCAGGTACTACATACCTTTTGTGGTTATAGGTTGGTGTCAGTATTTCATATTTTTTAGGAGCCTTAGTTATTTAAGGCTAAGTCATGCTTTTTGAGGGTAAGTCATGCTTTTTGTAGGTTTATTTACCTTGCTTTATTTAGTTTGCAAATTGGTTCAAATTATAGCTTCTTCCAAAACAATCATATTTAACATTCACTGAGTGCTTATATGTCAGGTAGCGTGTTAACCATTTTATTCATATTGTTTATTTTAATCCTCTAAAACAAGAGTTTTGACAAATTTTTCTGTAAATGACTACATAGTAAACATTTTAGGCTTTGTAGACCATGTGGTCATGTAAATTGATGAGTGTGGCTGTGTTTCAATGAAGCTTCATTATTGGACATGGAAATTTGAGTCTTATATAATTTTTTCATAATGTGAAATAGGCTTCTTTATAAAAGTTGTTCTAACCATTTAATAATGTAAAAACTGTTCTTAGCTTATAGCTCATATTAAACAGCCAGGAGGCAACATCTGGCCAATGGGTTGTAGTTTCCCTACCCCTTTCTCCTCATTGTCCCATGTTACTAAACCTTTGGGTTATTGGGAAGTACATTACAGCCAGAATTGAAGGCCAGGTCTGGTCGATTCCAAGGTCCTTTCTTTAACTTAAATGCCCTAAAACATTAACAATATTTGGAGTAATCGGAATTATTCCCTAATTGTTTCTGGTCTATAAATCCTAATCCCCAACCAGATTGCTTATTTCCCAGAGTAAGAGACTCTATTTGCCTTGTTCCCCCCACCCCAGGAATGCAGGAGGAATTCATTATTAACTCAGCTGTCCTTCAAATGGTTTCCCTGAAAGTGACTCTGAACTATGGGTTTTTTTTGGAATACACAGCCATCATACTTAGGTTGCCAATATAATTTAGTCTCTTAAAATGTGGCTCTAAAGACTATTTAGAACCATGCTTACAATTCTAGGTGCAACTTTCCATGTCACATTTGTAGAGCTAGTGTCATATCAATTTTTACATGCAAATCTCGTAAAACACACAATGTTGATTTCTCTTCTTTAATGGAATAAATTGCCCTCCAGTCCCTCAAACCATGGGGGATGCTTTAACTTCTTGTTTTGAAATTGTGCCTGTGGAGTCAATTAAAGGTGAATGCAAGAATTTTCAAAATCTAAGAAATGATTAAATAAATAGAAGAAGCTGAAAGAGATTCATAATCATTAAATAATTATGTAGGTACATAGTTTGTCTTACCGTCCTGCTATCTCTGTGTCTCTTCATCTCCCTCCCAAGGTACCTTGAAATGAAAATGGAGATGTGATGAAGTTGTCATCGGGATGTATTAACATGTAGAAAACGGCTAATTGTTTTAACAGTGGGAACTGGCTTTGACCTTTAGGGCATTTCTTATTGCAGATATTTCCCATAAATTGGAACATGCAAAATATAGTACCAACATTTGGTAAAATGTATATTTAACACAGCTATACAATGTGCTGTGTGCAAGGATACATATTTTTTACAAACATTTCAACTTGTGATAGAAGCTTTAGATGTTAACTTAAAAATGGATAAGTGGATAGTGGTATAAAATTCTACTGGAATGGTTTCTCTGAAAGCCAGAATTCTTTGAGATCCCTAATGATTACCTGCCTTAAAAGGCCCATGTTTCACCAGACCACCTTACTCCATCCCCACTTTTATTCCAATGGGAAATGTAAACTTAAGAGAATGGAGATGAAATGGTGTGCACACCAGCAGCAGTAATTTTGAAATAAGTCTCTTTCATGTTCTGATATTTGCAGGAAGAGAATGTGTTTTGATGTTTACCCTGGGCAGGAACATGAAAGCGCTGTTTTGAAGTTTCACATATTTCAGACGTGCAGAAGTATGTTATTGTCGAAAGTGGTAGACAGCTGGTGAAGATAACTGCCTTGAACAGCTGGAGAAGCAAGTTGATATTACCCTGTTTAGAAGTCTGGGAACAGAGAAAGCATATTTTCTTAACTACAGTGCACACCAGCAGCATAGCCACAAGTCTGTGTGGCTATAAAGCAGGCATTCAAGCTTAAAAATATGTTTCTCTTTGCTTGTTTGTGGGCCAAGGCTGTGCACAAAATGAATTAAGTGAGAAGGTTCTAACCTCAGCAGCTGGCTTCCATGAAATGATAGTGAGGACTGCGGGAAAAGAAATGGAGTTTGGCCTCAGTGAAGCCTTCTCAAGGGATCCTTGGTGGCAAGTCACATTGCTTTGGAAGTCAACATAACTTTACTCTGGTTCAATGAAGGAAGATTGTACTTAATAGAGCCCTGGTGTCCTCAAAGAGCCAATGCTGCTTCCAATTGGCACTTTCAAATTTAAACAAATTATTGTCTTGTGGAGGCTCAGCCTTTTCATTAAGGTTTTCATGGGGAATAAACTTTCTGAATTTGCTGCAGGCTGAGTATGTATTTCCACTAATTAGTAATGCAAGAAGCAAAGAGGCCAAAAGATGAGCCAAACTGGGTAGGACTCCAGAGCTCTTGAACCTGACTAAATGCCACCTACTTTACACAAATGAAGTTATAGCTTCTACACTGTTGAGAAGAATCTTAAGGTCACTCTAGCAAATTATTTGGCCTTAATTTTTAATTGCAACCTCATCATAATGTTCTTTGGAAGCACACTTTTATCTGTATTTTTAAAGGGGACATTAAGTTTTCTCTGTTATAAAGGAGGAGTGTAACTTTCTTCAATAAGAATAAATGAACATTTGATTTTAAGAATTCTGGCCTGTTTCATTTGAAACAAGCCTAATATAAGAAAATATGAAATAAAGATGAAAATATGCATTTAAAGAATGCATGCACTGAATTTTAAAATATCTGAACTGTGATCAGATTTACAAATAATAATTTACTTTTGAAAAAAAATATAGCCATGTTAACCACAAGTTGAGATGAAAAATGACAACAAATTATTGTTGAAATTGTTTAAAATTAAAAAGTATAAGTAATGACTTTGTGACTTAGTCTATATTGTGGAAATCCATTAAACATTGTAAATAGGAATTAGCAATTGGGTACGTGATATTGACTTAACCTGCTAGGCATTTATTTGGAAGGTGTTTGATGAAATTCAATTCTAATGCTGCAATTTTCCATAATTTGTGAAACTGTAACTCACTTCTACAGAAACTAGAATATACTGAATATATTTTAGTTGAGCTAAAGTTTCTTTTTTTTTTTTTTAGCATTTTTGTGTGTTTTAGAATTTGTTTTCTATTCTTAAGAGGTTATTATGAAGACATTTAGTAATAGGTTATTTGATTTTGAAGTTGCTCAGATGGATTAATTTATAAATTTAATGTACTGACACTCGAATCTCTTTTAAAAACAGCATATAAGTATGATGTGTCTATAGTGTGTATGTCACAGAAAGGATAAATGGTATATGCATTCATAGCTTTTTTTCCTGGGGGTCTTGTATTATTATTTTTTAGAACTTATATAAAATTAGGTAAGTTTTTTTTTTTTAGACAGACTTAATCTCTGGGCAGAGTGCCATGGTGTCATAGCTCACAGCCATCTCAAATTCTTGGGCTTGAGCAATCCTTTTGTCTCAGCCTCCTGAGCAACTGGGACTGCAGGCGTGCACCACCATGTCTGGCTAGTTTTTCTATTTTCAGTAGAGATGGGATCTTGCTCTTGCTTTGGCTCGTGAGCTCAAGCAATACACCCACATTGGCCTCCCAGAGTGTTAGGATTACAGGCGTGAGCACTGGCCACTGGAGATGGGTAACTTTGAACAGTGTGTTAACTCAACATCTCTGCCTGTTTAGTTCCTGGGCAGATTCCACAGCCTGTACTTCCCTTGCCTTCTGCATTAATCAGATTGTTTGCTAGAGGTGGAATCTTAAGTGTTTGCACCTCTAGTTTCCTTGCATGTGTAGCTCATATTGGTGTTTGGAACATAATTGGACATTGAATCACTAACTGTAAATACACCTTTTGATCTGTCATACTTTTATATAATGGTTTTGATTTAAATAGTAAAATGTTTTGTTCTAAAATTAGGTAAGGTTGATGACTATGGAAACAGTGTTTTTTTCCAAAGTGAGCCCTGAAGTGGAAACTGGGAAGTTCATTTCTGCTAAGTAAGTTCATGAGCTCATTCTGATTTACCTGGGGGAGATTCAGTTCAAGAACAGACTGACAGCCTTGGTACTGAAATAAAGCCCTAGAAAGGGTGAGGTGTGCATGAGAATCAAAGTTTGGAAAGACACCGAATTACATTCCTGGAAGGAGTTCATGAAGGCAATTAGGTATTAGGGCTCTTGGAATAACGTTTCTTGCTAAATGGCCCACAAAATCTAGCAGGAACCACTGCCAAACTGTTTCTATTGGAATGAACTTTACTGTTACTTCTTTCCTCCACCCAGCCTACACATTCCGACCATCAGGTCCAGGACTTCACTTGTTCACTGGAGATCAAGATGAATGCCACTGATTTTTTAATTTCATAAATAACATTTGTTGAACATTTACTATACTAAAGCTTTACAGAAATCAGATTTGTTGACCTTCACGACAGCTTTCTAAGCTATATATTATCATGATCTTCATTTTATAATTGAGGACATTAACACACAGAGAGGTTAGATAACTTGCCCAAGATCACATAGCTAGTAGGGTTAATGTCAGCGTTTGAAATCAGGGAACTCCGAAGCCTGTGTTTTTGACCACTGCTTGACTTCAGAAGCACTTGAAGTGTTCACCTTCTGGTAGGGGAGAATAGGAACATATGATTTTAATATGGTAGGACAAATAGAATCAAACAAGTGCCCAAGGTTCAGAAATACTACAGAAAAGGAACTACTAACATTGCTTTGGGGGATAGTCTTGCAGGAGGGGAGCTTACACAGCCGGTGACACCTTGCAAAGCATTGAGGATAAAGAGAGGTGTTTTAGTTGGGCAAAGTGAGGGTGGACATTTATAGTTGAGGGATGAGTCTAGCAAATAAGGGATGCCTCCTACTACAACAAGAGTTTGCATAAGTACAAGTGATTTAGTTATGATGAATTTTTAATGGGGTGGAAGTAGGTCGAGTATCCAGAAAATGAGCAGAGGGATTGACAGCAACCCAGACAGCTGCATCTTTGAGCCAGAATAAGGGGCTTTAGACATAAAAGGGTCAAATTTATTTAGCTAGATTCCTTAGAGGGATAGATGTATGGTGGGTAGATATGGTAGGGGGGAGACTCATTAGGGTGGATAGTGGAGCACCCATGTTAGAGAAAACAAGAGCAAGAGCATGCTTGGGGAAGATAGTGACTTTGAGACTTGGTGATATTTCATACTTCCTTTTTGTCTAGAATATCCTTGAATGCAAATTTGTATTTACAAGTGTTCTAAATCTTGCTTCTGAATGATCTAATTTGTGGGGTCAGGTATTCAGAGGAGCCAGGTTGAAAACCAAGCGGCCTCTCTCCATTTGGTCATTCAGACTGCACAGTTATCTAAAGAATAATTAGAAAACTGAGTAAATGCCCCAATTCTGCTCATATACTCAGGTCTCAGAGTAAAGGAGGAGTCAGGGAGGGGTGAGCTGCAGCTATCACCTTTCTATTTGGCAATATGCCTTACTACTCTGAAGATCAGTCATTCTTTAGCTCCTGTTAATGCTGATTACACAGAAAATTGCACAACACTTCACTTTGAATTGGCCAATCGAAATGCCCTTTTAGGAAACAAGTGGCACTACCAAATTGGTCAATTCCTGGATCAATGCAAATCTGAGAATATTTTTTGCTGCAGAAAATGGCCTTATCATTTCAGTATAGTCAATTAGCAGAGGCAATATGAAAACCTCCAGCTCTGCTATCAAAAGCAAATAGGCTTTGCGTGATTATTAAGCAGTTTTCTCATGAGTTCCTTCTTTGATGGAGTTAAAGGCATTAGGGTTTCAATCCTGCCCCGCACTCACTGTACAGAGCATATGTCATTCTCTCCATCTTTATTGCTATTCATATTGAGGTCAATTATGAGCTGCTGTTTAATGTCACCATGAAATTGTTCAATTATTTTCTCTCAGCATCTAAGCAGCTATCCTCAAAGGGATTTAGGAGGAGTGGTATTAATACTGAGGAATTCTTAGGGAGCCAGTAGCCCTGGATGGCTGTCTTTTTGAGTTTCACCCCTTTTCAATTATGAGAGAAAACGTGCTTGATAGGCTGTTAATGAACAGATTAGCTTCCAATATTCTCTTTGGTGTTATTGGGGAAAACAGACGTAGATCCTCTCTGCGGTAGAGTCAGACTAAAGAGGAGAAGCTGTTATCTTTACCACTTTTTCCTTGTCCATTGTCACTAGACTCTTCTGGAGCTCCAAGAGCTTCGTTTAGTTTTTCTTACCTAGGCCACCATTAGGGTGAGTTTTCTTTTTAAATTTTAATGCTGGAATAGAGAGTTGTGGTAGAGGAAGAAAACTTTTTTTTTTTCCTGCAGTGAATCATGAGTATCTTTGTGCAATGCCAGTATTTATCTCTTATGATTAACCAATAAAATGTCCTTGGATCTCTATTATTGTTGTGGTTTGCAAAGAGATGCACAGAGTCATATTTCTATAAAGAAACAAATATCATGGCTTCCTCAGAAATAATTCATATTTTAGTTACCCCCTTTCTTCTATTAGCCAGGTGTGGGTTTTCTGAAGTCAGGCCAATTGCTTCTGACCATTTGCTTGGTCTTGGCTCTGGACTTTCCTTATGTCTGCAGCAATTCAAAAAGCAGCAGAGTGTCTCTGAGATATTTTAATTCCTTCATTTATTCATCCATACTATTATGGGCAAGGTACATTGCCAGACGATCTTCAAAGAAGGGTTTTGAGTGTGTGGTATAGTGGAGCAGTAGTCACGTAAGTAGTTGCCTTTACTCCAAGGCAGAGTGAGCTAAATGGTATAAAAGAAGCAAACAGGAGACTGTGGGAGAAGAGGGGAAGGAGCAGTTCTCAGACTTCATGAAAGAGAACACATTAGAGCTGAACCTCGATGGTGAGAGCATTTTCACGGGTGGTGTGGAATTGCACATTCAGGCGAGGGAATGCCCTGAGCACAAACAAGTGTCATCACATTCCGTCATTTCATTTTCTTACTGGGTCCTGGCCACAGCTTTTGTCCCGGACTTCAGAATTCTTCTATTTCCTAGTGTTCTATCCCCTTATTTTGTTTGTTTGTTTGGTTTTACTTTTGTTTTAAATCTCATTCTTCATATTGCTACCACAGTAGGATTTCATTTTGCAGCTTTCATTTTGAAGTTTCATTCTATCCTCCCTAGTTTAATAAACACAATAGTATTTCATTGCCTCCAAGTAAAGGGGGCATTTTCTGGCTTAGATTTTTTGCAGTCTACTGTGATCTAGGAGGCACCTAAATGCCATTTCCTGTCTTTCTTTCTTTCTTTCTTTTTTTTGAAGATTTTGGCCAGGGCTGGGTTTGAACCCACCGCCTCTGGCATATGGGGCTGGTGCCTTACGCCTTTGAGCCACAGGTGCTGCCCCGTTTCCTGTCTTTCTGCACCCTAATTTAGGGTTACCCCTTCATCAGATGTACATTTGCATTTGTCTTACTGCCTTCAATGCCTTTGTTTCTCATCTGCCCATCAAATACTGAATTTAATAATTTCCATCCCTACTATAGTTAGCTGTCAGGACCTGGTTCACTAGTGGTGCAGGCTAGTGTTAGTGGAGCAGTAAACAGCATCATAATAGAGAGCTATTTAACCAAATGTATTCAATTCTAATTGTGCCCATGTTACTCTTAAATGGTGGGAGTATTTTTAGGGGGAGATTTTTGGTGTTAGTTTATTAGCCAGTATGTAGAATTTTCAGCGTTAGTGATTACGTAGCTTTTAGTCATATTATGATAATTAAGTAGAATAGGTTAATTTTAAAGGAAGAACTTGAGAAATAAAAGGACATGGGATTGGGGTGGTGGGAAATATCTGAGGAGAATATTAGTAGCTGAAGGGGAGGAGGTGGCAATGGTGTAGGGCTGTTTTCAACATCCACACATTCCTTTGTAAGAAAACGTGTATTTATATAATCTTGGTCTTCACATAAGAAATTAGATTCATTCATATATGCATTCCTTTATTTAGTAAATAATTATTAAATAAAGGCTTATTGTAAGGCATTGGGTGTATGCTTCTTCTGGGGCATCTGACTGTGTGTGTGTGCACGTTGTCTCTTAATGAATCCTGGGAAGTGCACGCCAATGATTGAGAGGAAGCATGGAGAACACATGTCTGGAATCCAGTTCAATAGATTTTTCAAGAATCAGTTATCAGTTATTTTCTCCTTAAGCTTCAGCCCGGTCTATGCCTGACCCACCTGGCTTCTTGTGGTGGTTGGCTCTCCCCTCTGCTTTACCTCTTCAGACTGCAAGGCTGGACCATTTGCCTGATGTACCTCCGTGGACCTCAGCTGTGAGAGGCCCGTCATTTTGCTCAGACCATATGAGCTGATCCTGCTGTGTGGACCTGTGGCAACAATTAGGCTCTGTCTGTCAAGGTTAGGGTTGGGAAGGTCAGACATAGACATCTAGATCAGATGTGTGGATTATATGATATGATCAACCAGTCCTAAGTCTTGAACTTTAAGAGACTGGCTTTCATTAAACCTTCTCTCTTTCCCACTACTTATGTTTGACCTTTAGTTTGACAAGAATATTGAATTTCTTTTCCATAATATAACTGAACTACTTTATTCTCTTTGAGAGATCCAATACAAATGCAAATTGTTTATCAAGGAAAACTATGTAGGGTAGTGCCTGTAGCTCAGTAGGTAGGGCGCTGGCCCCATATACTGAGGGTGGTGGGTTTGAACCTGGCCCTGGCCAAACTGCAACAAAAAAATAGCCAGGCATTGTGGCGGGCGCCTGTAGTCCCAGCTACTTGGGAGGCTGAGATAAGAGAATTGTTTAAACCCAGGAGTTGGTGGTTGCTGTGAGCTGAGATGCTTCAGCACCTTACCAAGGACGATAAAGTGAGACTCTGTCTCTAAAAAAAAAAAATAAAAAAAGGAAAAGTATATACAGTGAACCCTCTATGTATGTGGGTTCCATAAATTCAACCAACCTTGCAAGAAACATATTTAAAAACCTGCATCTGGGGTGGCGCCTGTGACTCAAAGGTGTAGGGCACTGGACCCATATGCTGGAGGTGGTGGGTTCAAGCCTAGCCCTGGCCAAAAACTCCAAAAAAACCCAAAAAAACAAAAAAACTGCATCTGTACTGAATGTGACCAGACTTCTTTTTTCTTGTCATTGTTCTCTACACTACAAAATATAAGAACTATTTACATAGCATTTATTCTATTTGGTATAGTAAATAATGTAGAGATGATTTAAAGTATATGAGAGGATGTGCATAGGTTATATGTAAATACTGTGCCATTTTACATCAGGAAGTTGCGCGTCTGACAATTTTGGTATTTGTAGAAGTCCCTGGAAGCAATTCCCCTTATACACTGAGAAAGAATTCCCCTCATGCACTGAGGTATGTGTTTTTCCTGTATGATGATCAGAAATTCTTCCTTCCTAAAACTTACCCAAATAGTTCCTAGTATTTCCCTTTTCTACGAGTTTTTAAAAAAATCCCATTTTAAAAAGGAATAAAAGTTCTTTTTTTTAGTATATGAGTTGTAATCTACTATGGACTTAGGTCACAGGGGAACCAGACTAAGAGGAAGTGAAAATGAACTGTTTTTGTTCCCAAATCACTTCTCAGTGCATTAGGGAAAAAGAAGTAAAAGAAGACAGTGCCACCACAGGGGCGTATGCAGTGACTCTGGAGTGACCCCAGCAGTCAGTGTTCAATACCCACCCTTCAGGATGGTCTCCCCCACCTGGCCCCTTCACCATTTTCCTTTACTTCTCCACATGCAAAACAAGTAACACTGCTCTAGGAGAGGTGAGTAATGGGGACCCATGTCCTCCCCAATGTTATGGTTGGATTGTCTTTTATTAAAAATCAAGACAGTGTCCATAAGAGGGACATCTGCTCACCTTGTCATTTCTGGACTTGATTCCCTAAAGCATAGGAAGTCATCCTGCCCTGATATTTATATAGTGTCCAAGTGCTCTGTGATGAGAAACTTGTTTACTTCCCAGATTTGTGATCCAAGTGGTCATTCTTCCTGTAATTCAAAGCGTCACAGTTCTATTCTAGGATGAGACTGCAGGATATTCGGGAAAGCGTCATCATATGCTGGCTGCTGGGGATATTTGGCTTTAAATCAATTTCCGTAAAAGTCCTGACCATAGGCCAATGGCTGTATTTTAGCTTAATCAATACTCAAAGTTAAATACCTTTATGGCTTTAGAATTTTTTTTTGGCCTCTAACCTTTTGTATATATGTAATAGTAATAATGAATAGTATATTTAATATTATTTATGGTATACCAGAAAAGTATAAAGCTTGCCTTTAAAACTATAAACATCAGTCATATTTATTGTAACATATTTATAAGATACCAATAAACAAAGAGAAATTACCCATTACTCAAATTTTTCACTTTTAATACTATTTTGGTATGATGTGGTTTTTTAAAATTTATTTCTCTTTATATTGAAAATAGTTTTGGAAATCGTCCACAAATGTGCTGCAAAATTTTCTTTCTGTATAAGAGATCTATCTCATCACATTATTCCTTGACTCAAAACTCTATACTGGCTTTCTCTTGTCTATGGAATAAACTCAGACCCCTTGGCCTGTTTTTAAAGCTCTTCATGGTTTTCTGACTGTCTCCCCTTAAACCTTCTGATACATCCCCTTGTCCAAGAGTTCTCAACCTGTGGCTCGCAACCCCTTTACACTGTATTAAAGTTTCGCGGCATTAGGATGGTTGAGAACCTTTTCTCCACATCCACGCCAACATCTCTGATTTTGGGATTTTGTGATATGGGCTAATCTTACTGGAGTTAAGTAATATCTCAAAGTAGTTTTGATTTTCATTTCTCTGATGATTAAGGATGGTGAGCATTTTTTTCATATATCTGTAGGCCATGAGCCTATCTTTTTTAGAGAAATTTCTTTTCAAGTCTCTTGCCCAGCCTGAGATGGGATCACTTGAAGGTTATGTTAACCAGTTTGATGAAAATATTTTAAATTGTATATAAAAACACCACACTATACCCCCATGATTGCATTAATGTACACAGCTATAAGGAAGGTTGAGAACCAGTGTGCCTGGTCTCTGACATTTGAGTAGGTGGTGCTTTGGGTACTGGATCCCTTTGTATCAAATGCTGTTCCACTATCATTATCTATCTGCTGAGCTCGTTCAAATCCTCATTCCTTCAGAATGTTCTGAGTTAGAGTTAATTACTCGCTTTTCTCTGTTGTTCATTTCTCTCTATTAAGCCTGTCTTTAGGTTATTCTTACCTGAGTTCAGTGTTTGCACACCTGCTTTCTCCACTAAATTTTAAATCTGGAGGAAGAGGATTCTCATTGTCAGGTTTGTGGTGAAGACTTGGTTTATGTCAGTTTCTTCAACTCTACTATAATTCATGTAAAGGCAGGATCCACCTTCATAAGTGATTGGGGTTATGATGGTATTTAACCTTGCGTCTTTATGCAGCACTTAGCATAGTGGCTAGAATATGATAATGCCTGAGAGATATTGGTTACATTGAATTGTTATTGATTGTAAATAAAGAACATGCATTAATCAAATACCAAAGGGCTATGACTTGTCCAAATTCTTTGGAATATGTTCAAAGGAAATAAGCTTATTACTTTGAAATTTATTCAGTAGTATAACGTGTTTTGAATAGAAGTACAGTAAGTAAATATTATGTCAGGCAGCAGTATGTACTGAAGGATTTCTTAGTGACCCCCAAATAGCTGCTATAACCTTCTGGAACAATCTTCCTCTTACTATTTTTGTTTTCTTGTTCAGTGGGACATATCATCATTAAGATTGGATCAATATTTTTGTCATCAGCTGCTTTCCAGGCAGAGTACCACCCATTTTCTTAAGAAGACCACTCAAATCTGCCTTTTTCATCTTAGATTTTATTGATCATTATTATTATTTGCTTAGCTTTTCTACAGTTCATGGTACTTTTCCGGCTTTTCTTTATTATGGTCAGAATTAATTGTTCCAAGTCTACTTTTGAATTTTACTTTTTTGTTGTTATTGCTCTCTCAGTGACATTGAAAGGTACATGCTTTTCTCATTCTTTCTGGAATCCTAACACACATAGAAAAGAGTATATTTTATTTTTCATCACACTGTGAAGTCTCCTCAGTTTCTCTTCCTTTATTTGTTGGGTTTTTCCTTTAATTAAAAAAAAAATCATGCCTGACTATGTATTCTTTTCCTTATTTTTCTTTTCTCATTTGCTTTCTTGCAAAGTAATTGAGCATAAACAGTTAGTCTTTAATTATGTTAAAAATATCAAAATTCTTGTTGAAATCTATTCTTGTGCATTATTTACAGTGAATATTCCAAATCAGTGTTCTTTCATGGAATAAATGCAATGAAGATAGGGTTAGTTATGCGGTAATATTGGCAATGTGTGGCATTAAGAAAAACATGAAGAAACATGGCGGGCTCTATCCCTCCTAAAGACTAAGCTGGTGGGTACTGTCAATGTTGGTGGCATTTTCTAAGTCAAGATAAGGTGCTACTTAAGAAATTCTGAATTTTATATAGTAAGAAAAGGTTTGAATTCAGTTGTTACAAAACATAATGTATTAAAGAAAACTGCTGATTTCAACATTCTCTGTAACCATTTCCAGTATAGCTTGGTCCTTTAATTTCAAGTTATCTTCTAAAAGTAATTTTTGAGTGCCTACAATATACTCAACGCTGACCTGGACTCTTTGAGGTGTGCAAATGGGGTATAAGGTATTGCAGTTAAAAATATACTAATTAGTTTTAAATTGCATTTTCTCTTTAGTTACACTATTTTCTTTCTACTTTACACAGTGGATTGCTTTTCTCTCACTGCATTTTTGGTTAAAATTGACTTAAATATAGAGGGGCTTTGATATAAGCAATATATCAAAACATTATATAAACAATATTAGAAAGTATAATTTTCAAAGTGTGAGCTTTATGATTATATTTTTCCATTATATATATCTAATATTTTAATATATATAATATGTATGTATATATTATTAATATATACATACATATAATATATATAACATATATCTAATATTTTATCACATAATAATATGCCATCTTTGTAATTTATATTAGATTCTTTTCTAAAACAAAGTTTTATAGTCAGGTTCTAATATGGTAATAGACTACTTCTGGCAATAGCATAATCAAATATCACTTTTTAGACTTGTGGATATAAACTATTTGGTCTTGTGGATACAAATCACTTACAAATTAATTAGAGGTCTTTTTTTTTTTTTTTTTTGAGACAGA
>NW_003852400.1:26459150-26501770 GCF_000181295.1 Otolemur garnettii
TGTAGCCGTCATTGTTGTTTGGTGGGCCAGGCTGGATTGAAACCCACCACCTTAGGTGTATGTGGCTGGCACCTTAGCCACTTGAGCCACAGGTGCTTATCCTAATTAGAAGTCTTGAATCTATTTGCTCATTTTCTGACCCTATTTACTTATTTTCACAAAGGAGATATACAGGGTACTTCCAAATAGTTTATATTACATGGAAATAATGATACACTCTTATTAATTAATTAATTTTTTAGATAGAGTCTTGCTCTGTTATCCTGGGTATAGGGTTGGGTGTCATTACTCACTGCTACCTCAAACTCCTGGGATCAAATAATCCTCTTGATTTAGCCTCCCAAGCAGCTGGGACTCTAGGTTTATGTTGTTCACCTGGCTAATTTTTCTATTTTTTGTAGAGATGAGGTCTCACTCTTGCCTAGGTTGTTATCAAAATTCTGCACTCAAGTAATCCTCCTGCCTCAGCCTCCCAGAGTACTCAGAGTATTAAGATTACAGACTTAGGCTACCATACCTGGCCCAATTTTTTTTTTTTTTTTTTTTGCCATTTTGGATTGATTCTCAAATATAATTGCTCAGACTTGGAACTGCAAACCATACACCATATTTATTTCTAAATCTTTGTATTTGCACATCAGGATTTGAAAGAACATTAAGTGTGTTTTTTCAGTTTCATTCTTAATTTCTAGATTTGTGGTAGAACTGTTTAAGAAATGCCTTTTTGCCTTTTCTTGACACGTGGGAAATGAAAGGTGATATAAAAACGCAGCATTGAGGGGTAGCTTCTGTGTCATTTTGGCTCACTGGAATGCCAGTTGGGGAATGGCAAAGGCTAATACTCAACAGATGGCAAAGTCCTAAAACCTATAATAATGGTTGCAGTTATTTTCATTACTGTCATTTGATGACACACACAATAGTGTGAAAAGGCTTGAACTAGGTAATCACAGTAAATATACTCAAAGGAACCAGATGCATTTCAAACAATCAAAACTGTGATGGATATTCAGGCTGAGTGCCACTTCTGCACAGATTCTAGGTACATTTATTGCTGGGGATTAGAAGCAACATTACTTGTCACAGAGAGGAGCTCTATTTCCCCTTTTAGTAATAACAAGCAACAAAAATTGACATCTGTTGTAACACAGACAGAGTATTTTGTATCCTTTATGATTGCATGTCATTATCATGCATATAAATTTAGTTTGCAGATGTTCAGCGTCAGAGATCAAAATACCAATTTTGCCTACAAAGACATTGCAATGGATACCGAAAACCTAAGCACTTTTGAAAACAGATAAGTTAAATCTTTTAGAGTGGGGACAATAAAAATCCAATGAGATTAGGAAGAAAAAGCATCAAAAGGCATTAGGTATGGAAGTGAGTGTGGAAGTTTCATAAGATCTTAATATTTCTATTTTTAGCTTTGTAAAAGTACCAGTCTTGATTTTATTCTCCAGAGACTGAAGTTTAAAATATTTCTGTATTTTCTTCAACACAATGAATAAAATGAGGCTAACATTTATTCCTTGAAAGACAAAATCTGTCATTCTAGAAAATTAATTAGCTCACATTTGCATATCCTTAAATCTTCCTGTATCTAATATGCAAAAATAGTTCTTTTGTGTGGGGTGGCCATGACTTACAATGATGTTATTAAACATGGTACAGTAGACAAATCTGCCTTTTGAGATGTTCAATACTCAATATTACTGTTCTCTATATATTTTACTTTATTAAATATAGGAAATATAGAAGATGAAAGAGAAGATTTTTATATTTTACAGTATAATATAATATACCTAAGAATAAAAGTAATTTCTTATGGAAAACATCTCTTCATTTCTCTACCCAAAGCAACCTCAAAAGACAAACAACTTCAACCAAAGGAAAGAAACCCAAGGCACTTGTTTTAACAATCTTGTACCTGCTTCAAAAACACTGCTAACAATGTGGATATATTTTGCATTTGCCTCTGGGGATTTACCACTCAGTATTAAAGTACTTCCCACTGTGACATTTTTTAAACTGTCTCTTTCCTCTGCTGAGCTAACAGCATAATGGGGATCAAGAAAACAGTCTGGAACAAGCATAGCATAAAATTTCTGCCAAGCATTGTAAGGTAAAGCATGGTTTCTGACCCTCTTTTTGTACTGGGCAAAAGATTCGGGACTGCTGCCCTCTCTCTTTTCCTCTTCAAAAGCTTGAATGCTATATTGTAAATTTGAAATGTTGACACAGGATTCCTGGTTCAGATTTAAGCGTATATCCTACTAGGTCAGCGAGTATGCTTAGAGTAATACATGTCAAACAAGAAGTAATAGTGATGATACTATCTGAAGAATCTGAAAGATCATGAAGTTGGTAGCAAGCTGTGATTAAATGATGAAAGCATGTAATTTCTTGGAATATTGCAAGAGATTTTATTTTTTTTCTAGATATGTTTTTCTACCTTGAGAAGTAAAACACTAAGTTTATTGATTATATATTTTCTGATGCTTTAGTGACTATCATCTGTTTTTAGTATATTTTGTAATCTGAGTACATATTTTATGAACAATTTTACTTGAGGTTTTGATTCTGGTTTTCCTGGGACTAATATATAGTTGGAACCAATATGTCCTGGGACTAATTTAACTTAAATAGGTAGCAGAATTAATGGAATTACTTTAAAGAAGTTTGAACCTGAACAGGGTGAAATCACATTGGATTGTTTTAAATTTGGGAATAATAATTGGCCTATCTGTAATTAATACAGTATTTATATGTATTGTCACTTAAACAGGTATTTAAATTTTACATGCTCTGGTTGATTTTTGCTTCAATGAATTAAAAGCACAGCTTAATTAAGACTGATGAGATGCTGAAAGAATGCATTTTGCTTCATACTTTGCCTGGATAGTGTCACTCTATACAGTATTCATTACCAGTGGCAAATAAAAAAGTCAATAAATTTCTGTTTCCATCAACTAGACTAATGAACTTCATTAGTTGATCATGTTATCAGTATAATTACTACAGACCACATTTTGCCCTTGGTTATTAATGCAACAGACTTCTGCAAGTTATTCTTAGGAGAACTGCCTAAGAAGAGAGGAACTCGGTTTAGCTCTAGCTAATAACCTTGACTCTTTCCTTTCTAAACTCAGCAATAAATCCTCCTGGAACTCCTTAGAATATCCCATATACTTAGTTGTGATGATTTTCACACTCTATTGTGGGAATATTTTGCTACTCTCCTTTGTTTATTACAGTTGTTGTGTCGGCTATACCTTTATGGGCTACGGTTATAGGTTGCACTGTGTTTCCCAAGAAGATATGTTGAGATCTGAACCCTGGCACCTGCGAGTGTAACCTTACTCAGAAATAGCATCATTGCAGGTAGAAATTAAGATGATGTCATACTGGAGAAGGATGGACCCTTCATCCAAAGTGGCAGGTGTCCTTACGAAAGGAGAAGAGACACAGACCGACACAGGGAGAAGGTCATCTGATGATGGAAGCAGAGATTGGAGAAAAGCAGCTGCAAGGCGCGGAGTGCCCAGGATTGATGATGGCCGTCAGAATGTAGGAAGAAGTAAGGAAAGATTCTATCCAGAGTCTCAGAGGGAGCGTGGCCTTGCTGACACCTTGATTTTGAACTTCTACCCTCCAGAATTTTTACAGAGCACTTTCTGTTATTTATAAACCAGCCAGTTTTTGGTACTTTGTTATGCCATCCGGAGGAAACTAATACAGATTTCTTACTTGAATTGTTAACTGTGATAGATTAACTACTTAGCTAGTGGGGAGAATATGATCAGTTATTCTCAGGGATAAACGGATGGCTTCGAAGTCCAGGCGTTATCCAGTAGGACGAGCTCTTAAAGGCTCTGAGATTTTTACCAGAGGAATAAGAATGGGGAGAGTTGCAAAGAAGGGGCAAGAGATGGAGGGAGTGGAGAAGGAAGTGAAATATAGAACTTTGAGCAAATCACCCACATGAAAGAGCCCTTTCTGTCCTTTCTCTGCCTTTACAACATATGAAAGTTTGGTCTTGTCCATTTTTTTCTTTTTTTTATACCAACTTGAAAATTTTGAAGTATTTTTGTGCATTATATGGCAATAATAGCAGAAACTACCTCACTAAAATATTATTACAAGCTTCAGAGAAAATGAACCCCAAAGAAAAATCTGCTTTTGATGTGACATGAGTGACAAGTGACTACAGGTAATTTTAATATTTATACATACATCCAAAGAGTCATAATGTAAGTATTGACAGCTACATTGTGGAGTTGGGGTCACCTTTTAAAATCCCTTGTGTATATAGCTAGAACATTCAAATGGGAACCAGAGATATACAGTTAGTTCTCACTTAACATCCTCAATAGGTTTTTGGAAATGGCAACTTTAAGGATTATGAGCACCATATAAAGGAAACCAATTTTACCATAGGTTTGATATAAACAAGAGTTAAATTCCTAGAGCATACAGCTTGTCATTTTGCTTACCATTTCTAAGAACCTATCAGCCATATGAAGTGAAACTTCCTGTGTGTATATTTAACCATTTATCAGGACCAGAGATTTCTCTTTGACTTTCTTGTCATTCAACAAAGAGCTGACATCTACTAGTTATGCGAGGTGAGTTAGGGAAAGCTTGGAAGCTCCATATATGTAAGCAACACTGAAAACCTCCCAAACATCATATTAGATGATTCTTCAACCTCCTATAGCATTCACTATACACAAGAACTTTCTGGCTTATTCTTTGTAGATGGAGAATATAATAATCAGTAAATAGTCTAAAAAATTGGAAATAGAAGAGATTCCCAAACTTTGGCTATTTCATAGAGTTTCCTGAAATTTTGAGTATTATTTAAATGGATCTTGTGAGAGGAAATGAACTCAAGACAGATTACAACTATGATGTACTTTGAGACTCTTTCAGAAAGATTTAAGGACAAAGATGTTTCTCAGTACAAAGTAAATTATTATTGGTGGTTGTTTGGGGGACAGTTCTATTGAAACTAGTATTATAAAGAAAAATCCTGTGCAATCCTCTATTATGTTCCTGGATTTTATTGGTCTCATGATTTGATGTGAGCAAAGAATGATCTCAACATGATACATTTTAAATATATTTTCTCAAGCTCTGAGAGCTCTTTTTCTACTAATTTTAATGTCACAGAGACTGTGTTATCCTTAGATTTTGTTGTCCCAAGGGAGAAATAGCTCTGCTTTTTACTTTATTCTAGGTAGAGGAAACGCATTTTTTGCAGTTAAAATAAATGAGGATGATTATTTTTGCCATCGAGACATTCAAATCCCTTGGTGAAGAAAGTATTGCATTATTAAAATTTACTTGTTTGATTTAGAGGTATTGCTGTTGGACATGATAAGAGTTTTGAACTTTAATTTTGATTTATTTGCTTGCTAGAGTGATAGCTATGAAGAATTTATAACATTTTATTTTAAATGGAAATCACTAACAGAAATAACTACTTTGTAATCTTTTAGCGATAATTTGGGTTGCAATTTCACATTAGGCTAACAGATTAAAAATGATTATTCCAATTAAGGGAAGTGGTAAATATTTTCCTTTGAACTTTCTAAGAACTGAGAGTCTTCCTGTGAATCAACACGTAGCACGGCGTATGCAGGAAATCCAGGCATTCTTTATATCATAGTAAGAAGGTTGAATTAGCTAGGAATTTACATCCCAATGCCATTGTATACACCCGTCAACATCCTCTCCTTTTCTTTTCATTTCATTGCTGTCTGTTTCCAAATCTTCATTCTCCATCATCATATCATACCTGCTGTGTTAGGAGCACAAAGAACTATAGCTTATGGCATTTGCATCTTACAAGGGTACATGTGAAACTTACTAAATGTAGAATGTAAATGTCTTAACACAATAACTAAGAAAATGCCATGAAGGCTATGTTAACCAGTTTGATGAAAATATTTCAAATTGTATATAAAACCAGCACATTGTACCCCATGACTGCATTAATGTACACAGCGATGATTTAATAAAGAAGTCTAAATGAAAAGTTACTTTGTAGAATTATATTTCATTACATAAAAATTTATCAAATATAGTAAACGTCACTAGGATACACAAATGATATCTTTTGAATACATTTATTTTAAAAGAGGAGGGTTGGGAGGGAAGAGAGAGGAGGAGGCAGTGGAGGAGGAGAAGGAAGAGAATGAGAATGAATACGTATCTTTTCAGATGTAGCTCCCCAAATGATAACGAGATCATTTCTGGGTGGTCTTGTTACAGCTGATTTCTGTTTTTTTCCTTCTTTTTATCCATTTTTTTAATGTGATTAACAAGTATGAATTGTGTAGTCTCTTTCCAGCTTGCAACAGCTGTATTAGGGTTCGTGTTTTAAATCCCAGCTCAAAAATACAGTCAAAACACTAGATATCAGAGGGTCTCTATTTTTTTTTTTTTGCATCCAGAAAACAGGCTGTTATTAAATATTATTCCAGGCACATGCAAATGTTTAAGACATGTGCGTGTGACAAGAGTTCTGGGAAGGAAGCACCAACAGTATAGCACTCCTGAACTTGAGAGACAGTCGTACCAATGGGCAGAGGAAGCAGCCACTGTAGCTGAAGTGCTGCTTAGAGTTGTACACTGTGCCAAACTCACTTTACCTCTGGAAATCTCAAATTAGTTACTACCCTCTCATGCTTTCCCTTTTATTTTCAGTTGACACATAACCATTGTGCATATTTATAGGATATACAGTGATATTTTGGTACAATGGATACAATGTGTAATGACCAGATCTCAGTGATTAGATTATTGATGGGCAAGCAGGTAACTACAAGATGGGTTCTGTCCCCTCTGTCCCCTTTGTCTCTATCAGCTCACCCTAGAGCTTTTATTACCTTTGCATTCCTCTAGGTTAAATGACTGTAGCTTCAGAAAGTATCTTTGAAAATGCACGTGTTAGATAGGAGGAACAACGCAGCTACAGTTTATTTGCCAAAGACAAAACTTCTGAAAAAATGGATGTAAAACAAGAATCTTGACAGAGGAAGGGAGACGGAGAGTGGTTAGATCGTGGCACCACTATTGGTAGCAGTCAGGTAAAGGAATCTAAACAGAGGGTTTTCAGTCACCAGGGTTTACCGTGAAAATCCTAAATAATTGGCGGGAATTTGTGAAGGAAGGCATGGGGAAAAAGAAAGGAAAAACTTAAGAGTATGTTCTTTGCAGTGAAACGTTCAGACAAATGTGTTTTCACTATTTCTAAGAGTTCTCTTGGTGCAATGGCAAGTATAATTTTTCTGGATTTGAATAAAGTTGGTGATGAAGGATCAGAGCTTTGGTTAGCTGGCAGGCGCATCTGTCCAACCAGGCAGCGTCTGCTTCTCAGCGGAACTTGGTTGTGTGTTCCCAGTGCTGGGAAATCCAGAGTCACATAGAGAGTTATTATAAAATGGTCTCCTCAGAGAAACTTTCGGTAATTTGTGGTGTCGGAAAGTTCCTAGAACACATGTAATGCTAGAAGAAATGGGATTTCAGAAAAAAGCCAGATGGCATTAATGTAGTATAAACATTTCAAGATTGTGAATTTCTTGATGTTTCCAAAGTAAGAAAGACTATCAAGAATTGACTCTCCAGGAAGCCGGGGTGCTATAAATGTAGGTGAATATGTGTGGGCATGTTCAATGTTTGAGTTTCCTTTCTCTATTTTCTTCTCCTTTCCCTTTCTTTTTCTTTTCTTTCCATCCCTTTCCTTTTCTTTTATGTCCTCTATTTTTCCCCCCCTCACTCTTTCTCTCTTCCTCTCTCTCTTTCTTCCTTTTCTTTCCTTTTTTCTCTCTCCCCTTCCTTTCCTCCCTTCCTTTTCCTTTCTGCCCTTTCCTTCTTCCTTCTTTTCTTGTGTTTTTGAATATTTATAGTGATAGAATCAACCAGCTCAGGGAACTTGGCTGCAATAAAGGCTACTTTGGCGACTCCCTGCTTCTGTCCAGTTCTTTCAGAAGCATTTGTGCATAGTGAAGGTGGAGCGCTAGCTAACAGGAGCACTGAAGAGACGCTTGCCTTGCCTTCCCATCTCATAAGCCTTCTAATGCTATCACGTTGGATCTATGAAACTATTGACTTGCTGGATTTTGCCAAGTGAATTAATAAGCATTCATGTGTCTTAAGTTATGAGAGCTTCATCAGTTCTGCCACCTGACAGTGCCTTTTGCTTCTATATCTGCTACAGCCCAAAGAGAATAGTCAGAGGGTTCCAGGTTTACATTCTGATTGCTTGGTGTTAGATCACCACTCACTTTGTTAGCATTCTGTCTTCACAGTAGGCCACATTCATTCAATAAGCCCTTTTCCCAGCCTGGTATCATTAACCTTGCTTTGGATATGAAGAAACACTCATAGGTCAACAGTCTTGGCAAGGGTTTTGTCTCCTCATTGCTATTGCTAAGGTGAGATAAAAGTACTAAAAAATGCAGCTTTATTCTCTTGTTTTCTTTACCTGAAGTTAAGTCTCCATTATTCACCAAAGAATGATATGCTGGTGTGAAACTACTTTGTCAGCTAGGACATAATCTGGGAGTTCCAACTTATTTAAAATTTTATCTGAATAAATTATAATAAAGATAATCAGTTTGTTGCCAATTTATAGAGATATCTGTGTTTTTATTCTGTATGTGTGTATGTACATTTATGTAAGCCTATTTGAATTTTTATGCCACATTATCATGAGTATTTTTTAGTATATATAATTCAGAGGTCTTTTTTTCAATCATAGCCCTGTCACTTTTACATAGCCAATTTTAATCAGTATAGTCATGTTTTTAAGGTACGTGTATATTTTCTTCCAGCCAGATAAGCTCCCTTTTAAATGCTAGCAAGTCTAGTAACTCAAAAGATTTTCAAATATAATCTATTGTCCAGGGCTTTCATGGTGCATTTCAACAAAAAGAATCTCTATACTCACTCAATTTACAAACATCTGGAGGAAAATAATGTGATAATTAGAAGGCGACATGGGTTCATCAAAAACAAATCATGCCAAACTAACTTAATTTCTTTCTTTGATTTCTTAACAAGCTGAGTGGGGAACACAGTGGGTATTTTTATTATAGCAAGGCACTTGATGTAGCTTTCACGTTCCTAAAATGCCTAGGGAAAGTGCGGATTAGGTAAAATGATGGGCTAATGTAGGATGTCATTACAGGAAGGAATAAGCAACCATTATCTATCTGTGGTTCAATATAGTGAGGGGAGATTGTTGGATAAATTTTACTTTATTCATTGTACCATCATTCAATATCTTAAGTTTTTGTCTTTTGTTATGTAAATATTTTATTTCTTATCTTCAGTTTTTAAAGATAATTGGCTATGAGATTTTATTTTTTAAGAAGTAGCACTGGTAATTTTCTTTCTACAATGGAATGTGTATCTTGGGCAATTTTTTCATTAGAAAATTGTGAATGTGCACATTGTGAGGGTGTATAGCACGCCCCCTGGGTGAGAGGCTCTTTTACAAGTGGAACTTGACCCTGAAGTGAGAACAATGTAACTTAAAATTTGTACCCTCATATTAATTTGAAATAAAAAATAAATTAAAAAAATTGTAAAAATCACAAATGCACATAAATCACACATAGACATTAGAAACATACACGTATGTTTAGCAATTCATAATAATATCATAAATCATAATCCTAGTTTCTATGTACAATTATTATCATTTTTGTAATTTTTCTTTTGCATTTATTTCTGTCCATAATCTATTTGTTTTTATTGAAGTGGAAGTATACTATATTTACTATTTCTGAGCTGATTTATTTTCATTTAATAATATATTGTTAAACATAGTCACAGATTGAGAAATGTACTTTTACAGCATTAGTTATAAGGATCCCATAGTAGATCAGTGTCTGGTTGTGTCATAATTTATTGCCTCATCTCCTCTTGTTTAGATAGATGATGTAAGTAATGTTGTTATTACTATAAGCCACACTGGCATAACTATGACTATAGTTAAATCTTTTTGTTTTGTCCTAAGACAAATTTCTGGACATTGTTTCATTGGACATTGTTAAAGTCAAGAACTTTAACATTATAAGAATTTAATGTGTGCTAATTACCTTTGAGAAGGTTTGGTCACTTGACATTGGCTGTTTATGAGAGGACACTGTATAGCTGTGTCCATATCCATAAACAGATATACACATGCCTACGTATATGGATGTGTCTCTGCATCTAGACATATGTATACATATACATGTATTTTTTAAGGAAAAGGGAACATTTCTTCTTGGGAAAATTGAAATTCACTGGAAAGATTTAAATGATGAAAGTTGCCATAAATATTTTAGGAACTCCATGTTTCATTATGCAGCTGTGATGAAAGAATTTCAAAGCATAGGATTAAATTGACTTTTCTCCTATTTCTCTCTAAAGATTTATCAAAAAGAGAGATTCATTTTGTGGCAGTTATTGTTCTTATTGAACATCCCCAAATAGGAATTATTCTATGCCTCAAAAATGACATTAAATTTTATTCTTTGTTAATATATTGAACAAACCAAGGTCTTTTAAATGGTGTTCTGGTTTGTATTTTAATACTGCAGCAAGTACAGTTTCCGAGCTTCTACTGTCAGGTGGCTCTGATTTTTAATTCTCATCCCTTCTTTCTTTTTACTTGTTGTGCCTCATTAAAATTTCAAATGAAACTGTATGATGCTGATTGGAATTGTTTCTGTTGGGGGAAAATGTACACATTAGATCTGCCCAGAAATTCATCTGCATTTGAACCCTGCTATTTGTTTGACACAATGGGTTTTCAGGAATGAGATTGTGGGAGCTAAATCTTTAATAAAATTGTTATTGATTGTCCTTGCGGGAGGCGGTGTACATGGTGGCCAAACATAGAGTTCAAACTCACAGCTCTGTAGCATATTGGCTGTGTAATTAAACCTCTCTAAGTACATTTACTCATTTAAAAAATGTAATGATACAAACCTTTTAGGCTTGTTGAAAGGATTCAGTGAGATAATTTAAGTACCTGAGACCTAGTAAGCTCTCAATAAATGTTAGGTATGGTACTATCTCTCAGTGATACATACTTCCCATGGGTATCAGGGTAATCTTTCCCATATCCTTTGCAAAAAAATATGATTCTGTTTCATCCAGATTCGTGCATCATTTTGGAACAAGTATTTTACAGAACCTGTACAATTACTGTTGCGTCAGTATTTCTCTTTCTCTCTTCCTCCTTCCCTTTTTCCTTTCTTCCCTCGTTTCCTTTCATAGCATTTTTTGAGAACTAGTGGTGTTCTACACTTTGTTAAGCATTGAAGAAAGAAAAATTGATAGGCTCCTTTTCCTGAAGGGACTCATGGACCAGGGACAAAGACAAATATGAATCAGATATTCCCATAAATAAGTATGAAATTATAAGGATGCCAAGTGCTACATAAAGACAGATACATGGGTTGTAAGAGTGCATAAGAGATTGGAAAGAGTTCCCTGAGGAAATGAAACAGGGAAACACAGAAAGTATAAATGGTAAGTTGGTGAAGCAATGAACTTGTAGCGAGTCTCCCTATTTTTGCCATTGCCCTTTTAAAGTTTATTGCTTAAGTAGCAGCTGGAGTAACGCCATTGAAATGAAAGTCAGGTTAAATTAGTTCTCTGCTCAGACTCCCTCATCACGACTTCCCATCTGACTCAGAGTAAACCCCATAGTCCTTACTTTGTCTTACAGAGCCCTGTGTGACTGTCTCCTGCTTCCTGTCTGACGTCATCTTCCTCCTACCTCTCTCCAACCACACTGACCTCCTTGCAGTTTCTTGAACATAAAGATAAACTTCATCTCAGAGTCTTTGATTTTGCTGGGGTTTTGTTTCTTCCTCCCCAAAGTCTTCTTGACACCCCCCTCACCTTATCAATGAGCTCTTTCCTGATGACCCTGTATAAACCAGCAACCCTATCTCTTCCAGCACTTCTTGTTGCCCTCACCCTCTATTTATCACCATCACACGGTCTATACATTTATTCATTTTTTAATTTTTTGTTGTCCCTCCCTATCCATACTCAATTTGTTGAAAACTTCATTAGGTCAGGGGCTTATGTTTACTGTTGAAGTCTCAGCTTCTAGGACATTGCCTTGAAGGTAGCAGGTACTTGTATTAAATATTTAAGGATGACTGAAGGAAGAAGAGACATGGTGGCAAGAGCATTTAGGACAGCCGGGGAAGTGTGTG
Organism: Otolemur garnettii; assembly: GCF_000181295.1. Lineage (NCBI taxonomy): Eukaryota > Metazoa > Chordata > Mammalia > Primates > Galagidae > Otolemur > Otolemur garnettii. Next base: position 26,471,387 of record NW_003852400.1, read on the forward strand.
CAAAGGCCCAGACAGGTGGACATGTGCCAGTTGGGTGGTGCTCAGGGAAAGACCTGGCTGCTGTCAAACATAGCACAAGAGGGAGGCTGAACAGGCAGGTGAGGCCACATCATGCAATTTCTAAGGACGTCCCCCTTGGTCGAATGGAATACTACTAAAGTATTTAAAGTTGAGTCAGGGTGGGGGGGACCTGATCAAGTTTATGGTAAAAATAAACCTCACTCTGGCTGCAGTATGAATATTAAATTTGGAGGAAATCAGAGTGGATGTGAGTAGATCAATTCAGAGTTTGTTATAGTAAGTGTGCCAAGAGGCAGTGGCAGCTTGGGCCAGTGGGTTCAGTGTACTAAAAGGGTAGTAAATGGTCTGAGAACAATGGTCATAAGTGGGTCAACATTTGAAAAATGTCTGGTATCAATTTTTGTCATTATAATTCACAGAGAGTAGGGGAGTTGCTCCTGATGTCTGGTGGGTAGAGGCCATGGATTCTGCAACCTACAGTGCCCAGCACAACCCTCTAAACAAAGAATTATCCAAACCCAGTGCCAAAGGTGCTAGGGCTAAAAAACTCTGTGTAAGAGGTAACCCCTTAAACTTTTTTCAAGAGATCAAATCTCAGAACTTGGTGTTGGAGTAGATATGAAAGCTAAGGAAAGGGTATCATGAGTGAGTCCTGGGTTTGGGGCACACATTCCTAAATGGTAAGAGTGTCTGTGAGTTGCTTATGCCCATAGGGGATCACTGGTTCTGGTTTGTCTGATGCCTTACCTTTTCTTTGATGGTAACAACACCAGCTGAAAGGGAGAGTAGTTCGTCATGTTTGTATTTTATGACTGGAGTGTGAGCATTTGGGGGTTTACTTTATGGTAATGGCATGAAGTTTAAGAAGTATAAAATTAGGTTTGCTATTTTCTTTCAACTAACTGATAGCACTGATTTGCCTAACTGTACTCAGATAACTGATATCTATGGCCTTGATTCTCAGAGCAGGTTTGATGAATCCATACTTTCAAGACCATCAACACTGAACCAATACAATCTTCAAAGGTTAGCCATAGAAAGATAGTTAAATGTGTTATTAACTTTATATATAAGAGCCTTGCCTACTTTTGCGTACATTTTTCCTTCACACTTTCTATGTGCTTGTATTGGCAGGAAGAGGCCAAATTAGTTGTATTGTATTATAGAGCAAACTTTTAGGCATCAAAATATTTGTGAGCCTTAAATTTCAGTTGCAAACTAAGAGAGGAGCTCGAAACAAGGAATTAGAAATTACACTTCTGATGATTTCTGTTTTTCTCAGAAGCATAATCACTGCGTCATTCTTTCTTTTTGAGGGCCTCCCGAGATTATACAAGATATTTAATCCAATGTATGTATTTATATGTTGAATCTGCATAAGAACTGGGGAATGTGTATTCTTTTCTATTTTATTTGTTTGAATTTATGCTAAGCACACAATCTAGAACTCAAGGAGTATGTAATTTTTTGTGCCTCAATTGAAGTTATCTGAATCCCAGTTTTTTCTCTTTTTTTTTGCTACATATTTCATGGCAAAAATATGGTAAAAGAGAAAAATTATAAAATTGAAATCTTTTTGTTTTATGTCTTACTATCTTTAAGTGGAAAAAGTTCAGTTTAAAATAAAGTTAAAAAAGAGGTGATGTCAATACATTCTTGTGGCATCAATTGGTTATTCTCTCTGTTTGCGAAGGAAATTGAGACCTTTGGGGGCTTGATTTTAGGATTGTGTCTACCCTGGTGAACATTTATGCATTTGCCATGTGTTCATGGAGTAGCTCTGAGGTGGCATGTGTTTTGAAGAAGGATTGATTTCTGTTTGGAAGAAATTAGGCCCTCTTTAGAGTCAGCACTTTCTGTCTCACCTTCTTGTTCAGATTGGCCTCTAAATCTTCTATTATTCCCACTTAACTTTTGTAATTTGGTTCTATTCTCTTGTTAACATTTGTTCCTGTTTCAGGGATAAAGTTTATAATTACTTGTCCAGTGTAAACCCTTTACTAGAGTCTTGGTTAATCCTGATTTTTTTTTTGTTTATATTTGATTAAGTAAATGCTGCTCAATACTCTTTCAGATATCCTTTAAAATAATGGGGTCAATAATTTATCTTAATTAATATGCGCCTCCTGGCTGGCCTCATTCTACCCATGTGCTATAGTGTTGTCTCTACACTCAGCAACCTCATTGACCCTATGCATTTGTTTAGCTATGAAACTGAATTGGATAATAGTATAAATTCAATATGAGAAAGTATTATAGAAGTCCTATCCTATATTGTCCTCTGACTTATTTTTCAAATGAGAAACTGAATCTTGGAGAATAGAATAATGCTTTGCATTTGTACAACACTATTTAGTTTATAAGATATATTACTAGCATTATTTCCCATGATGTTTTCAGCAATTCTGTGAAATAATTTGGGAAGGGATGATTATCTTTATTTTACCAATGAGGATGATGAGCTTACTTCAGCATAACGCAGATCTACTATCATCTCTGTGTGCCAGGACATTGTAAAAGCACAGCTTAGAATGGAAGAAGAGAGACCTGCCTAAGGCACAGAGTGAGTTTATTGAAAGAATACTTGATACATAGGTCCTGGAAATGTGAATCCTTAAAATATTTGCGCAGTAGCCATTTGCCCACCCTTTGTAGCTGCATCCATTTTCCTGTGAGGCACCACCCTTCCTCAACCCTGGACTGTGTGGCTCCAGGAAGCTGACAAACAACTCTGACCCAGAAAGATGTGAGCCTCAGGAAGTCTGCACGCTTCCTCTTCTTGTCCTTAAGGGTAATCATGGGATTCAACCAGAACCAGTTGGATCTCATAAGACCTTGTTGCTTTTGGGAAAGAGAATATTGCTACTCTTCTGGAGTTGAGCCTGAGAGTGTGCAGGCTGGAGTTGCTGCCACATGAATTCTGCACATTAGAATGGTATGAGCCAATGTATTTCTCCTTTCCTTAAGATGATTGAATTAACTTGTAATTTAAAACTTAAAGAATCCTAATATCTTCCTGGCTAAGCAAAAAAAAAAAAAAATCATCTTTATTTTTGATAAATGACTAAAAATTTTGACTTGTAGAGACAGTAGAGATGTAGAAATGAGTGTTTCAGTTTTATCAAATCTCTTTCAGGGTGTATATTTTTCTTCTTTTGAAAAAGATAATCCATAACCTATGAAAAAAACTCTGTCTACATGAAGGTTCATACAATCTATGAGTTTCCAAAAGATGCTTTTGTTATGGTCAGTTTCCTATATGAATTTACCAAATAATTATAGTCATGACACTTAGCTAGGCTGGGGAACCAGGAATCTTTGCACTCAAAAAATTTGTAATTTGATTGATGGTAGAAAAGACACATTACTTGGGCAAGAGAAATAAATTCAAGTCTCTCTATATAACTAAATGTGATGTGGGTGTCACTGGGAAAGGTAAAGAAGGATAAGGTTACCATCGATTGAAAAGTGACAATCCCAGTGAAAGAGACAGAGCTGGAGTCAAATCTTTAGGATTTGGGCAAAGAGGAAGAACTCTGTCCAGGACTTGACAGATAGCACAGTCAGGGACTCAGAGACGGGAAAGAGTGGTGTTTGAGGGAGACAGTGACTCAACAGGGTGGGCTGCAGCAGAGGAGTAGGGAAAGTTAAAAATTAGTTTGGAAATTTCCTTTTTCCAAGGAATTTTTTTTTGTTCTAATTTTCTTACTTTTGAGAACAACTTTGGAATGAAGCTCTTTGCTTAGGATTAGTATTGAGAAATGATAACTTGACAGCAACTCTTCATTGAGCACTTACTACACACATGGCATTAGGTTAGAACGTCACATGGGTTATCTCAGGTGGGTATTATTATTGTCTACAGCTGATGCAGAGCAGCCAACCCTGTACCTTGCTGAGGCTGAGCCAATGGAGGTCTATGCAGTTACTCTATCCATGAAATTCCTTCCCCTTCCTCTCCAAGATAAGTGGAGCAAGCACTCTGCACAGGCCAGTTTGTAATACTCTTCTGTACATTGCAGTGAGCACTTGTGTTTTGGTCAAGTTTAATATTCAGAATGTAATGCTTTCAGATTCTTAGAATGACTAGATTTTGAGCTAAAGAGTCTTTTTCTCTTTTAAAATGAGATTCACTGTTGGATCTTCTATTTAAAGTGAGGAAGTGGAAACTCACAAATCCGAATCTACTATTTCCTAGAATGTCACAACTGTTGGGGATTATTAAACTAATTGGAACTGTGTTATGTCATTTTACCCCCAACCAACTGGGGATGTAGCTGTCATTATTCCCATCCTATAGACAGCAAAACTGAGGTCAAAGGTATTTAAGTAGCTTGGCTAAGAGAAGATAGCTAGAGTGAGCAGAAGTATGACTTGAATTCAAGTTCTTACTCTCAGGTCTAGTTCTTTCCTCACTACTTTCAGTGATAAATGGCTGGAGAGTTGTGTGAAACTTGGAGTTTGGATTTATTCTACTACTTTAAAGTGGCCAAAATATACAAATAAAACCCAGTATTTATATTTACTACATGAAAATTCAAAATAATTACCAAACATTAATGATTATTAGACAGAGATTAAGCTTCTTTCAAACTCCAATAAGTCAGTTAACATATTTATTAAATATCTATTTATTAGATGAAATTATATGCTAATGTAAAAAGAACTTTGCATGAACCCTATGCTAATAAAGTATAAAATGTGGTTGAGGACGAGGTGAAAAGTTATGCAACAGTGCATAAAAAGCTATACAGCACAAATTATGAGTAACTTATGAGAAGATATTAGACAATTGCCAGGTGCAATGTCTCATGCCTATAATCCTAGCACTCTGGGAGATCATGGCAGAAGGATCATTTGAGCTCAGAAGTTTGAGACTAGCCTGCGTAAAGCAAAACCCTGTCTCCTCTAAAAATAGAGATAATTAGCAGGGTATTGTGGTGGATGGCTATAGTCCCAGCTACTGAGGAAACAGAGGCAGGAGGATCACTTGAACCCAGGAATATGAGGTTGCTGAGAGCAAGTCTGAGGCCACAGAACTCTAGCCCATGCAACAGAGTGACATCTTAAAAAAAGAAGAGAGAGAAGAAATATTAGACCACTGTTTTGAGACAATACATAACTAATTGCCAAGTGAATGATATGATATGAATATTAAGGACTATGAATTCAAAGGAAGAAAATAATTGTGGGTATTAGAGTGGTCTGGAGAAGCTCCAGGGAGGATTTGAACTAAATCTCCAAGGTAAGACTTAGAGAAGGGAGGGCATCCTGAAATCAGGAAGAGCAAATCAAGGTAAGGAAATCTGAAGTGTGCTCCGAGGAGCAGATTGTCTTGAACCTAGATTTAAATAAAACCACAACAGTGGGCCATCTCCAGATGGAGAAAGTCTTAAAAGGAAAATGAAGGGACTGGCTCAGCGTCTGTGGCTCAAGTGGCTAAGGTGCCAGCCACATACACCTAAGGTGGCAGGTTTGAATCCAGCCTGGGCTCAATGATGGCTGCAACCAAAAAATAGCCTGGCATTGTGGCGGGTGCCTGTGGTCCCAGCTACTTGGGAGGCTGAGGCAGAAGACTTGCTTGAGTCCAGGAGCTGGAGGTTGCTGTGAGCTGTGATGCCACGGCACTCTACCCAGAGGGATAGCTTGAGGCTCTGTCTCAAAAAAAAAAAAAAGAAAGAAAGATAATGAAGGGACCTGGACCTGGGTTTAAAGATGCAGGAGAAACGGTGGGGTGGGGCTGGTGGTACACAGGGTGAAGACAGGGAGCTCTCAAGGAGAGGAATTAGAGCAAGAGGGGAACGGAGGCAGAGATTCATTTGGCATGTAAAAGATGGGGAAAATTGGGCGAAATAACACAAATTACAAAGTGATTGTAATAGGTCAGGCCCCCACAAGTTATAGGGGAAAGAGGAAAAAGATAAACAGCATTTCAAGGAAACAGACAAATTTAAATTGTCTGGTATCCTCTGTGACAAAGTAAACTGCCACAAATAGTGAACAGGAGAGAGAGAAATAAAAAGATCAAAGAAACAGACTAATCAAGTACAACTACAACTTGTGAACTATGATTGAATCATAGCTTTAAAAAAAGCTATTTAAAAAGCTATAACAGCCATTTGGGGGATCAGTGGGGATGTTTGAATGTGGACTGGATTTTTCTGTGCAATGAAGATTTTTATAATAATAATTGAGCCAGAGGGAAGGGGGGGAATTAGGTCAGGCCTTGGAGCCTAAAGCAGAAGCAGTGTGAGTGGAAAGAAGGAGCAGATGTGCAGGGATAATTGGTAGCAAGGGGTGAGTTGTTTAACCCAAAGCATCAGAGGAGTCTCTTAAGCATGAGTCTCGACTAGGCCTTGCTGATTGGATGTGGTCATGTTTTGAATAAAGATAGGAGCATTTTTAGAGAATGTAGGTTTCAGAGGGAGAATGTATTCTGCTTGCTTCGGAATGGTTTAGTTTCCAGTGAATATAAGCTCTGCAGTTGAACACGTCCTGGAGGAAGGTGGCCCAAACTCTGAGGAAAGCTGGGCTAAAGATGCCACTTGGGTAGACAGTCACGGAGGACAGCAGAAATCATGGAACTGAATGCAAGTTAGGAGTAAAGCAGGACACAAAAAGACAAATGAGACAAACTTTAAGAAATGCCCATATATAGGTGATAGGAAGAAAAAATGATGCCAGTAAAGCAGAGAGCAGGCCAAATCGGAAGGGAAAAGGCAGCATCCCCCGGGGAACCAGGGAGGTCACAGCTCATGGTGGGCCCTTCATACACCTTTTTTGAACAAATGAATGAATGAAGGGAGTTTTACAAAGGAGTGAGGGCCATCAAAATAAAATAGGGACAGAGCAGTTTAAGACACTTGCTGAGTGAATAAAAGGCATTTGGGATTGATAGTTCAGAGGGGATTTTTAACTCAGACCAGAGGTTTGGTGGAGGCTGTTGCAGTGGTCCACTATGGAAGCCAAAATTAGCCCCAGTAAAGAGAGAAATGAGGTGGGGAGGGCTCCTCTGAGCAGTTCAGAGTCACTACACATGGATTCAAGTTATGGCTCCAAACGCATGAAAGGACACCCCACATTCCTAAACATGTGGGGCCTGTCAAGTGATGTTCAACATTTCTTGGAGCATTCACATTCTTCTGGCTCTTCAGCTGTTTGAAAACCATATTTTGCCAGGACTGTCCCAAGCCAAATTATGGTGACCTTTTCAGTTTCCTGTGTGTCCAGTTGCCTTGATTATAGAGACCATATGGAAAAATAGAATGATCTTACTCTCATCTTGGCAACCTCAGTGATTTCTAATTATATTATTATGATGTTCAATATATACATCCGTAAAGCATTTTGACATAAGCAAAATGTCACTTGTCTGAATAGGGAAATGATACTTTAATTTTTTTAATTTCCAATTTCAAAGATTTTTTTTTTTTTTTTTAGGAGCCGAGGAACTATCATAATAGTAGGTTGCTATTCATTAGTAACTATTTCTCGTAGGAAGTTACCGGGGAAGACAAACTCCAATTCTATATGTTTTCTCTACTCCATTATAAATTTTTCTACATCCTATTAGGTCCAAATATGCAGAAAGGAATTGTGCAGATGGTACCATTCTGCTTAAATGACAAACCTGGAATGATAAATGCTTTCCCCGGTCAATTAACCCCTGCCAAAGCACTCAGTGACTAAAAGAAATGCTGTGGAACCCAGTCTCATGTAGACTATAAAATATACAATTACGGATCTCCTGAAGAGGATAGTGTTCCATTAGAAATCTACCAACTCCTTTTAACTCTATGGTTCCCTATTTTTCAGAACATTTACCAGAGACTTGAGCAGAAACTGGCTCATCACCAGTTTTCTTAACAAAGCTCTCAGGTCTTTGTTATCACAAAAAGAGATAAAAAGCCTGAAATCTTCCTTATGATTCAGGCATCATCTGTTATCCTAGATCAATGTCAAGCTAAAGATTTTTGGAAAGGATTTTGGCAAAGTGCAATTGTAGATTAACCCACAGCCATCCATTAGATAAATGGCATAATGGGGAGTTTTAAACAATGAGTCAGAGGCCTGGGCTCTGATCTTGAGATGGCTGATTTTCTCCATGACCTTCAATTAGTTACATAATCTTCTTTGGCCCTGTGCATCAGTGATCTAATCTGTGATATATGGACACTGCTTTTCTGTTTGTTGATTTTAGGACTGTAGGAAATGAAAGGTGATGTTACTTTTCATGTTTGGGGGGACTCATTCTTCTTTGGGTTTCTGCCAAGGGACCTCTTTGTTTTAAGCTTGCAGACTTCACTGGGAAACAAAGAATGTATTAAACCTTGTGAGGAAAGTCAGTCCTGAAAATAGAGAGAACATATTGTCAAGGAAAGTGCTGGCATTGACATCATATTGAGTGTGACGAAGCATGGTTTGACGTGTGTAATGGATTATGGTTCTCTGGGTTTTACATTCTGTTGCAACCTATGACTTTGCTGAACTTCACGGACTATGATTCTGATGTTTTAATGCAATATATTTATTGTCATGAAGTTTACTTTTTTCGCAACTTTTAATTCTTTCCTTACTCCAGGTTCTTCTTTCTGCTGAGAGTAAATTGCTACCCAGATAGACTCTATGACTTTTTCATTGCCCTGGATGACCCTTTATCAAGAACTTGAGTTTCCATCTTTTTCCATTAGAAGATTTCTTACAATGACTAATCAACACAGGCTTCCTCAGCACACTTCACCAGTACTTCATGTTAATATTACATTTTAGTTTGAGGTTTTGGCTCATACAAAACCAAAGTATTCTTTGTTTAACATACTCCTTTGGCCCTTCATGATCTGGTTTACAATAACATCTTCCACTATTGGAACTGGCCTACTCCACTCAGATTTCATGCTTTACTAATAGCAAACTAGTAATGGCCCAGAGGCAATGTGGCATTTATCACCTCTAACCTATCATTCAGGCTTCTCTTATTCTTGAGCTGCTACTCCCCACACTCTGCCTGCTCTGTCTACTCATCCCATACCCCTCTGCCCTCTACTCAGAACTCCTCTTTCCCAGTTTATCTTTTCTGACTGCCTCACACCTCTCCTCAACCAGATAAGGGGCCTCTCTGCACAGCCTCTTAAAACCCTGTGTATCCCTCTGACTTCATACTCCCATCTTGTTTATATTTCTGTTTAGTTATTTCATCTCCATTAGACAATGATCCCCTTGAGATCACTTCAATACCAAGCCTATTGCTCGGCATGCAGTAACTGGCTAATACATGTTTAAGTGAATTGGATTACTTGCAAGGCAGAAAAGCATTCAGATTTGTGCTGATTTTCAAGTATAATTGGTGTCCAACAACTATTATCTGGGTAGAAGAGGACTCATGTGTGACCTTGAGCAAGGTAACAAGGGAATGTTCATTGTGTAAATGAGGCAGGATAGGAAACCACTTGTTATTCTAGAAATAAAGGCCATATATGACATACAAGTCTACATGGGAGGAGAAAATGGACTCAGGGGAAATTGGTAATGAAACAAACCTCTTAATTATGCAGTATATATCCCTCAGCTAATATCTCATATAAAACAGAGAAAACTTCCCGATCATCAATGCTCCAAGTTGCCATGGCAGCAGCACCATCATTTTTGGCTCTTTGAGTAGTAGGATTGCAGGGGAGAATGGTCTGACACTAGTAGGCAGATTGCCAAGGGGCTGGGAGAGGTTACTGAAGCATTTTATTACTGACACTGAAGAAATGATTATAGATCTTGAAGCAGGAGAACCTACCATACCGTGGCAATGAAATTCATTGGTTTCCAGAGAGTTGCGTTTTGACTTTTAAAAGGAGATTTTTAAAAATGATAGTCAAATGCACTTCAATGGATTAAAAAAAAAGTAACCATTTTAAAAGCAGAAGGGTAGAAGCTGCTAGAGAGTGTATTCAAATCCATGCTTCTTAGCAACCAGACCAGATTTCACCCATAAAAGAAAGCTAGAGAGACAATAATAAAAAAAAGCCTCTTTGGTTCTCTAGAGAATAGAAAGCATATTAGAGAAAAAGAACCACTTTGAGATGTAGGGATGAAAGGCACTGCATGGGTATAAAGTATTATTATAAAAAGAGAAGGACAAGGAAGAAGCTATGTCTAGACTGGGTAGGTTATCTTGGGTATATATGAGAATAATTGCCAAAGTCAAGATGAGAGAGGATCGTGACAACTGGAATCATATTAGAGTGTTCAGACGTTAGCATTATTTTTAAACATAACAGATACAATTTCTTTCCTGAAATCAAAGCAAAGGAAATGTAAAAGGAGAATTTGTGACTTGGTAACTTGGTAATATTTTCTCAAAAGGTTTTCGTGGTGAAGAGAGATTAAAAGGTGCAAGTGAATACGTCAGTAATATATTACGGAGTTTGATGTTATGAAACTCTACACACTACTTGGTTCTCAGTGATTCAACCAGGTAGGGAACATTGGGACTTTCTGCATAGTTCCTTGATAAGGTAAGGCTAGAAGAATCATCATAAACCAACCAACCAACCCCAAAACTCAAATGAAAACCAAACAAAAAATCCAAACCCAACAATAAACATTTTTTAAAAGAGGAAATTCAGGGGCAAGAATGTAATTTCGGGTAATTGGATTTAAAAATTACTAGTCAAACTAAAGCTTCCATTTTCTATAATTAAGTCAGGTCTTTTTATGTACATGTAAAAAAAAACAACCGTGTAGTAGGAAAGAAATAATCCTATTCATATACCAAAATCAGTATATAGATTATCTTCAGGAAGATTGAACTATGTTCTTAAGTGGCATACAAAAAATTCCAATGTGTTTGAAAGAAAAAGAATGCAAGTGAATTTTTGGGTAAACGAAGAACCAAAGTTTGGAACTAAAATGTGTAAATTTAGCAGAGATTTGACGCCTTGGTTTGAACAGACGGTGGTGCAGTTGTTATCTGCCGAGGTTATTTTATGAAGGATGCATTTTCCCTTGAAGCCAGACCCCATATGGGGCTGGGATGACGAAAGCCTCATATATCTCACTATCATTAGGCTAATGAGATTGGTCAAGGGCACATGCATTCTAGTTCTTGGCAAAATTTAAGATAAATCTAGTAAACTCTTCTAATGGCTTTGTGCTTTTTTTTTTTTTTTTGTGCAAAGGAGAAGTACAAGAAATAAGGAATGAATAAAAATAAATCTTCAAGGATAGGAGGTTCCATTTCAGAAATATTTTTGCATTGTTAAAATGACTGATTCTAAAGCAAACTATCCATATTTTCATAGAATTTTGAAATCACATCAATAATTTCAAACAGATATTTGTGAAAATCCAATATGTAAATAGGAACATTACATAGTATTTGGTTTTTTAAGTATTCTTTTTGTACACAAACGTTTTTGGTTTTTAAAGTAAAAAGTTTTAAAAAATTGTGGTGTACGGACATTGAAAATATGTTAGCTTAGTTCTGAGAAGTTTATACTTCGACTGAGACCACTTTTGGAAATTATAGATAATTTATAATTGCTATGAAAGTTGAATTAGTAGAAGCTGTAACAAATGCTTCCTACTAGGAAGCTTATAATGACTTATGTATAGTTGGGGGAGATACCATTTCATTTAACATCCTCACATAGGTTTTCACAGCTAGTTAAAAATAATGCAGACTGATTTTAACTTTGCTGTGTTAAAATAATATTACAAGCTGTTAGGTGTATAATTCATTGGAATTACTGGAATTGTTCTTTTTATTGGTAGGCAATAATGGCAAGGTATTGTCTACGAAGTAGAGGCCAGTGGGTGAAAAATGTTCAGATTGCTGTCCAAATGCTGAAGTTATGATACAGTGCAGAGCAACATCCAGTAATAAATGGAAGTACCATCTGCAGTATATTACAAATGAGTCAATTTAAAGCCTTGTGTGGGACTCTCTAAACACAGTTGTAGCTGCACAGATAAACTAAAGAGGGGCGTTTAGAAGTTATCTGGTGCATTTATCAGCTTAGGCAGCTACTGTAGATAATTTAGGTCCCACAGCCCTTTGCTTCTGTGAGAATTAGGTATTCTTGGCCTGAATGTCTTATACAATGGCTTAAAATTTATATATTTCTTAACCTGAGGTGGTTTTACTGCACTAAAGAAGCCAAGATGGGTGGATTTGTGAAAATTTTCTTCTTCCACATTTTACCCATAGGTTTTAGAAAAAATATATATTAATTAATTTTGCCAAAACAACTAAATATTATAAGGCATAATGATAGTCATTTAGTAGCATCACATTGACATAATATATGATAATAGATTCAATCAGAGGGTGACATTATAGTGCTGGGTTCTGTGTTCATTAGTAGATTTCAAACGGAAAGTCAGTCCCACCAAGAAATTTTCTAAAATGGTAGGAGTTAAATTCAATAAATGCAAAATGAGAAGCCAATTGAAGAATTAAAAATGTACCATATTTTAGAATTCTATTAGTCTCAGACTATTTAATGATACATTTATGTCTGGTATTGGGTGTTGTTTTAGGTGAAGTACGTCCCCAGGAGGGCTCCAAAATTTGATCAAAGAAAAAGAAAAACAAAACCAACAAATATTTTGAGGAAATAATTTCAAACAGAACTATAGATGGTTCAGCACAGCATTTATAAAAATATTGAATAAACGTATAGACAACAAAATTCATAATTTAACTTTCTTAGTTAATCGTCACTTTATAAGGAAAATAAATATGCTTATTCTAATTAAAAATATTCAACTAATATGCCCTGAATTTTCCACTTCCCTTTTTGCCTGTGACATTACTGAGGCAAACTATTAAAGATTATGCATAATTTGACTTGACTTTATAGTTTGAAAGCACAAGTTCAGGGATTTTTTTTTTCTAGTATGCCATTATTAATAGAATTCGTGCTCTCTCAGCTTTCACTTTTGATGCTTTGTTTTGATTTGCTATTTTGGGCATAGTAAGTCCATAAAATTGCCATTCAGAAGCACACAAATATTTTTTCACTCACAGGTGCTGGGTCAACATCCAGAGGGCCATGGATTATTGGATATTCCAGGTGTTAATTCATTTTAACTCTATCATATTTTTTAATTCCCAATATTCTCTTATTAAAAGAGAGTTAAACCTTACAATTATTGTTGGGACATGCTGTTGAAAACTTTAATTCTAATTTTAATGTGCCTTTATTTTATCACATGTTATTTGATCAAGATGAGTATTGCATTTTTATAGGAAAAGTGTCTTTAGTTTCCTAGTCTGATAGAGAACACTGATTCATTTGTAGGTTATAGGGCATTCTTCACTGCACCTTAAAATATCTGCAATACTGACAGAGTTAGAGACTCATGTAAGCTCAGCTGTGAGACCTTGTGCCAGCCATTCAAGGAGCTGCCATCAGATGGCTGTGGCAACTTGAAAATTGTCTGTACTTTCTCTTCTCTCCAGGGAGTGGTGGCTAGGGAGTAGGGATTTACTTGTAATTGAAATTTCCTGTCCTCTAATTAATTTCTTTATTTAAAATAAATATACTGAATTAAGAAAATCTCTTTATGGCAACTAAGCAAGGAATTTTAACATGAAGCAGGATCTAAGACATACAACATCTCACAGCTTGTCCAGTAGTATCTTTCTCTCTCTATTTTGTATAATTAGATAACTATTTACTTCCATAGTGGTGTCTTGATTCTGTTGTTCACCTATTTTCAAGCAGCTCTTTATACATAGACTTTATCTTTAGGTTTTTCTCTGGTAGTCTCACTTGGGCAATTCTGAGGATTGCTTGTTAGAGGTAAAGTGGAAATCAGCCCCTGTAGGTGCCAGCCTTTCATTTCCTCACTGATACATGCTCAGTGACTAGTCTCTCCTGTTTCCCTAAAGCAGCAGCTGGAACAGTAACTAGAGCTCAGACTCTGTCTGTTCTTCATTTCCTCGTGATTCTTCTGAACTTTAAAGCGCTCTCTCCAAAAGCAGCAACTGTGTGACCAGCTTTCCTTCTGACTGTTATCACATTGTTGTCTTAATTCACTCTCAAATCTCCTTTCCCATGAGAATGATTCCTGTAATGTAGAATTAGAGTAATAAAGTAGGGCTTTTAAGATTCCTGTAAATCTTCCAGTTTGTTAGAAGATTTTTAATACACTTCTAGAATTTTTTTGAGCCACAGCCTGAAAGAGCATTCTAATAGATTAAGTACCTAGTGATGATACGGAAACGTGATGAATCTATTTTAGGGCAGATTCTTTATTGCTCTGTGCAATATTACATCACTTTGGCCATAAGAGTACAGATGATATTTGTATTCTACATTTAGAAAGATTCACATGTACCCTTTTGGGATAAACCATAGGCGTGATCCCAACAATCACCCTGCCTCCACCTATCCTCCCCCCTGCCCTCCCCTCCCTTTCCCCTTTCCCTGTATTCGTGGCCTAAAGTTGGGTTATAGATTTCCTGTGAAAGCTGTAAATTAGTTTCATAATAGGGTTGAGTACATTGGATACTTTTTCTTCCATTCTTCAGATACTTTGCTAAGAAGCCTATGTTAACCAGTTGGATGAAAGTATTTCAAATTGTATATAGAAACAACATGCTGTACCCCATGATAGTATTAATGTACACAGCTATGATTTAATAAAAAAACCCAAAAAAACAAAACAAAACAAAAAGAATACAGATGATTCTTTTTCAAATTGTAATGAATTCATGTGTTGAGTATGTAGAAGACTAGCTAATGAACATTTACAGATATTATCAGTGATGCATCTATGTCCTTATACATAGCAAACCACTCACATGAAATCAATAATGATGAAGTTAATATAACTATAATGTATTACTAACATAAGAATAACAGCAAGTGAAAGCTGCTTATGATATACCTGTTGATGATGATGAAGCTTCTGTCCCTAAAATTGTGGAGATGTGAAAGCACATAAACATTGTACCCCAGGTGTTGTGCTACAACCAATTTTTTTAGAAGACTACCGAATTTCAGCCTCAGAAACCTCTAGTAATATGTCATTGTTCATTTATGAACCCCAGACTTTAGAAACATTTAATAAACTACTCAATGGAATACTTAGTTGTCTTCAACAATTTGCAAAAGGAAATTGCCATTCAATTAACCATAGAAGTGAAAAAAGAGGCTTATAATTTTTATATAGTCCATGGTTTATTAAGCTGATGCTCATGTGAGCTGACTAAAACACACATATTTGACAATTACTGCTGCAGTTGAACTCTCTTTTTGCAAGTAAACAAAACTGTGGTCTGTAGAAAGAAGGTTCCTGTCAATTGTTCTTAAATATTTTCCAGTTCTGTGTATGACACATTTGCTTAAGAATACGTAGTATGGCCTTCTAGGTTATATGTGTGTACTTGGCCTGTTTCTTTGTTTATTAATAAGACTTTACTCAAGAGAATCTGTGAATTGGGATTTCTTTCTATCACAGGGCCAGCTATTCCATTATGGAGTAGTTTTGATTGCTTGAAAGTTGGATTTGATGTTAAGTTGAAATCTGTCTAATAATAAATTTTATTTATTCTTCATTTTACAGATAATGATAAAGTTATCTGAGTGTTTCTGGCCTATGATATGGCCACATTTGCATTAACTTCCAAAAGAATAGGAATGAAATTCCTTGGAGTGAATTTTTTCTTCTGCTGTTATCTGGAGCATTTTCTAGAAGATTTCTTTCCAAAGACAGCAGCCTCCCTTCACCATGCATTTTACTTTGAGATGGAAATGACCCAGGAAATGATGGGGTTTATGCATATCTGCTTACCTAATAGGAAAGGAAGCAGATACAAAAAATTTTTCTCTGGTTCAAATCTCTGATAATTTCCCCAGGAGTGAGTATTGAGAACTCCAGAATTCAGCAGTTCCAACTCCTTTACTAGGCAGTTTTGAAGTAATTGAACAACTAATAATTTTTCTATTACTGCGGTCCCCAACTCCTGGACTACTAACCTGTACCATTCTATGGCCTGTTAGGAAGCTGGCTGCCCAGCAGGAGGTGAGTGGTGGGAAGTGAATGAAGTTTCATCTGTATTTATAGCCACTCCCCATTACCACCTGAGCTCTGCCTCCTGTCAAATCATTTGGCAGCATTAGATTCTCAGGCGAGTGTAAACCCTGCTGTAAACTGCATGTGAGGGATCTAGACATTAATTCTTTCAAAAAACTGGTCCATGGTGCCAAAAAGGTTGGTGATAACCAACTGCTGCTCTATAACTTTAAGCTGTGTGTAGAAATGAGTCTTTCCCTTCCCACCATTGACATGTTACTGGAAACACAAGCAATATTTTAAGGATGTAACTATCATAATGGATTTTTTTTTTAAATTGCTATTTCTAAGCATTTTTGTCAAAAGTAGTCTAGAGGTTTTATCTGTCTAAAGTGGTCAGGCAGAAGGCAACTTTTCAAGAGGGAACCAAAGTGGTGAATAAGACTTGCAAATGGAAAAAATCCTATGTCACTGAGGTAGACATAGACTTGGAGCCTGAGTGCCTTGCATATTTCTTCAAAGTTTAAAGGAATGTCAGCTATTAGCAAGCTGTAGGCACGATTCTTTAAGAACTAACACACATCAGTCTTCATTTCCTTTTGCCCTAAAATCTCACATCACATTCTATTTGGTTAGACAGCTATTGAACTCAAAAGAACTTCAGAGTTTCTTTCAAGTTTCTTTTTCTACCTTTCTCTTTTTTGTGTTATAAATACATTCAATCTCTTGGGTACCATTTGAATTATTCAATCAAATTCTGCAAATCTTAGCGATTGGTTTCTGAATTTTCTCCATTATCAAGACCACTGCTGAAATCTTAAGGGCAAGTCTATGGTCAGAGAAAAAAGAAAATAGAGAAGCATCAAGATAGATAATTTGGATGAAGAGCCATAACTCAATTATCTGCCAGAATATTGGAGGGTTACTGACAACATTGGATCTAAAAGCAGTTGAAAAAAAAGAATATATATATATATATACAGAGAGAATATGAATATCTCATTCTTTCCTGGGTAGAGTTCTGTGGTGTCATCATAGCTCATGGCAACCTCAAACTCGCATCTCAAACTCTTGAGCTCAAGTGATTCTCTTGCCTCGGCCTTCTAAGGAGGTGAGACTACAGGGGTGCACCACCATTATTGCACCACCAATATTTCAATATTTAAAAATAAAATGTGAAAAATAAATCAACATTTTGTGGAAATAATATTTCATACCACTGAATTTCTTTTTCTGGAGACATTTGTCTTAAGTCTTTAACCAATGGAAAAATAGAACAGATTCTTTTGGTTGTTGTTTGTTTTTTTAAAATTAAAAAGAGTTGGCCAAACCAAACTTAGAATACATGCACTTGAGCAGTCTGCCCATTTGTTTCAGTTAACTGGTAGGGTTTTCAAATGTGTATTAATTTTATATCCTATTTATAGAAGAAAAAGTGCTGGTTTTTTTTTTTTTTTTTTTTTTGAGATAGAGAAAGAATCCAGGGAATATGATGCTTTAAAGTAATGCTTCTTACTACACCCACTGAAGGTCACTTTGTCTGTCCAAGGGTAAAGCTTTTCTTTCTCGCTTTTATTTTTTATTGAAGTTGGACTGCAGCCTGCATAGACTTTCTTTTTCCTTTAAAGATATCGTTTTCTGCCTAATTGTGCCCAGCTTCATTTACACCCTGAAAAGGATTGTGTTTGAGCTTACAGACTCAAGAGACTTTTTGACTCAATAGCCAAACTCCAGCAACAGCCCTCTGGGATATTTGAGTAAATGTAAGTGAAAGCTCCCTGTGTTTGTCTCTGTGTTCCCTTTAAACAAAAGTTTAACTCAGGACACTATGAGAATATTTAAAGAAATTTGTCTATAGAACTGTCTTCTAGATAAGATCCAAAAAATACTTTTTGGCCTGCAAAAGTATTCATCAGTCAGCAGAATTTCCATTAGAGCCTCTGATGTTTTCAAGTCACCTTCTCCCCATATTGATAGGTAAAAGAACTACAAGCATCTGCCTACAAAATATAATGGTATTCCTTTAAAACTTTCCATGAGAAATTTATAGCAAAGAATTGAAAAGGGCAAATCAAGGGTAGCAAATTTATTTCAATTCCAGTGGAATGCCAATTCCAATCAATTAGTGAGTTTGGCATGGTGTGCAGGCTAATGGGGACAATAAGAATGTATCTACATTCAGTGGGAAAGCATTCTGTGATTGATTTTAGATGTCTGCCACAGGGACAGGAAAGCAAGTGATAGTGTATCTTACATGCCTATTCCACCTCTGTCTTAAATCCTCCTCATCTGGTTTGTACAGGCCTGCCATTACCTGTTTGGTTTTCTTCCTTTACCATCCTTAATTATCAGAGAAATGCAAATCAAAACTACTTTGAGATATTACCTAACTCCAGTAAGATTAGCCCACATCACAAAATCCCCAAACCAGAGATGCTGGCGTGGATGTAGAGAAAAGGGAACACTTCTACACTGCTGGTGGGAATGTAAACTAATATGTTCCTTTTGGAAAGACATCTGGAGAACACTTAGAGAACTAAAAATAGACCTGCCATTTGATCCTGCAATTCCTTTATTAGGTATATACCCAGACGACCAAAAATCGCATTACAACAAAGATATTTGTTGTATCAGAATGTTTATTGCAGCCCAATTCATAATTGCCAGGTCATGGAAGAAGCCCAAGTGCCCATCGATTCACGAATGAATCAACAAACTGTGGTATATGTATACTATGGAATAACTATGCAGCCATAAAGAAAGATGGAGACTTTATGTCCTTCATGTTCACATGGATGGAGCTGGAAAATGTTCTTCTTAGCAAAATATCACAAGAATGGAAGAAAAAGTATCCAATATACATACTCCTATTATGAAGTTAATTTATAGCTTTCATATGAAAGCTATAACCTAATAACAGCCTAAGAATATGGGGAGGGGGAAATGGGTGGAGGGAGGGGGATTGGAAGGATCACTTCTGTGGTTTATCTTACAAGGGTACAAGTGAATCTGTCTAAGAGTGGAATATGAATGTTTTGACACAATAACTAAGAAAGTGACATGAAGGCTGTGTTAACCAGTTTGATGGAAGTGTTTCAAATTGTATGTGAAAACACCACACTGTACCCCAGAAGTGCATTAATGTACATAGTTACCATTCAATAAAAACAAAAAAAGTCATATACACATAGATCATGAATACATGTATGCATATGTGGGGTACAATGTGTTGATTTTTTTGTATAATCTAATGTGCTTACATCAAACCAATCAATATAGCTTTCACCTCATTTACTTGATTATTGTGTTAAGACATTTATGTTCTACACTTGACAGATTTGACTTGTACCCTTGCAATATGTCCTGCCTTTTACCCTCCCTCTATCAAACCTCCTCTTCCCTTCTCACTCCATTTCTCTCCTTCATCCTGGGCTATAGTCGTGTTCTATCTTTCATAAGAAAGTGTGAGTAAATATAAGTTGGTTCCATAGAAGTACTGAGTATGTTGGATACTTTTCCTCCATTCTTGAGATACTTAGGAGAATATGTTCCAGGTGCCTCCATGTAAACATAAGAGAGGTAAACTCATTTGATCTTCAATAAGCCTATCAAAAACTTAAATTCGGGGAAAGAACCCCTACTTAACAAATGGTGCTGGGTGAATTGGCTGGTGACTTGTAGAAGACTGAAACTGGATCCACACCTTTCACCTCTAACAAAAATTGACTCTCACTGGATAAAAGACTTAAATCTAAGACATGAAACTATAAAGATTCTTGGAAAGAGTGCAGGGGAAACACTTCAAGAAATTGGCCTGGGAGTAAACTTTATGAGGAGGACCCCCAGGGCAATTAAAGCAATACTAAAATACATTACTGGGATCTGATCAAACTAAAAATCTCTACACTGCCAAGAACACAGTAAGTAAAGCAAATAGACTGCCCTCAGAATGGGAGAGGATATTTGCACATATCATTTCCAACAAAGGTCTGATAACCAGAATCCACAGAGAACTCAAACTTATTAATAAGAAAAGAACAAGTGATCCCATTTCACTATGGGCAAGAGACCGGAACAGAAGCTTCTCCGAAGAAGACAGGAGCATGGTCTACAGACACATGAAAAATGTTCATCATCTTTAATCATCAGAGAAATGCAAATCAAAACCACTTTGAGATATCATCTAACTCCAGTAAGAGTAGCCCACATCACAAAATCCCCAAACTACAGATGTTGGGATGGATGTGGAGAGAAGGGAACACTTCTCCACAGCTGGTGGGAATGCAAACTAATACGTTTCTTTTGGAAAGAAGTTTAGAGAACATGCAGGGATCTTAAAATTGACCTGCCATTAGATCCTGCAATTCCTTTACTAGGAGTATATCCAAAAGACCAAAAATCAGTTTTAAAAAAAGATATTAGCACCAGATTATTCATTGCAGCTCAATTAGTAATAGCCATGTCATGGAAGAAGCCCAAGTGCCCATAGACCCATGAATGGATTAATAAATTATGGTATATGTACACCGTGGTGTGGTATATGTATGCATGTATACTATGCAACCTGCTTGGTTTTCTGACCTACATCATTCATGTTCTTTTAGTTTGGCTACTTATCTCAAACTGAAGCTCAATTCATTAAAATCTGAGGGCACTGGATCTCTTTAATTAGTGAAAAGTTAAAATCTTAAGGTTCAATAATAGGCCAGCTTTGCTAATTTGGTTCTCAAGTTCCAAAACTGGCGTATTTCTTTTCTCTTCATGACTATAACTTACTTTATGTTACTGTTCTAATTGAATAGCCTAGCTTCTTGTGCCTGGGAAATCTGTGCATGATACGATGATGCTTTTGTTCACTCCTTTGGTCTAAGCTTTCCTTCCAGCGAGCAGAGCCAAGACACTGACCATATGTGTGCCTTCAGATTTTACAGGGCACTCAAGAAAGTTCCAGGACCTTTACCTTTTGTACTGCTATACTCCTTTGAAACCATGTCCCTCTCACCTCATGTTCCTCTCTTGTCCACTGTTTAGGAATGACTCTTTTTTTTTTCTGATCTGGCCAAGTGAGTCTGGACTATCCTTGATTAACCTGCTTTCACCACAGATTGATCTGCTGTGGTAACAACTCCTTTTCATTGTGTTTAGATTTTGTTTAGATTCAGAAATAACTTTTACTCTTTGAGTTACTCTGGCTTTTATTCATTTGTGGAATGAACTCGCAATATGACACATGCTTTTCAGCTTCACTGAATTTGTTGCTAACATAATTGGAAATTTCTATTAGGTAGTTTAAGATAGAAAATAAATAAGTTATCCAACTGGGTAAATATATTAGTAGAGGAACTCTGGTGATACGATATACGGCATATCAAAGGAATTTATTTGAAATGTGGCATTGCATTTAAAAAATGCATTGAATAAGCTTAACTCATGACTGGAATAGAATCCCAGTCTAGACTATCAAATTAAGTAAGACAAACTCTTTCAAAATAAAAAGTCAGCTAAAGAAAATTGGAGAATTGAATGTAAAAATGGATACATTGCAGGTGGCCATTACTTTGCAAAGAAAAAAAACTCCAGCTTGCAGGCACAGAGATGAAGAACCTGGAGAAGAGAATGCTGATCTACTGAAGCAGATGGTCCAAACAAACACGAGCTAGGAAAACAAAGCGCAAAGTCTGGGAGGAGAGCCAACGTCTACAATGGGCTAATAAAAGCGAACAAACACCTCGGCAACCATGTCTGACAGCTAGGAACCCGAGTTGGCACTGCTCAGTTCATTGTCATGGGCATATCAGAGAAAGCAGAGAGACCACCAGCCTGTAGATGTTCCCATTCACTGTGAACCCACAATCACTGGAGATAATTAGAAGCCTGGTGCCAGGGAAACTCTTGAGGTTTGCACATTACCACTGTGGTGCTATTATTTAAATATGATGGTAAACCAAGGAATTATGTAAGATATTATATTAAGAAGTTGTAATCTACAGCAGGAAGCTTTAAGGAGAATGGGGGCAATGAATGAATACCTAACTGAGGGATAGATGGTTGTGTCATATTTTTCGTAAGTAGTTGTGTTTTGGCTAGATAACAAATAGAGAGAGAAGATTACGTATTTAAAAATTCCTTGCTCTATCTGTACAGTACTCTGCACATTAACTTATTGAATGATTATTATATTTAATTTTTCAACAGTATGATATTAACGATTATCTGTAATAATCTATAATATAACTAGTATTTATTGCATTATTCTTTGCCCATTGCAATTTATCTATTGCTCATAGTTTACAATCCCAGTACAGAAATTGGGATCTTTTGAGAGAGCCAGACCTGCGCTTAGTTACCCACTAACTTGCCATGTGGCCTTTCACAAAGTCCTTAAGCTCTTTAACCCTCAGTTTCTTCATCTGCTGACTGAGGATAATATTTATTTCGTAAATAACTTGAACTATAAAATGTATCAAAGTGGGTAGTATCATTTCTGGCACATGGCAAGCTGTTAATAACTGACAGATATTAACAATTTTTCATCAGTGATGCACAGACCTAAAATAATTGCATTATTGCTAAAAAATTATATAAACGAAAAGCGAAACCTCTAACAACTAATTAATAATTAAATTAATGTTCTGAGAGTTCTGACCTTCCTAATATCATATTATTAAACTTCAGACTTAGCTAGAAGTGTATTAATTTGAGACGTGACCATTTTTCTATGGATTATTTGTGTTTTTCTCTTGATTTATAAGCACTCTATATAGATTTTGACTTATAATGTATGCTGCAAATCCTATTCCCATTTGTCACTTGCTTTGTAATTTGTAAAATTTCTTCTTTTTTATTGATGCATATTTGTACAGGCTTATGAGGTACATATGATATTTTATTAATGCATACAATGTGTAGTGATCAAATCAGTAAACATAGGGCATCCATTACCTCAAGTATTTATTATTTCTATGTGTTGGGAATATCAGAACTTACTCCTTTTAATGGTATGTTTATACCCACTTACCAACTTCTTCGTTATCTCCCCATCCTTTCCCCCACAAGCTTTTGTATATGGTAAGAAATAGAGGATTAGTTTCATTCTCCTGCATGTTGATATCCAGCTTTCTCAGCACCATTTATTGAAGAAGGTGTTCTTTCCCTTTTTGGTGCCTTTGTCAAAAACCAGTTGGCTGTAAATAAGTAGATTTATTTTGGGGTTCTGTAGTCTGTTCCATTGGTCTATGTGTCTAAATTCTTTTTTCTATTTCAGATTAATGTGAAGGAAAAAGTGATTGCAACTTGTTATGTAAAGTCAAAGTTGTAACTGAGCCCCTACCCAGGAGGTGTGCTATATGCCCTTACTTTGTCCCAATCTCCCTCCCTCCCTCCCTCCCTCCCTCCTCTCTTCTCCCACCTCTCTCCCCCCTCCACCCACTTGAGTTTGATGCAGGTTTTCTCTCCTGTGGGCATGTCTGTTTTTGTAACCAATACCATCCTGTTTTGAGAACTATAGCCTTTTAATGTATTTTTCAAATCAAGTAGTGTGATGCTTCCAGCCTTGTTCTTTTTGTTTAGGATTGCTTTGCTTATTTGGGCTTTTTGGTTCCATATGAATTTTAGGATTTTAAAAATTTTTGTGAAGAATGATATTAGTGTTTTGATCAGGATTGCATTGAATGTATAGATTCTGTTGTATATTATTTGAACAACGTTAATTCTTCCAATCCATGAGTATGGGATGTTTTTCCATTTGTTTGTGTTCTCTTCAAGTTTTTTGCATCAGAGTTTTATAACTTTCCTTCTGAAGGTCTTTCGCTTTGTTAGTTAAGTTTATTTTGAGTATTTCATTTTTTGTAGCTATTGTACTTTCTTGCTAATTTTTAATTATATTATTTTTACTACTATGAAATTATTATTGTTTATATTAGCACAAATCATTTTCTTTAATGTCTTTGGGCTTTATGAATAACTAACAAAGATCTTCTCAACTCCAAATTTAAAAAGAAATCTGTATTTGAAATGCTTCTAAAGCTTTTAAACATAACCACGTGTTTATCAAAAAATGACTTTTTTATTATTTAGGTTAATTGAGGCTACAACGAATTAGGTTACAACGTTTGCATTTGTTAGGTAAAGTCCTTTTTATAACTGTGTCCTGCCCCTAAGAGGTCTGCCTTACACCCTAACATTGTGTCCATCAAGTGGAAGCACACCTATCCCCTCTCTTTTGCTCTCCCTACTCCCTTGTTCCTCTGCCCCCCCACCTTAAATTGATATGTGGGTGTGTATTAGATCGTCTGGCTTTATATTAGAATTGAGTACATTGGATTCTTGCCTCTCCATTCTTGTGATACTTTACTAAGAAGAATGTGTTCCAACTCTATCTTGCTTAATACAAAAGATGTAAAGTCTCCATCTTTTTAAATGGCTGAATAGTATTCCATGGTATGCATATATCACAGCTTATTAATCCATTCCTGGGTTGGTGGGCACTTAGGTTATTTTCACAGAAACTGTTTTTTTAAGAGTATTTGAAATAGAAATTGAAATTAATAATTCAACTTAATATTTTCCCTATAAGAATATTCCGTGGTCCTCATGTCATTTTTGTGCAGTTCATTTTCTTGGCATTGATTTGAATGTATTTATTAGATATTGGATATGTGTATAGTTTTTATTTTGTTTTCTTTCATTGTATCTGTGTATTTCTTTATTTTGTACTTCTTTAACTAAATATGTTTTTATGGTAAATATATGGTGTAGAAAATGATCACTCTTTACTTTTTGTGAAATGATAATCTCATAATTCTTACTCTTTTAGATGAAATTTAGAATTAACAAGTATCTATTAAGATTACTACTTATATTAGGCTGAACTTTCAATTAATTAAAAAAACTAAGTTGTAAAGATTTAGCATTTTAATTACATAATGTCTCCTACATAAGAACAAAGTCTCTTCTTTGGTTTTAAAATATATTTAGTTTAAGTTTTATAATATTCTTATTGATCTTTGAGATTTTCTATTGCACATATTTTTAGGTATTTTTATAATTTTTATTGTTTAGAAGAATGGATTTGTTTTTATTATGTCTTTTTTATTTTAAGCTATTCAAACCAAGTATGTGTTTCTTATTTTCCAAGTAATAAATATGCAGAGTTTTAACATCAAATAATAAAAAGTAGCTCTTGTTGGATCTAACCCAGCGATGTGCTGGAGCCTGCTTGTGTGGGTCTTTCCTACCTCTATATTCAAAGATGGCAAATTGGTACCTTTAAATTGGCCACAGTGAGAAGATATCCATCCTGACACATTACAAATCTGGGCTTTTTTTTTTTTTTCTTTTTGTTAAACCAGATCACTTCCTACCCTGGGTGATATGAAATTTTCACTTTCATATACCATTCCTCTCCTTCCCACCTTCCTCCCCCTATTATAGTCATATCTCATTTTAGGTAAATTCCTTTTTCACAACATTGTTATGTTTATGTCAAAGTTTCCCCCATAAGCTATATTATATACTATAATTTTGTTTCCATTATTATACCACTCTTTTGTCCTTATTTGAGTCATTGTCTTATTTTTCTCTGCTTGATTTTCTATGACTGTTATTACTAATAATCCCCACACAGCCAAATTTATGAAACTCCTGTCAATAAAGTTAAACACACCAAGTAGCAGAAGTTTTGTTTCTGTCTCCTGAGGGACATCCTAGGAGTCCTCCACCTCCTGACCATTCAGCTCTCTAGTTTTACAGTGCAACCAACGTCCTTGGGCTTTTCCTCACCAACATTCTGGGGATTCTTTTTACTGATGTCCACTGAAATTCTTTTTCCCTGGGATGTTCCTTTATTTTGGTGTATTCTCATTTAGTTTCCTTAAAAAGCATGAGTGGAAGGCATTTTTTGGTATTTCACAAAATGGGAAGTATCTTTGTTCTTGTTTCATACTTGATTGATAATTCAACTGAGTAAAGTGTTCAATTTGGAAATTATTTCTCTCTCAAACTTTTCAAAGCATTGCTTTATTATCATATAACTTTCAGTGTAGTTGTTAAAGAGTCTGACGCCATTCTAATTTCTTTTTATTTTTTTGGAGACAGAGTCTTACTTTGTCACCCTCAGTGGAGTGCTTTGGTGTCATAGCTCACAGCAACCTCAAACTTGGGCTCAAGTGATCCTCTTCCAGCAGTCTCCCAAGTAGCTGGGTCTACAGGAACCCACCACAATATAATGCCTGGCTAGTTTTAGAGACAGGGTCTTGCTCTTGGTCAAGCAATCCACTGGCCTCAGCCTCCCAGAATGCTAGGATTATAGACATGAGCCACTGCGCCTGGCCTTCTAATTTTAAGTATTTTGCAGATGGCCTCTTTTGTCCTTTATGAAAACTTGTAAGTTTTTTTTCTTTATCACAAATACAATGATAAGTCTATAAGGGAATATTTTTTCTTTCATTTGGCAGAACTTTTGAGGAGGAGAGTGCTTGACTGCTTCTCTTTCAAATGTATCAGTATTTTTAATTAGTTACTGATAATTTGTAGAAAAACTTTTAGGTTTATTTTTAATGTTGCCTTTCTGCTTAATCACGTGATGGAATTTTTTTATTCTAAAGTTTATTTTTGATTTTCTTGGATATTTTAGATAAGTAGAACTTTTATCAATGAATAATTAACTTTTCCCTTTATCTTCCATATTTTCATATTTATCATTTTTTGTCATCGTTTAGGATATCTAGACTAATGTAGAATAGTAATGGTAGCAGCAGATACCCTTTTCTTTTTTTACTGATTTCAATGGGAATGTTCTTAATATTTTGCTATGGATGTCTGGGGATATATAATACTCTTCTCAAGCTAAGGATGCTTTCTTTCAGTCCCAGATTTATATGATTAATATCAAAA
This sequence comes from Otolemur garnettii, assembly GCF_000181295.1. Classification (NCBI taxonomy): domain Eukaryota; kingdom Metazoa; phylum Chordata; class Mammalia; order Primates; family Galagidae; genus Otolemur; species Otolemur garnettii. The sequence continues at coordinate 26,498,318 of NW_003852400.1, forward strand.
ATAGTTGAGAAGCTTTTGCTAATTTATTTTGGCATCAATTTTTAAAACTATATGTGTATGAAGATCTGACAATTAAGTTTACGAACTAGGAAATGTGTAACCTACCTCAGTGCTGAATATGGCCACATTTAAAGTCCTCCCCTTGGGAAGCTATGCACTGATGTTAGCACGTAGTCCATCCTTCAAAGCAACTTGGAAGTTTTTCTGGAATGAGCATCAGAGCTGTTGTCATATGATACATAAAAACACAAACAATAACAACAAATGCCACTTGGCAATACACTGCCACATATGCACAAGAACATATCTTTGAGACATTGATAGAGCAAGATTATGAAACCTTACTGGGTTCTTTGTACGGTGCTGCCATGATAAGTGCATGGTAGCAAGTTTGTGAACTTAACCTTGTATGACAACAGCCTAATACATGTTCAGATTTTATAATTATTGCAAAGGACATTTGAAAGAATATGTGTATGATTTATGTTATGTACAAGATTTCTCTCTATACATAGTTGCTGTAAGCTTATTAGTTAATTATTATTCTAATGAACTAAACTTTGCCTTTGAGTACTTTCTTACTTATTTTTGCTTAGAAATGTATTAATGTGCCCCACTATGTTTGTAATTTTTGACAGTAACTTCTTAAATATCTAAGCGTTTAATCTTGAATGCTATGTTGTTTGATCTAAAAATTTAAAACTATGTAGATTCTACCTTTTATCAATATAAATATTTATTTTTTATTTAATACTTTTGGCCTTATATTGGCATTATATGTTTTGTCTGACAGTAATACTGTAGTGTATGCTTCTAGAAGACTTTCTTCAGTATTCCAAACAACAAGGCTGGAAATCTCTGCTCAGGGAAGGGCATTTTGGTGAGCTTCACATCTGTGCTTTTTATACTATACATAGTACTTAACCTTCTTCCCTTTTGACGAGATTGCTTCACTTTTCTCTCTGGCCTGAATTGTCTAGGCTAAAAGCCCTTTCAAGAAAGATTCTTCTTTCTTTCAGAAGTAAATTTTAAGCCTTTAGCCTGGGAAACAAATGTGAGAGTTGGTAGCTGCTTTGTTTTTCGTCTGGGAGAAGAAAGAGGGCCAATCCTGACACAGCATTTGCTGTTGACTGATGGCATTTTAATTAATAGTACCCATGAATGTCTTGCTGTTTGGATTTGCTGACTATGAGGTTGAGTTTCTCTGGAGCTCCTTTGGGAAGAAACATTCTCACCTCAGCAATGGCCTTCTCTCAGGCTCACTTTAGATTGAAGTTTTCTCCCTGTGGTTTCTGTTGGTTTGATCTTATCTTTATTCTCTTGTCTAGAAATTCTATATTTCTCATTAGTTTGGCATCTTTTCTTCGTGATAACTGCAGTTATTGTTAAAGTCTTATTTTAAGATATATCTTTTCTGCTATATTGGGATTTGGGGGAGCACTTTATGCTCAACTTGCTGTCTTGAATTGATCCTGTCATGTTCTTGACCAGCAATTTTTTTTCATGAATATAAAGTATTAAAATTTCTAAATATAAGAAATAATATAATAGTTGCCACCAAGATTAAGATTTAGAATATTATAATGATCATTGGATATTATGGTGTATTACAAGCCATTATACATTCTTCCTTCTCTCTGGGTGGTAGCCATTGTCTCAAACTTTGTGTTAAATCATCCTCTTGTTTTTAGTAATGATTTTGTTTATATATCTAAATACTTTGCTATTTAGTTTTGCCTGTTTTTGTACTTTATTTAAATAGAATGTCTTCTTTGACATCTTATCTTTTTTCTTAACATATTTTTTTTTTGTGAGATTCATCCCTGTTGATGAATACAATTCTCATTTGTCATTTTTGCAGTTGTAGAGTGTGTGGCACTGAATAAAAATAGTGCTCATCTTCTTGGTAAAGATCTGAGTGGTTTCTAGATGTTTTTTAATCAGAAAAAAATGTTTCTGTTGTTCCTTTTTCCCCAAGGTACATGAAGAATTTTTAGGGTTTATATAGGTAGGATTAGAATGGTTGAATCATGAGATATGTACTCAAAGATTGTACATATTACATTCCCTCAAGTCCTGTACAGAAGTTCTCAAGGAATCATAATCAACAACATTTTTAAACTTTCAAATTTCTGCAAATATATTATATGCAAGGCTGTGTTTCATTTTGCTTTTAATTTGCAGTTTCTTGATTACTAATGCAGTTGAGCATCTTTTCATGCTTATGGTATACAAATTCCTTCTTTTATGAAAAGCATTTGTATATTATTTTAATTTTTGCCTTTAAGTTCATTTGTATAAGTTTTGAAATAAATTTTAGGGATCAACCCTCTTTGATGATATATAATGAACATCATATGTACTACAAATATATTTTCTGATTTTTAGTTATTCTTTCAACTGCTATAATATTTTTCTTCACAGTTTGTGCTTTTGTGTCTTTTTAAAATTTTCTTACAGTAAACCATGTACATTAATGCAATCACAGGGTACAGTGTGCTGTTTTCACATACATTTTGAAATACTCTCGTCAAACTGGTTAACATAACCTTCATGTCATTTTCTTAGTTTTTGGTTAAGACATTCATACTCTGCTTTTAGAAAGATTCACTTGTACCCTTGTAAGATAAACCAAAGAGGTGACCCCACCAATCACCCTCCCTCCCCTCACCCACCCCCCTCACCTCCCCTCTCCCATGCCCTTCTCATATTCTAAGGCTATAATTAGATTATGACATTCCTATAAAAGCTATGAATTAGTTTCAAAATAGGGCTGTGTACATTGGATACTTTTTCTTCCATTCCTGAGATACTTTGCTAAGAAGAACGTTTTCTAATTCCATTCATATAAACATGAAGGAGGTAAAGTCTCCATCCTTCTTTAGGGCTGCATAGTATTCCATGGAGTACATGTACCACAATTTATTGATCCACTTGTGGGTCAATGGGCATTTAGGCTTCTTCCATGACCTAGCAATTATGAATTGGGCTGCTATAAGCATTCCGATACAAATATCTTTGTTGTAATGTGATTTTTGGTCTTCTGGATATATACCTAATAAAGAAATTGCAGGATCAAATGGCAGGTCTATTGCTTTTGTGTCTTTTTATGAAAAACTTTTGTTATCTTGTTCTCAAAGTTATTCTTCCGTATTTTCTTCTAAAAGTTTCCCATATTGAGTGCTTGATCCACGTGGAATGAAGTTTTTGAATTATGGTATGGGGTAGTTCCACAATTTGAAATTTTTTTTAATATGGAATTTCTAGCACTACTATTTTTCCATCAAAAATAATTCTACCTGTTATATATAAAATTTACATATATTTATAGGCCAAATACTTTCTTTCATTTGTCTCTTTGTTATCTTTGGGCTAATCTTAAAATTTAATTTAATTTTCATAAGAAGTATTAATGCCAATAGGGAAGGTATGTTTTATTTCTTTTTTTTTTTT
>NW_003852400.1:26502003-26514630 GCF_000181295.1 Otolemur garnettii
ACATTTGAGTATCATCTTGTCAAGTCCTTTGAAGACCTTATAGGTATTACGATTTTGATATATAAATTAATAAATTTTGAAAATTCAACATCTTTTATATATTATAATCAAATTGAATACATTGTCAAGTCCTTTACTTTTTAAAGGTCTTTTCTAATGTTTTTCAGCAAAGGTTCTAATTTTTTTATAAAGATCAAGCAAAAGTTTGCTTAGATGTATTACTGGGTATAATTACTTACTTTTTATTATAAACAGACTTATTAGAGAATAATTTAAAATTCTTTGTGGCTGCTAAATGCAAGTGCAATTGATTTTTGTATATTTATCCCCTATCTAGCATTATTGCTAAACTCTTACAAATTCTATAAATTGTCTGGGTATTATTTCAGGCTTTTTCTATTTATAATTTGTGATTAATGACAATTTTGTTTCTTCTTTTTTAATTTCCATCCATTTAATTTATTTTCTGTCTTGTTTTCCTGGCTATGTCATCTAGTAGAATTTAAAATAAAATGCTGATAAAGAGTATCCTTTTCTTGCTTTTAAAGGAAGTGTGTATATAAACTTTATTGTGTTGTTTGTGATTATATTTTATCAAGTTCAAGGCATTCTTTTCTATTCTATATTTCTGAGATTTTTTTCTAAATCTTGAGTTTTGCTATATATTTTTCCTAATCTATTAAGGTGATCATATGATATTTTTTATTAGCTGTTTTGATAAGATGCATGAGTATGTTTTATATTGATAAATTGATCTTCATTTTGGAATAAGGCCAGTTTTGCTATCATTTTATATATTTATAGGATTTATTTATTTATTTATTTATTTGAAATTTAAATGTATTTATTTATTTATTTTTTTATTGAATGGTAACTATGTACATTAATGCACTTTTGGGGTACAGTGTGGGGTTTTCACATGCAATCTGAAATACTTCCATCAAACTGGTCAACACAGCCTTCATATCATTTTCTTAGTTATTGTTTTAAAACATTCACATTCTACTCTTAGAAATATTCACTTGTACCCCAGGATTTATTTTTTTACTATTTGTTTATTTTTTTTTTACTATTTTTTTTTTATTTTTATAATCATGAATGTGCTAGCTCCTAGTTTACACACCAGGACTTAGCAGTAAACTAGATAAGCAAGTTTCTGCTCCTATGGAATTTATTTCTGGAGAGTAGACTCCAGATAATCTCTATTTTCTTTGATTGAGGTATTCCCCCTTAATATTATATAGGTACCATGGTTCACAGATGATTTTTTTACACTATACTAAACACCTTAAGTGTGCCTCCCCATCCTTTCCCTCTAGTAATTATGAGTAGCCATTAGATTTCTTTGCTGTTTTATGGAAACTTGGATGGTCCCAAAAAATCAGTGTTCTTGTAGAACTCCAAAAACATAGCTGGAATTATTAGCATTTATTGACTTTCAAATCATCCTTTAATGTCACTCTTATTAAAAATAAATGCTCCCAACTGAACATATTTTAGTATAGGTGAGTTACAGTATAATTTTATCTGACTCTTGTAGGTTTCATACATTTTACTACATTTTAGTTTGTTCTGGTGGTGAAACTTTAACCACCACTTTGGACTCTAGCATTGTCCCATTTGGCACTGCTGTACATGCTTAATGAAAATGAGTTGGACTAGATGATTTCTACAGGGCTTGCCAGCTCTGATTAGGGAGGCATTGCACTACCATAAATTAGTTCCTAAAGCTGACCCAAATAACTTCAAATCCTTTTAGTTTACAATATCTATGTAGTCTGCTGGCTTCTTGTTCTGTTTTTCCATAAAGATGTTACAGTGTCTTAATCATAGGAATGGCACAATTTTCAAAGAAGGTTAGTTTATACCAACAATCTATTTTATATAATAACTTTAATTTCTCTCATTTAAATACTGAGGGGAACTTTTGCCCTCTCAACTGCAGAAAGCCAGTCCATCTTCCTTCTTAGGGACTTTACTTGATTGTTAAGGTGGTTCATAAGCTGATAAAAGAGATTTTCAGAGGCGTTTTCATTTTATCCGAAAGATGATGTACCATTCATTAGGCCTCATTGCTTTTCTTGTTTTCATTTCTTAGAATACATAGCTGAGTACTTACCCCTCTCTGTACTTTTGCATGGCCAGAATCAACTCTTATCATTATAAAAATGTAAATTAAAAGTGGCACTATTACCACAACAGTTAGCCTTGTTTGTATTCAGTGTGTGAGTGTTCAGAGAGAGAGAATCATTTGGGCTTTTGTTGTAGTTTTGCCTTGTTAATCTCGGTGTGTAAATTCGTTTTCAGAGGATAGACTGCTGGTAGGACAGCAGACATTGAAGACCTCCCTAGTCTTTGACCCTTAGGAAACTCTCAGTTTCTTCTGCATTTCTTCTTGGAGAATTCAAAATTAGCATTTAAACTTTCTTTTTCAGGAAACCAAACTTTATTAGATCCCTTCAAGTAAGTTCAGATTACATGAGATCAGACTCCAACTAGTGTCCATTTTTTTTTTAAATTAAATCATAGCTGTGTACATTAATGCAGTCATGGGGTACAGTGTGCTGGTTCTATATACAATCTGAAATATTTTCATCAAACTGGTTAACATAGCCTTCATGTAATTTTCTTGGTTATTGTGTTAAGACATTTATAGTCTACATTTAGAAAGATTCACATGTACCCTTATAAGATGAACCATAGGCGTGGTCCCACTAATCAGTGTCCATGTTTTTAATTGAATTTTTGTAAGGATTGGTAGGTGGAAATAAAAAACAAAGAGATAAAGGACAAGGTTTTACTATAGCTCAACTGTTCTGAAAATGACTTAATTTTAACAAGGCCACGAAATGTATATGATTATCTTATTCCTGATTACCAAAACAATATTTTTTTGAACGAGCATGTAATATTAATTCATTATCATATAGTGTCACAATGAGAGATTCAGGTACAAAAATAAGACTCATTCCTTTGAAAATCAGCACATCGCTGACTGTTGATAAAAGGATATGCCTGTGTCCCTCTCTGTGTGGCCTATAACACATTCCATAACAATGTGGAATTGGACAACAGATAGCAACAGTAATAGTGATCCTGATCCCTTTAATCTTTTTATTCCCACTCTAGCCACCTCTTTACATAGCTGCAAAGTTTTGTATGGGGAGAGGTGGTCTGGGGAGAAGATAGAAGACCGTCATTTGCTCCATGTAATCCCAACATCTATGGCAGCTTTATTCTGTCTCACTGAGCCAGGGATTTAGGAATCCATCATAGAAACAGAAAAAAGAGGGGCTTTGGGTAGATATCAGCTGTGTGATTTTAATATATTGTTGCTGGGAGTGTGTAGAAATGGGTGGGTCTAACAATGGAAGGGAAGAAATACAAAAGCGGGATGTGAAAGATCAGGGGAAGAAACCATAATTATACATCTTGTTTATTGCACAGTCAGAGAAATTCAGCTTTCTGTGAAGGCAGGACTCTTTTTTCCCCCCTAGAATTAACTAATTTCTGAGTAGATGAAAAACTATAGGCAATGGTCATACCTAGTCTGTGATTATTAAAAGATTTTTCTTACAGAATTCTGTCCTTGTACTGAAATAATTAACTGTCCAGAGAAGAGAACAAGAAGAGTTCATGTGACAACCATGCGCAAGTGAGGCTGTCTTTGTTCAGACTCTTGCCTTTGCCTTAAACTCTCTGCTAAGGTTCTACACATGGGAAATGTGACAGATATTAGTTCTTTAGGCAGGGTATCCTTGATCTCCAGCAGAAGTTGCTTACTCCAAGTTATCTCTTGACATTTTTTACCCATCTCCATTATAAACATAATTTTCTTTTATAATATTATATTTTATTGTTCACTTGCTTTTCTCCCTAGGTACATTAAAGTGTATGGAGCTACGAAGGCATTGCATATTGTGTCTCTAGTGTGGAGCAGTGTTGTGGCACAAATTATATATGAGATAAAATGCTATTGAACAAATATCTTGATGTAAATAATATATGTTCTTCGCTTCAGTTTAGATTTATATCTTGGTTTCTTATATACTGCAGATATATATAAGAAGGAATCATAGCAAAGGCAGAGTCGTCTTCTGATAATATAAATAATATGGGTAATTGATACTAAGTATACAAGTATCATATGTTTTATATTCCAAAAACATAAATTTGGCCATTAGTAACATTTTTGGAAAATAAGAAATCAGTAAAAGATTCTTGTTATTAAACACTTGATATATGCTAGACCCTGAGTATTTACTTTATCTCATCTTACTCCTATTACTCTGTGGGTTTTTATTATTCCCATCACAGAGATGAGGAAATAATCTCAAATAAATTAAGTAACTTTACTGAAATTAGACAAGTTGTAGACAGGAGAGCCAGTGTTTGAACTGAGATTCATCTTACTTGCTTTCTTGTTAAGGTCTTCACCCCTCTATATCTTATCATGAATTTATAGTTCTTCATCAATGTATATTTTTATTTTGGTTCTCTTTCTAAATATGCATGGCCGAGTAAGATTTGAGTTGGTGGGTCTTTGATTTAGTAACTGCTTATTATACTTTTACGGAGATGATGTTGTCCTAGCTGCTATGGGGTGAACAATCTCAGCTACATAAGGGCAGGAACTGTTTTTCATTAATTTTGTAGTCTCAGAGTCTCTATCTGATACAATACTTGGCTTATAAAAGCATATAAACATTTGCAATTTTGAATTAAAAGAGCAAAAATAAAAATATGCTATAAACATCAAAAAGTAGTACAGGTGCCATGAATTCTTTTTTTTTTTTTTTTTGAGACAGTCTCCCTATGTTGCCCTCGGTAGAGTGCTGTGGCATCTCAGCTCACAGCAACCTCAAACTCTCAGGCTTAAGCAATTCTCTTGCCTCAGCCTTCCAAGTACAGGAATATAGGTGCCCACCACAATGCCCAGCTATTTTTTTGTTGCAGTTGTCATTGTTGTGTAGCTGGCCCAGGCCGGGTTTGAACATGCCACCCTCAGTGCATGTGGCTGGCACCATAGCAACAGAGCCAAGCTATGAATTCTGAAGTGAGGAGAATCGCTGTAGGTAGATAGCCAGGGCAGTTGGATTTGATAATTCTGTATGACATTTTGAAACTTCCTCACATAAGTTATTTTAGTTAATTCCTGTCTGTTTCTGAGCATCGATTTGCAGAGTTCCTTACATAGGAAGGGTCTGGACACTTGTCTTGGAAATATCAAAAAAGGGGAAGGTGGAGGAGACCTGTCTCACTCCTAGGCAGGGAGTGGAGCCAAGCACCAAGTCAGAGAGGGGTCATGGCACCTGAGGGGGAAGTGAAGGGTAGCGTGGAGTATCAGATTCTGGTATCACTTATACTCAGCTATACAGAAGCAGAACACGTCTCCAGTGTCTCAAAGATGTCTCCAATGCCATAAGCTTCAGGAAATAAATTTCTTTTCCCCCGTAATAACAATAGGAATTTTAAGAAAGCAGTGCTGTCTTATTCGAGGAGAAAACAAATTCAGTAAAATGTAATAATTCAAAGTTAATTTCACTATCTATTTCTGTTTTTAGATCAGTACTTAATAACTATGAAAATACACGTAACAGGTATATCCATGTAAATTTTGAATACAATTAGCTTTAATACTTACATGTTCATAATCTTGGTGCCTAAATCATGAGTTCCTACTGATATATTTTATTCTTTTTTTATCCTTGTATTTACTATAGTGTCTAATTTATATTAAGTGCTCACTGAGTGTTTGATTAATGAACAAATTTCTACTTAGATATATGGTGGTACTCAGTACTTAAGAAATTCTTTTTTTGAGTTTCAGTTAGTTCATCATTTCACAGCACATTGTAACTACAATAATAAAATAAGTCTAACATTATATGCAATGCAAGGTATCAAAGAAATTTTGTTCTATGCCGATGGCTGGTATGTACTGAATTTGAGATTTGAAAAAGCAAGTAGGTTAAAGGTTGCTACATTCGGACACTTAAAATATAAGTTCCTTACCTATACTTATTAATTTTATGTTAATCTACTGAGATTAAAACAGCCATTTGAAATCTTTCCTTGTCCCAGCTTTAATGCTTATTTGTAACAAAATAATGCACTTCTCATTAAAAATATTCAGTACTTTATAATATTGCATATGGTCCTAATTTTATATGCTTACATCATAGTAGGAAAAACAACTGATTTAGGTTCCATATGAAAAAAAAATACAGATTAACATATATACAAAATCAGTGTGAACTATAATGGTGGATTATGTGAGTATATTTTGGGAGATGGTCGGTTAGTTTTGAACAGTGTATGGAAATGATAAATTATATAAGATCTGTGTTAGATTCTTAATATTTAAATGCTGTGATACATAGAAGAGTGGTAAAGGGAAAGTTGGCACAACATTTAACTAATAAAGAAAAACATAAAGTGTATGTTCTGGAAAATGTGTCTGTTTCATGGACTGGAGCCCCAACACAGTTGTTATGGTTTTGAGCCCTACATGGAGGGCTGCAGAAAAATTCCAGAAATTTTGAAGACTAATTAACATTGTTACAAAGGAAGATTAGCAGAATGTTACCAACATGAACTAAGTGGAGGTGAAACCAGGACCTTACACAGGTTTATTAGTCCAGGAAACACTGCTTTTCAGAAAAACTTTTTCTCCAGTACTTAGGATTATTGTGTCTTAGATCCTCTATTAGATGCTATCAGAAGGAAATATCCGTTAGCAGGTGTGGTTGAGTGTAACTTGCAGAAACTAATTGAATTATATTTTCAATCAACTCAAATGATTGTTTACTGTTCAGTTAGGATCCTTCCCTGGGGATGCATAGCACCTGAGATCCCAGTCTCAGCCTTGAGCCACTTACCCAGTGCTAGGAGGGCGTGAATAGTCGCACAAGCAAAGGACTTGGGGACACTGAGAGAAGAACTAGGACAGGATTTGTATGGAGTGTTTTGAGAACACAGAGCAGTGGCGTGATCTTGCTTGGAAAACTATCCAGTGTGACTTTCTTTCTCTTGCAATATCTGTAAATTAATTTAAATCACTAATAATGATGTTGGCAGAAATATATGGAGCATCTTATTAAGTGCCAGGCCTGTGAAAATGTTTGATATAAGTTATTTCATTTTACTTCTTAAAATTATCTTAACAGATAGATAGGCATTAACTTCTTTGTTATTTTTACTATTTTGCGGATATGAAAAGTAAAACTTGAAAAGTTCATGGAGCGGTCTGAGAGGTACAGTGTTAGTCAATATTTGGTGCGACCCAAACGAAACTCTGCTTTTATCTTACGTAAACGTGTGAAGCTTCTGAAAGGAGACACAGCAGAAACACAGTGGTTGTAACTAACACAACTACTGTCAAAATTAAGAACAAACCCTCCCACATTCAAGTAGCTGTGAATTTTAACAATAACAGTGCCAAACTTGTTGAACTTAGATAAATAAGGCTCAAATGCAAAACTCAGTTTTTGATATCTGAGGGCAAGAAATGTAAATTTGAAAGGAATTAGATGGGAGGAAAGCCACTTACTATAATGAAAATCCTTTTCAACTGTAATAATTGAAGGCATCTTTGGCACAAGAATAATTGTAAAATTGTGTATGTCTGATTGACACAGCACTACCAGACCAGGAAAATATTCACAAGTCTTCCAATCTTCAGTGTGGAAGTAGGCATTTTTTTTTTTTTTTTTAATAAGACAGTACTGGAACCAGTTTAAGGTTGATCTTTAAGGTTAAACACTTGCTCTTTAGCTTTACTATTTGTCTTATGGATCAAAATTTTCCTGTTTAAAAATGGTTAATTTTAAAAGTGAAGAGAAACCCCAATCATGTGAAAATGAGAGGACATAATTTATATATCATTTCCTTTTTTTTAAAAAGTGGCCTTCGACAGAATGATCTTTTCCTCAGGTAATCTCTTTTGATTAAGAAGCCGCTCAGTGACATAGAAAAAGACAGCAGAGTGATTGCTTCCCTTCCAAATCATGTCTGAATAATAAGTAGTCAAAGCAAGAAGAACTTGGAATATTGAGGTGTCTTCATTTTCTAGCCTCAGAACATTTCATCATTTCTTTATCTTCGTAACATATTTGAAACTTTTAACTGCCTTAAAGTTGCAGCACACAAAACTATACTGATGGAGAACAGCTGGAGCTCAGGATAGTTGAAAATACATCTTTTCATCCCAAGTAATACCAATAACCAAAGTGATCATCTCCCATGCCTATTAATTCTTAAATAGCATTTTGGTTCATCAAATCCAGACTCTTCAAATAACTCATTCTAATTAACTTATCAAAATAACTCATTCCTGAGCAATAGTTAATAGTTAAAAAGGGGGGATATTAAAAAGGCGCTGTAAATGAAAGACAAACAAAATGTAAATGAAATTAGTGACTTTGGTTTCATTATACCTCAGATACCCCCAATCTGTAGATATTACCAAATTGTGATCAAATGTTTTCGAATATAAAGATGGGGCTCAATTTTTAAATTCTCAGACGAGAGGAGCCCCTGGTCCTCTATTATATCAAAATGATCCATTGTATAAGTTTCCAAATTATGAACCACCAAGTATGACTGACCCATAGAGTTACACATTCTACCACTGAGGAAAACTTACCAGTGTATATCATACACCAAGTACAAAAGAAGATTAATAATTAGCCTAAAGTTGTAAATTAAAGACATGTATTAAGTAAAAATATAAAGACTTTCTAGGTAACTTCCAACCAAACACTTGCTCAGGAACTTGAAAACCACTTTATAACCACTTTATGACTTGGCTCATATTTCCAATTTAAATGATTACTGCATATATTTTTGAGACATGGCATATAATTATTTATATATGAACACACATACATCCATGCATGTGTACCTGAAGAAGAGATGAAGAGTGTTATAGTCTTTGTACTTGCTTCTAGGTTTCATTCAACACTGCTGTAAAAGCTTATCAGGCACAGGGGGTACAGATGCCTCGTGATTTTCTTGAGTAAGGAAAGTGGACGGTCACCTGCCACTTATTTCTGTACCTAGCTATCAGAACAGATTCCCTTAAACTTTGGGTAAGTTTGATTGAAGTTCCTAGAACTTTTTCACCAATGTATTTAACCAGAATGAGAAAACGTACTATGACAAATTCAAATACAATTATGATTTTATTTCTTTTGTAGAAATTGTGCAAAATTAAACAATTTACTATTTTATAGATATATCTTTAATGTCTATGAAGGACAAGCTTTCAATTTTTCATTTACTCTGGGTGGGGGGGTGGATGTTATTGCAATGCTCTCTGTGAATGAGAAAATTCACACAAGTTGAGACACTTGCCTAAAGTAAGATAACCTGACATCCTGCTTTTGGCGGGACAGTCCCGATTTTTAACAATTTGTTCCGTGGACCCTGCATTTTAAAAAAATCCCAATTTTTGGAAAGAATGTACAGGACAATCTAGGGAAGGGCGGGACAACGGGAAGGGAATATACCCTGGGCTGCTGGAAAGGTTAATGTAACTCCATTTGAGAATGAAGAGGTTAATGTAACTTCATTTGGAAATGAAAAGTCTAACGTAAACTCCCTACTCCCCTCCTGGGCAAGGTTGCCCCGGTGGACCAGCACCCTACTCCTTTGAGCCACAAGTGATGCCCTATACATAATTTTATTTAATGTATTATATTTGTAAATTGTACTTATGTTGAAATTAAAAAAAATTACCGTACTGTTTTTGCGATCTATGAAAATTTTTGTTGCTCCATATAGACCAAATTTTTAATCAAGAACACACCCCTGCTCCGCCCCCCGCCCCCCCATCAATGGTGTCCCACTTTACCAATGTTAAAATGTGGTCACCTTAGCCTAAAGTCAGATATCAAGTAAGCAAATGCCAGAGTCAGAGCTTAAACCACAGCTATCTGATTTCAGGTTAGATATTCTTTGCATCAAACTACAACTTAATGCTTTAAATCTATTCAATATTGCAGTTTTACTTACAAGCCAAAGTTGTGATATTTGTGCTGTTGTCAGTGCTGTTAACTAAATATTTGTAAATATAAGTAATTCTTTAATTGCTTGTAAGGTGCAACAAAAAATAGGTTCTGCATTTTTAAATTACAGATTGACATGAGAGTATAAATGTTCAGGTTATACTGTTTTCATTTCTAAGGTGAAGTTCAAGTTATGGTTGAGCCCTTAGCCCAGGGGTACACCACACATGATCACACTGTGCACATTAGGTGAGATCCTGCCCATCACCCTCCCTCCTCCCCCTCTCCTCTTCCTGCTCGCCCTTCACCTCCCCTTCCCTCCCCTCCCCCTTGCTGACTATTCTTGTATTTTTCTCTTATGTGAACTTGGAGTTTATATATTAGTTCCATATTAGTATTGAGTACATTGGATACTTTTTTTTGTCCATTATTGTGATGGTTTACTAAGAAGAATGTGTTTCAACTCCATCCAGGTTAAAAAAAAAAAAAAGATTTAAAGTCTCCATGTTTTCTTAAGCCTGAATAGTACTCCATGGTATACATATACCATTTGTTAATCCATTCATGGGCTGATGGACACTTAGGTTGATTCCACATCTTGGCAATTGTGAATTGAGCTGCAATAAACTTTCTAGTGAAAATGACCTTGTGATAAAATGATTTTTTTTCTTCTGGGTAGATAGCTAATAATGGGATTGCAGGATCAAATGGAAGGTCCACTTTTAGTTCTTTGAGAATTCTTTATACCACTTTCCATTCAGGTTGAATTCATTTGCAGTCCCACCAGCAGTGCAAAAGTGTTCCCTGCTCTCCACATCCAATCCAGCATCTGCAGGTTTGAGACTTTGTGACGTGAGCTAATCTCACTGGAGTTAGGTGATAGCTCAGGGTTGTTTTGAATTGCATTTCTCTGATGATTAGGGACGATGAACATTTTTTCATGTGTTTATTGGCCATTTGTCTGTCATCTTTGGAGAAGCTTCTGTTCAAGTCTCTTGTCCATTTATAAATGAGGTTGTTTTCTCTTTTCTTGTTGATTAATTTGAGTTCTCTGTAGATTCTAGTTATGAGCCATTTGTCAGATTTATAGTATGCAAATATCTTCTCCCATTCTGAACACTGTCTGTTTTTTTAGTTGTTTTTCACTCTAAGGTGTCGTTCAAGTTATGGTTGAGCCCTTCACCCAGGTATCCTTAGCTGTACAGAAGCTTTTTTTGACCATGTCCCATTTATTTATTTTTTGTGTTGTTTGCAATGTGCACAAGCCAGTAGCCTTTATATATGCCGATAACACTCAAACTAAGAATTAAATTAAGACAATACCCTTCACAGTAGTCCAGAGAAAATGAGATACCTGGGAATATATCTAACATAGGATGTGAAGGATCTCAATGAACTGAATGTTTTGGTGTATTGGGAAATGGAATATCTGCCTCCCGAAGATGAACAAAAAAGTCAGAGGTCATCAGGATGTGCAGAAAGCTCTGGGATTGAGACCAGGCAGCCACTTTATGTAGATGGAGTCCTTATGTGTGAGTATCAAATATTCACCCTGGTAGCGATCAGGGTTTCCCATTGGTGACTTCTGGCTGATTCTGCCTTCTCATCAGCTTGGCACTCATGATATGTACAATTTCCCCTTTAAAATTCTGTTGGAAAAGCATGTACTTGACATTTAACCCTGGCTCCTACCACTTTCTCTGGTCTTATGACCCATCTGATTAATGGATTTGGTACTTGCCTACCCCCAACATAGATGAATTCCAAGCTTCCCCCACTTTTTTTTTGGCTGGAAAAACCTCTGTGGCATTTCTACAGTTCACTGGATATATGTGTCACTGCATACAAATAACAGCCAAAGTCTTCTTCTGTTCCTGACCATCCTGTTCTGGGCCTGCAGAACCCATTTAAATTTGTTCCAGGTCTCTCAATTACCAAAAAGTAAAGATAGATGTCTCTAACAAAATTAATAAAATTAATCTACTATTTTAATTCATGGAAATTCTTAAGAAGTGCATTAAATATTTAGGTAATCAGCAAGGGGAGCCAATATTAGCTTTCTCAGATCTAACTTACCTGAAAGGAGTCTAATCCGATGAAATACAGAAATAATCAGATTTACAATGTTTGATGCTTTAAATTCATAGAAACAGCTTCTTTATTTGAACTGAGGTAGTCTTCTTCTTTTTTAAATTACCGATTATATCAAGTTATCTGTGTCTGTTAGCACCTAATCCTAATCTTCAATTCTTTTCAAAGAAGGTCTGGTGACCTTTCTTTACTGGATTCAGAACACCATGCACGATGCTTTCACCTTCTGTGGCAGAAGCATCTTGTCTTGTTCTGTCTCTTTTCACTCATTCTTTCCTCTATGTCTAATGCCATAGACATAGAATTTTATTTCTCTCTGTTGGCTCCTTTCCTGGCCTTCTCCTGAACACTTGCACTTTCTTCCTTCTTTTCATTTCCAAATTTGTTTAAAGAGTAATCCACGCTAAGTGCCTGTCACATGTGCCTCTGCCTCGCACTCCACCTCTTCTGATTGGTCATCTTCTCCCATTGTCCCTCGGAAATTGTTCTGCTTGAATTGACTGGCTTTTAAGTTTTTTTTTTTTTT
>NW_003852400.1:26514652-26615258 GCF_000181295.1 Otolemur garnettii
AAAAAAAAAAAGAAAGAAAAAAACACCTTTAGTTGTATTTCTCAGAAATGGATATAAGGGCAGGTAATATTTGATAGCATTTGATTTTATTTGACATGGATAAAGTTTCTTTTCATCTTCATCTGTAGTTATACCTATATTGCCTATGAATATAGGTATGTGTATGCATGTATATGTATTATATATAATATAATCAAACACACTAATGTATACATGTACATTGTGATATATGTATATTCTTTTCTTTTGTGAAATTGTCTTTCAACATTAACAGGTATTATCGTTGCCTTTATAGAATAATAATAATAGCTCATTTATTATTTAAAAATATAATCTTAATGTTTGTTTAGCATTTTGATATGTATGTGTGCTGCCGAAGCAAGCACTAGCATTTTGTTATGTATACTAATATCTAAACAATCTTTAGTTGTTTTTATAAAATTATTTAACCAAATTTTTGTATTTTTTTATGTATAACATTGTTTTGAAATATGTATACAATGTGGAATGGCTACATTGAACTAATTAACATATTCATTGCCTCACAGCACTTTACTCTCTTAGCAGTTTTCAGGAAGACCATTCTTGTTAGTTGAAATCTCTTGAATTCACTCCTCCTATTTAACTAAATTTTTAATCTTTTGACCAACATCTTTCCACTTCCTAGCTCTTTTCCCCACCCCAACCCCTGGTAACCACTATTCTACTCACGTGTTTTATAAATTTAATTCCTAAAGATTCCACGTATATGTGAGATAATATAGTATTTATCTTTCTATTCCTTGCTAATTTCTCTTAAGATAATAATGTCCTTTAGGTTCATTTGTATTACTGGCATTCTCTAGAGCAGGTGTCCTCAAACTATAGCCCATGGGCCACATGCAGTCTGCCTAGGACATTTATCCAGCCCGCTGGGTGTTTTTGCCACCGCTGCCTGTCCTGCTTAGCAGCTGACTCATCCCGGGGCTTGCAGTCCAGCCCTCCAACGGTCTGAGGGACAGTGAATTAGCCCCCTGTTTAAAAAGTTTGCACTGTACATCAGAAGTGCATTAATGTTCATAGTTACCATTCAATAACTTCCAGTAAGTCCCCAAGTTACAAATATCTGACTGATGTATGACTCACATTAATGAACAGAGGCTGTTACAGGTAATAGGTAATTGTACCTGTTCCAACATGCATACAAATTCAACGTAAGAACAAACCTACAGAACCTATCTTGTGTGTAACCTGAGGACTGCTTTGTATTGCAAATGACAAAGTTTTTATCTTCTAAATGTCTGACTAGTATTTCCTTATTCATATACCGTATTTTCTTATTTCATTCATTTCCTGATGTACACTTAGTTTGATTTCATATGTTGACTGCTATGAATAATGCTGCAATGAACATGAGAGTTCAGATATCTCTTTGACGCTCTGATTCATTTACTTTGGAAATACATACACAGTAGATTTCTAGCTCATATTGTCCATATGATTTTAACTTTTTAAGGAACCTCTGTATGTTCTTTTTATACTGTTGTATTTATTTACATTCCTACCAGTGTGCAAGGGTTTCCTTTTCCTCACATCTTTGCTAGCACTTAAATTTTGTCTTTTTGATTATAGCCTTCAAGCAGAAGTGAGTTGGTATCTCATTGTAGTTTAAATTTGCATTTCTCTGGTAAGCATTTTTTGATACACCTGTTGGCCATTTTTATCCTTCGAGAATTGTCAATTCTATTTCTTTGCCCAGTTTTTCTATCAGGTTCTTTTCTTGCTAATAAGTTCTTTGAGTTTCTTATATGGTTTAGATATTAATCCCTTAATAGATATACGGTGTGCAAATATTTTCTCCATTTTGTCGATTGGTTCACTTTGCTGTGTAGAAGCTTTATAGTTTGAAGTAATCCAATTTCTCTGCTTTCCCTTCTGTTGCTTGTGCTGTCGATGGTCATGTAAAAATGCACTGCCAAGAGCTTTCTGCCTATGTTTTCTTCTAGTAGTTTTACAGTTTCACATCATATGTTTAGTCTTTAATATGTTTTGAGTTGTTTTTTGTATATGGATTGGGATAGGGTTTAATTTCATAATTCTTAAATGGATATCCAGTTTTTCCAGGAAAATTTGTTGAAGAGACTGTTCTTCCTCCCTTATTTGTCCTTGACACATTTGTAGAAAATCCATTGACCATAAATGTGTGGGTTTATTTCTAGATTCTTTATGTTGTTCTAAAGTGTCATTTTATAATACGAGGTGGCCATAAAGTTTGTATGCAATTTAAAACAGTTTACTATTTATTACTTTATGGCCATCATATATATGCCATATTATTCTGATTTGATTACTATAGTTTTTAATATATTTTGAAGACAGGTATTTTGATACTCTCAGTTTTGTTCTTTTTGCTCAAAGTTGCTTTGGCTATTTGGGGTTTATTTTGTGATTCAATATGAATTTTAGGACTTTTTTCTATTTTCAGGAAAAATGCCATTGGAATGATAGTGATTTCATTGAATCTGAAGATCACTTTGGGTAGTGACTCATCTATTCAGATGGATACTTTAGTAATATAAATTCTTCCAATTCCTGAAGTGGGCTATCATTCCATTTTTTTGTCATCTTCATTTTCTTTCAGTATTTTATATTATAGTTTTCAACATACAGATCTTTCATCTGATTGGTAAAATTTACTTCAAAGGTTTTTTTTTCTGCTGTATATTAGAAATGAAATTTGCTTTCTTGTTTTTTTATAGTTTGTTGTTAGTATATAGAAATGCTACTACTGATATTTGTATATTGATTTTGTATCCTGAACCTTTACTGAATTCTGAATTCATATATTAATTCTAACAAATTTTCTTTGTTTTAGTGGAGTCTTTAAGGTGTCCTATATATAAGACCATAACATCTGAAAAAAGGGATAGTTTAGCTTTGTTCTTTCAAATTTGGATGCCTTTTAGCCTTTTCTCTTGTCTAATTACTATGGCTCGGACTTACAGGACTACACTAATCTTAGAGAAAAACTTCCAAGTTTCTGTTTTTGAGTTTGATGTTGGCTTTGGGCTTGTCATATGTGGCATTTAATGTGTTGAGGCGCTATTCCTAATCTCCTGAGAGTTTTTATCATGAAAGGAAGTCAAATGATTTTACTGCATCTATTGAGATCATTAGTTTTGTTCTTCATCTGTTAATACTGTTGGTGTACCACAAATGCAGATTTGTGTATGTTGAAACAGTCTCATCCTCACGATAAGTATCACTTAATCATGAGAAGGGATCCTTTAACATGCTGTTAATGTTGTTTTCCTGTATTTTCTTGAATATTTTTGCATCTATGATCATTAGGATTACTGACCTATACTTTTCTTTTCTTATAGTGTCCTTATCTGAACTTAGTATCAGGGTAATGCTGGCCTTGTAAAATGAATTTGAAAGTATTCCCTCTTCTTCAACCTTTTGGGAAGAGTTTGAGAGAGATTGGTATTAGTTCTTCTTTAGATGTTTGTTAGGATTCAGTAACGAAGCCATCAGGTCCTGGGCTTCACTTTGCTAGGATGTTTTTTATGACTGATTTCATCTCTTTATTCACTATTGCCCTATTTTCATTTGAATCCTTCTTTATTCAGTCTTGCTAGCTAACATTTTTTGTATGTTATCCAATCTGTTAATATATAATTCTTCATAGTATTCTCTTAGGATCTTTTGCATTTCTGTGGTATTACTTGTAATATCTTTCTGATTTTGAGTCTTCTGTTTTTTTTTTTTTAATTGGCTAGTCTAGCTAAGCAATTTTCAGTTTTACTTATTTTTTCCAAAACCCAACTCAGTTTCATTGATCTTTTCTATTGTTTTTCTTGTGTCTATTCTTATTTCTATTCTGATCTTTATTATTTCCTTCTTTTCTGTTAACTTTGAGCTCAGTTTGTTCTTTCTTTTGTATTTCCTTGAGATGTCTCACTAAATTTTTTTAAATGAGATCTCTCTTCATTTTTTGATGTAGTCATTTATTGCTCTAAACATTTTTTCCTAGAGTTGATTTTGTTCCATCCCATCACTTTTGGTATGTTGTGTGTCTTTTTTTGTTACAATATACAGTGGGGACCACAAAAAGTTATACACACTTTTAAAAAAGGAAAAAAGAACCTGTATTACAATGTAATACTCAATATATACCAATAACAAAAGATGAACCCAAGTCATGCTAAGCACTTTTTTTTTTTTTTTGAGACAGAGCCTCAAGCTGTCCCCCTGGGTAGAGTGCCGTGGCATTACAGCTCACAGCAACCTCCAACTCCTGGGCTCAAGCGAGTCTCCTGCCTCTGCCTCCCAAGTAGCTGGGACCACAGGCGCCTGCCACAACGCCCGGCTATTTTTTGGTTGCAGCCATCATTGTTGTTTGGCGGGTCCGAGCTGGGGATTCGAACCCGCCACCTTAGGTGTATGTGGCTGGCGCCTTAGCCGGTTGAGCTATAGGCGCCGAGCCAGCACTTTTGTAATTGCAGAAGTAAAATGTGACTTAAGTATTACAAATTTAATATAGTTTTTTCCTTTCTTAATATGTCCATACAGTTTTGGGTACCTTTGTATTTTAAAATTTTTCTTTTAAATTATTTTTGATTCATTTGTTGCTCATGAGTTTCTTGGTTAATTTTCATGTATTTGTGAATCTTTTAAGTTTTCTCCTGTTATTGATTACTAGTGTCATATTATTGCCATTATAAAAGATACTTAATATGATCTCTATATTCTTACATGTGTTGAGACTTTTAAAAAATTTTTCTATTTTTATTTTTTTGATCTATCCTAAAGAAAGTTCCATGTGCAGTTGAGAAGAATATGTATTCTGTATCTATTGGATGGAATGCTGCGTACATGTCTGTTAGATTCATCTGGTGTAAAGTATAGTTTAAGTTTGATGTTTCCTTATTAATTTTCTGTGTAGGTGATCTAACTATTGTTGAAAGTGAAAGTGAAAGTCTCCAACTTATTATATTACAGTCTCTCTTTTCAAAGCTTTTTATAAATGCTTATATATTTAGGTATTCTGATTTGAGGAACATTATATTTGCAATTGCTATTGTTATATCCTCTTAATAAATTGACACTGTTATTATTCTTAGTCTCTTTTTACAGTTTTTGAGTTTCTGTCTATTTTATCTGATAGAAGTATAGATATTATTGTTCTCTATTTTTTTTTTTTTTTGGCCGGGGTCAGGTTTGAACCCACCACCTACGGTATATGGGGCCTGTACCCTACTCCTTTGAGCCACAGGTACTGCCTTGTTTATCTCTTTCAAAGATTTCTATGACATATCTTTTTTTATCCCTTCTCTCTCAGTCTTTTAAGTCTTTACAGGTTTAATGAGGCTCTTATAGGCAGAATATAGTCAAGTCTTATTTTATTACACATTCAACCACTCTATGTCTTTGGTTTGGAGAATGAAATTTATTTACATTCAAGGCAATTATTAATAAGTGAAGACTTACTACTGCCATTTTGATAATTTTTTTCCCAGTTTTCTTGTAGACCCTTTGTTTCTATCTTCCTCTCTTGCTTTATTCCTTTGTGATAAAGTGATTTATTTGGTGGCATGCTTTGATTCCTTACTTTTGTTTTTTTCATGTACCTATTATAGGTCTTTGCTCTATGTTATCCCAAGGTTTACTTAAAATAACTTATAATTATAAAAAGCTATTTTAACCTGATAACTTTAATCACATAAAAAAATCTTCTCATTTTTACACCAGACTCTCCAACATTTTGTATTTTTAAAGTCACAATTTTTGTGTTTTTCATTATGCATCTCTTAACAAATTCTTATAACTATTTTTAATATTTTTGTGCTCTGTATTAAATATATGAATGACACAAGCATTATAGTGTTATAGTGAATTTAATGTGTACTTATTTTTACCAGTGAGTTTTATTCTTTAAGACTTAATGTTTTTAAATTTGAGGATATCACAAGAGTATACAAATTTTGATTGCATAGATTGCTCTGTACAGATTAAGTCAGTTATAAGCAAGCCCTCCACCCTGACAGTGTGTACTATACCTGTTAGGTGTGAATTTACCCATCCCCTTCTGTCTCCTTTATTTTCATTGAGTTTTGCTTCCATATGTGTATGTAAATGTTTATTGATGTTTCTCAGTAGAGTCCCATTCTTCCAGCTTGAAAAATTTCCTTTAACATTTCTTGTGAGAGATGTCTGGTGGTAGGAACGCCCTCAGTTTTTGTCTATCTGAGGAAGTCTTTACCTCTTCAGTTCCATGTACAGTAGTCTTCACTGGCAGGTTTTATTGTTTGTTTGTTTTCTGCAGCACTTTGACTATATCATCTCCTCCCTTATAATGTTTCTGTTGAGAAATCTGCTGGTAGGCTGATTGGAAATCTGAAATCTGTGATTTGTTTATTTTCACTTGTGGCTTTCAAGGTCTCTCTTTGTCTTTTATCTGGTAGTTTAACAATAATAAATCTTAGTGTAGTCTTGTGTAGAGTAAATCTAATTGGAAATCTTTGACCTTTCTATGCCCAGTTATGTATATCTTTCCTAAAGTTTGGAAAGTTTTTTGCTATTAATTCTTTAAATTTGCTTTCTATCCCTTTGTCACCCTCCTCTTCTTCTTGAACTGTTTTATCTTATGTTCTTTTGATGTTATCCTATAAATCTCATAAATATTACTTATTCCTTTTTAACCTTTTTTCTTTATTCTTCTCTGACGGCATATTTTAAAAATAACCTGTCTTTGACTTTACAGCTTCTTTCTTTCACTTGATTAATTCTGCTACTCATGCTCTCTGTTACATTTTCATTTCTTTCTTTTGTTTTTCAGCTTCAGAAATTTTTTTTTAAATATCATTTTAATATGTCTGTTAAATTTCTAAATTTGGTTATTTATTGACTTCATTCATTAGTTTCTCTGTATTTTCTTGAAGTTTAGCATGCTTCCTTAAAATAATAATTTTGAATTCTTTGTCAAGCAGTTTATTTATTTACATTTACCTGTAGTTAGCTACCAGGAGTTAATTGTTTTCTTTTGATGGTATTTTCTTTCTTTCTTTCTGTCTGTCTGTCTTTTGTTGTTGGTGGTGGTGGTTGTTTGTTTCTTGGTGCCTCATATTGATATCTGCATATTTGAAGAAGTAGGGGCTTATTTTGCAGTCTGGCTTTGTCTGAAAAAGCTCTTTATCAGTCAGCTTCTTTATAGATTCTGGGCAGGCTATCTGGCATGATTTTCAAATGACATGGCTGCTTGATTCCTCAGGCAAGCTTGCTTGGTGTTGGGGTCAGCAGATGTGTGAGCCTAAAATCTGAGCCCATGGGGCTGGGCTTGGATCCTGTCTCCACTTGAATGGAGCTGTTACTTAGGTTCATGAGAATGGGCCTGGAGTCTGAATCCACAAAGGTGCGTCTATAGCATGTATTTTCAAGGACATGTTCCTGGGGTAAGCCGTGAACCTCAGTCTGGAGGAGCTGTCCAGGCACTGGGAAGGGCCTGGCTCCTAGGTCCACTGGCTCAGGCTTGGAGCAGACTTCAGTTCATGGGACTAGCTTGCACTGGAATTTACTGGGGTGAGCCTAATTCAAGAGCCTGCTAGAGCTTGGATTCATGGGCACCAGAATAGAACTTGGGCCCTCTAAGACTGGCCTTATGGAGTCTAGTTCCACAAGGGAAAGCCAAGAACTTGGGTCCATAGAGTGGTTCTGGACCCTGATTTCATCCTAAATAGTCTAGTGTTGGGATCTACTGAAATGGGTCTGAAGTTTGGGTCTTCTGGAGGAGGCCTAGAACTTGAGTTTGCTGTGGGATAAAGCTATAGTTGCTGTCATGGCATTGGAAAGGCCTGTGTCTGTGGGTGCCAGCCTAGTTCCCAAGGCCAGAGGTGCTGATCGGCCTGGTGCTGGCTAGGTGAGCCTGGGACTATATAGCTAGGTTGACCAGGGTCTAGACTAGTCTTAAACCTAAGGTGGATCTAGAGCTTGAGGCCATCAGGCCTGACCTAGATATTGGCCTGATGACTATGGCTCTGGGGACTGGCCTGGCATGAAAGCTGGCCTACAGCTCAGGCCTAGCACTGGGATTGATAGAGGGACTGGGGCTTCTGGAGTCAGCCTGGTGGTGGGGCAGGCCTGGAGATTCAGTGCTCTGGGTGGACTGGGAGCCTAAGGCTGTGAGATCTTAAGTAGTGCTGACACAAGCTTGGAAGCTCACTCTGGGGTTACCGGTCTGGAGTCTGGGGCCATGGGGGCTTGTCTGACACTAGGTTTTACTGGGGAGGGCCTGGGATCGGTATCTGAGGCTAAGTCTAGAGCTTCCCTCTCCTTTCCCAATGCAGAAGGTTCTCTCTCCCTGCTCACTGGCTGCCTGAGGGTGGGGCAAGGGAGATGCAAGTAATGCAAAACTGTCTTACATTTCATCTTTAATGCATCTTCTCTCTTTTTTTATTATACCCAGGTGCTGTAATCATTCACATGTTTCCTTAGCTCTTGTGAAGGTAATTTTGTGTATGAGTAGTTGTTTCAACTGATGTTTCTGCAGGGCACCAGGAAGCAAGGACTGGAAAGTCCTATTCTGCCATCTTGCTGATTTGGACTCTGATAATCAGTTGTTAAGGATTTAGAATATTTTCTATATTGTAAAAAAGCACTAGAATTGCTCCCTTGAAAGTGAGCAGTGACCCACAGGGATCTAACCCAATGATGTTTTCTAGGCCTTCTGGCATTTGAAATGGCTGCTGCATCTTCCGAGATGACCCTCCCTTTGATCCTCTTTCTTTTGTTCTGACTTTTTATTCATCTCCTTCTTCCTAAATGTTGATGTTCCTCAAGGCAGTGTCCTTGGCTTTCTTGTCTAATAAACTCTTGTCTGGAAAATCTAATTTTCCCAAATCTACATTTTCACTGTTAAAATCTTTCACAAGTTCTATCTGCCTTTTTCTTACTAAATGTTTCTACCTAAAACCAGAGCTTATATAAAATTGAACTTAATTAACTCATATTCATGACTTTTTGTAACCTCCAGATTTCTTTTAATGGTACCAACTATTGACTGAATTATCTAGTGCTAAAGTCATTAATCTTTTCTGTTGTTATATCTATGTCTTTTCCTCCCCTCCTTTGCTTTCCATTTAATCTAACTGAAATTCATCTTCAGTGTTTTAGTAGAATGTGTAACTTCTATTATCATCACCCGATGTCCTTATTCACGAAAAAAAAAAAAGACACTCTAAAATAGAAGTCAGTGATCTGATGCATAACATATCCAAATTAAAAACAATATAAACAACTTTTTGATACATAAGGTACCTGAATCACAGAAGAGTTTATTTTTTCTATGTAGAGGTTTGGGACCAATGTTACTTTGTTTCTGCTTCTCCAAGGATCCTCCCTCCCTCCCTCCCTCCCTCCTTCACTTCCTTCCTTCCTTCCTCCCTTCCTATCTCTCTCTCTCTCTCTCTCTGACAAAGTCGCACCAGGCTAGTGCACCATGGTGTCATTACTTACAGCAACATCAAACTCTTGGGCTTAAGTAATTCTCCTGCCTCAGCCTCCTGATTAGCTAGAGGCACACACAGACACCCACCACAATGACCTGCTAGTTTTTCCACTCTTCCTCGGCTGGTCTCAAACTCCTGAGCTCAAGCAACCCACCCACCTTGGCTTCCCAGAGTAATAGGATTATAGGCATGAGCCACCATGCCTAGCCAACCTCCAAGGATTTCTATGCTGGCAGGTTTGACAGCATGTGGACCTCTCTGTGATATCACTTTCTACTCCTTGAACTCAATACATTGTGTGTTAGGTGGTACCCAAGCTGACCGCACCTCTGACATCATCTGATTTATCTGAGATATACCCATTTCCCTGAATCATCATCATAGTCTTTAAGAAGAAATCCCTCAAAAATTGCCCTGCCATGGTCTGTGGACAGTTAAAATAGGCATTCCGCAGAGATGTACTATTTAGCTCTAAGAAAGGATGCATATTTTCTAGATTACAGTGGCAAGAATAATTCTGTACTAATATGTTACATAAATTACATATACTATTTATGTGTGTTGTGGTGCTTCAATGAACAATTTTATTTCCATATGAAAAAGAAAAAGATTGGAGAAGTTATTACAGGAAAATATTATCATGTGGAGAAGACCATATGTTTGACTGAGGATTTTATTATATTAAGCACCAGCTGTCTTTGACCATTGAAGCTTTCTTGGACAGAAGTGTGCTTGAGCATTCTAAAAGCACTTTTTGGATAACCAATATAATGTTTGGCTTCGGGGACTTTCTCTCTCATATTTTTGCCAGATGAGTGAAAATACTTATGCTGTCCCTCAGATTTAGCAAGAGAAACATTTTAGAGCACTGGAATGAGGTACTGTGGAAGGTTGTATAATTACCTCCCATTAAGGTCTTTAAAAAGAGAGTGGCTATTTATATTCCTGGAGTTGTCTTAATGAAACTCTTTCTACAGGGGAAAGATTCTGATTCTGTGATGGTTTCTGAGGTCACTTTAGGTCTTGTTTTGAATAGTTTTAATGTATTAGATCAGTTTGCTTCAGAAAAACATTTTTGTTCCGAAAATTGGGTCTTAGACTTGTTCTATCATAAAATTATGGTGCAAATCTTAATTCTTTAATCATTTTGAGGAGGATGAGATAAATGAAATAATAAATGTAAGCACTCTGTTGCTGTTTAGAAAAGAGCTTGAAAGAGAAAATATAACATTTTGTGTCCAATTGCTTTTTAATTTCTAAACAGCTGAACTGCTGTGATGGTTGAGACAATTAATACAAGAGATCTGTATTTTGAAGAAATAATAAGTGAGAATGAAAGTCAGGGAAGACCATTGTTTCACAGAGGTGACCTAAGAGGTTTCAGTTCATACCAATATTATGTGCTCAGTTGCGTGGGTTACAAGAGCAGGCTTTTTTCCTTCCCAACTTTGAGGATTTTGTTCTTCACAGACAGTCCTTTCTTGTCCCATGTCCATTACATCATCTCTTTCTTCATTATTTTCCCCAGACTTTACATCTGTTCTTTCTCCTGTATGCTGTTAAGGGAGGAGGCAGGGTGGTAAAGTGAAAAGTGCATTGGTTTTGAATTAGACAGACTTAGGTTTAAATCTTGCTTTATCATTCAATATCAGGATTGCCTTAATCAGGTTATATATTCCCATCTGAAACCTCTGAAATAATTTCTGTTACAAAATGAGTTGATGTCTGAAAAACATCTTAACACAGTTCCTGACACATAATAAATTCTCAGGAATGATTAAGTATTATGGCTGTATTTTCATATGACGTGTCAAAATACCACTGCCTACTATAAATAGGATTATTGTAAGCCTGACAAAAGAGATACAAGTAGGCTATAGAGAATGGAATACATGATAATTAAAGCAAGCGATAGCTAAAATAAATAGTCAAAAGTAAGTAACAGGAAGCGTTATGTTTTTTAGGAAGCATTATTAACATAGACAATTTCAATTAATATGTGCATGTACCTGCCTTTAAACCAAATAAACACTGAGAATAGCATTAAGTTCTTGTTCTCAGGTATAATTTGAAGATATATGCCTCTGGCATAATATTCCTTAATTATAGGCCACTATGAAGAAATAATATTTTGGATATATGTTTGAAAACACAAGTGTAGATCCAGGTGGCATGTTTGTGAAAGCATGTCATGTTTTCCAAATCAGAGGGGCTGTGTGGCATGAAGGTCAAGGGCATGGGGTTTGGAGTTCAGGGCTGGACGTGTATTCCAGGTTTATAGAGTAGTAGCCATGCTACCTCTGGCAATCTACCTTACTACTTTGTGCTGCATGGTTTCATGTGTACTTGGTGATAATAATAGTCCTACGCAATATAGTTTACCTATGTGCAGGTGTGTATGACAGGTGTCCTCAAACTATGGCCTGTGGGCCACATGCAGCCCGCCTAGGACATTTATCTGGCCCACTGGGTGTTTTTGCTGCTGCTGCCTGTCCTGCTTAGCAGCTGACTCGTCCCGGGGCCCGCAGTTGGGCCCTCCAACGGTCTGAGGGACAGTGAACTGGCCCCCTGTTTAAAAAGTTTGAGGACCCCTGGTGTATGATATAAACTGAACTATTATATGAAAGGAGCATAACACTCTTTGCTTTTGTAAAGACTGAGTGTTCGATATTTATGAGGTGCTGTTATTATCAGTAGTAATAGTAGCAGCTACAGGAAAATAGTGCTACTTGGAAACGATTACATTTGATGATCTTCCCAGAATTATTTTATGTTTGACATTGATTAATCCCTGCAATATCTTTAGGAATAGCCACTGTTTGAGCCTAAAACAAGAAGTTCAGGATTATATTTTATTCATTGATAAAGAAGTTAAAGAGGGCTACAGTTTGGAAAGTTACTCCAGTCACAGACTAAGGATCTATCATATATGTGCATTTGTAACTAAGATACAGTACTTTGTCTAACTTTAAGAAATGATTTTTTTTCAAGGAGATAAAAATTTATTGTGAAAACATCAATTGCACATTTATTTTCTTGTAAGGTATATTTCTAGTCTGTGTCCCTGGGACTTAAACACACACACACACAATTCAATCCTTACAACAGCTCTGCAAGGGACATATTATTGTAGAAATGGAAAAACTGGAGATTGGAAAGATTCTGTGGATTGTAAAATAATGGGTAAACTAAGTCAATGAGAGAACTCTTAACTCTTTACTGGGTCACCTTGCTTCTGTAAAATATAATCATTTCCTAAGAGTGTGACTATTATGCTACTCTGTAGACATCAGCTATATTTTATGTTCAGAAAACACAGGTTTAAAAAGAAATTTCACTCTCTGAAATCAATCTCTATTAAGAAACACGAGTGCATTCAGATGGAGAAGTGCTGAAGGTCTGAGGCTTGGCAAGCAAGTCTCTGGAGGCAGAAAGAGAAGTGAATTCATTCCAAGACACTCAGGGCTCCAGGTATTCACAAAAAACAGAAGGCTAGCCACAAGGAGCATGGGAAAACTGATCAATAGACCAACTGGAAAATGTGGCCACAGTGACAGAGGGGTTAGATTGCAGCTGCGTTAATGAAGCAGGTTCTTGTCAATTTGGGGTGAACCATGCTGACAGCCAGCAGTGTGCACCAAAGAGTAAATCATGCTCTCTGGAGGCCTCTCGCAGAAGGGAGGCAGCTAATGAGATTCCCACATCACTCTGCTGAGGGGTGACGCTCATCAGGAGCAATTGACCTAGAAACCGAAGCTAATATTTCATGGGGTAGCTTATAGTCCAGCCTCTGCTGGCATAGGTGGGTCCAGATGAGATTTGTAGTTTGGCTAAGCTGACTTAGTGACAGAATAGCCCTGACTTTTGATACAACAGGGCTTTTTTAGGCTGGGTCTGCATGGGTAAGTCCTACCATAGAAGAAGGCTAGATAGAGTAGCCTGAATAGTCCTGGTCTTGTGTGTAGAGAAGAGAATAAAAACGCTGGAGTCCAAGAGACCTAGATCCAAATTTCAGCTTGTTCGCTTGTTTCCTGTAATATTCAGTAGTTATTTACTTTCTTAGACCTTATTTTCTTAGTGTTTAAAATGGGACTAAGAATACTTACCTCAAAATGCTTAATATAACGGATGTAAATTTTTGGTATACAGTATCCATATGGTAAATATTGGTTCTATCAGTCTCCAGGAGGCCAGAACTGATACATAGTATACTACATATCTTTTCTTGATTGTAATTTACTCACATTTTTTGCTCTTTTCCTAAAGTTTGTGATTCATTTATTCATTCATCAATCAGTTATTGAACATATACAACAGGTGTCCTCAAACTATGGCCTGCCGGCCACATGCAGCCCACCTAGGACTTTTATCTGGCCTGCCTGTCCTACTTAGCAGCCAACTCATTCTGGGGCCCGCAGTCCGGTCTACCAACGGTCTGAGGGACAATGAACTGGCCCCCTGTTTAAAAAGTTTGAGGACCCCTGAATACAGCATGTTGGGAACTGGACCAGGTACTGGGCTCACAGAGGTAGAAGATACGGCCTTGCTTCTAAGCTGGTAACTTGTGTTATGGATAACTTCCTTACAATGGGATGAGCGCAGGATGCTAAGGGAGCGTCTAAGATAGGCAGAGAAATGGTGATATCTACAGTGTGTGTATAAAATGTGAATATGGCTTATCCAGGTGGAGGAGGATGAAAATAATGATACATTTCCTGAAAAGTGTACGAAGGCCTTGCATAGATATGAATGGGTCTGTTTCAGGTACTTTAGTCCACTTATAATGTGTAAATGTCATCCATCAAATTAGTCAAACTGACTCCTCGTCAAAGACACATATTTCCACGTAGCATTCTCTTCTGCTCCTTCTTCCCGCCCACCCTTGGCTCCAGCTGCATCTCGTTATCTAGTTTTCTACACTGCTTAGCAGTGTAAACTAACAAAGCTCTAGAGCTAGGCTTTGGAATTTTCAGACATAGCCTAGATGCTTTTTAAAACAATTTATTCACAGTCAGTGCCATAGATGTGTTAGCTAAAGAAAAGTAATGTTGAAAGTTTTAGCATTTCAAAGCAGTTTGCTTCTGTACTTTAGATACAGCCTTGAAAAGAAGTATTATAAATTGAATAACAAAAAATGATGACAACTTTCTATTCCTAAGATGCATGTTATCCTAAGTGTCCATTGTGTGTGATAATGGAACTAGTTTAAAGATCCTATTTAAATGTCCTTCAAAATATTCTATCCGAGCAAATGATAGAATTCTAGAACTCTGTACCTCAGCTGGCTTGTGGGAGCTGTAGGCAGCAGTAAGCTGAAATTATTTGTATAATGCTCTATTCGAGAGACCCAAATCAGTCCTCCTGTATGCAATTGTGATTTTATTTTAGTTTAGAAAAAAAATGTTAGAAAACCTCTTTTGGACAAAAAGATTTTTTTTTGTTGGCATGTTAATGGAATACATATCTTCCAAATGTCACTTTGCCTGACAAAGTCTTAAGTACAGGGAAATGCATACACACATAAAAAGAATTTTGAATATAAACATTTATATTACTAGAAAAGTGATGACCAATGACTCAGGGATCCAAGAGGTGCTTATTTATTCATATAGAGCTTGGCTGCCTCTTTCTAGTGCTTCTAGAACATAGCAGATAATTTCTTAACTGGCTTAAAAGGCAGCAGTTTAAACATACCTGATATCTCATGGTACAGGATGTAAAGGCCGAGAGAAGGCATGCTTTTTGGGACCTGTTGTTTTATACTCTGCTGGTTCAAATCTCATTGTTAATGAAGAACTATGATAGAAAACCAAGGTAATTAAAGGGAAAATTTTATGAACCAATTATTAATATGTTTCCTTGTCACACTACAGGAAATGGGCCAAAGCTCAGCAAATATTGAGTCTCTATGTTTTGTTTGTTTCAACAACCTCATTTAACTTACAGTCTTTGAAAGGGTGGTACAGGTTGAATGTAGCCATCTGTGGTGTCCTGTCTGTGTATCAGAATTGTCTTAGCAACAGAGAAAGCAAATTATAGATGTATTTCTTTTTTTTTCCTTTTTTTTTTTTTTTATTAAATCATAGCTGTGTGCAACAATGCAATCATGGGGTACTGTGTGGTATTTTGATATACAATTTGAGATATTTTCATTAAACTGGTTCATTTTCTTAGTTGTTTTTTCAAGACATCTATATTTTAGAAAGATGCACTTGTACCCTTGATATATTTCTTCTTAATCTGGTATAGAAACCTAAGGAAACAGGAGAACTATTACGAAGTGCATGTTCAGAAGAAATTCGCTATTCTACATTCAGAACAGGGGAATAAAATGAAAACTAAATATTCCCTAAAATTTTCACTTTTATGTAAGGATTTCTAATTCTTCAGAAAGTGAATGCATTAGTTGGGTTCTGCTTAAGTGGAAGGTCATCAGTGTGTGAACATAAACTGTATAGATGTTTAATGGGAAGGTATTTAGAATTATGTTTAAGAAATGACAGACCAAATAGAAAGTGCTAGTTTGTTAATAGGAACAGTAGACTTGAAATGAATTATTTGCTGAGACATTTACAGGGAAAGGCAGAGCACAGATGCCAGCAACAGACATGAGTTTCCCCAGAGAGGAAAAGAGGAACGATGGTGGCGCAAAACCAGATGATCAAGGTATTAGGAAGTGAAGCCTGACAAAAGCTCCAGGCCAGATGGACCCATCCATAATGTGAAATGGAAAAAGGAATAGATAAGCCTTTCCCACTCCTCAGGTTCCAAATCAACAAGGTCTTGAATTAAAAGAAAACACTAATGTATTTAATTTAGAACAAGAAAACTGAAGACAAATTTAGCCATAAAAATAATTTTTGCTGACCATACAACCATGTA
The DNA here is from genome assembly GCF_000181295.1 of Otolemur garnettii. Taxonomy (NCBI): domain Eukaryota; kingdom Metazoa; phylum Chordata; class Mammalia; order Primates; family Galagidae; genus Otolemur; species Otolemur garnettii. Next base: position 26,531,020 of record NW_003852400.1, read on the forward strand.
TTTTGCAGGTTATACATTACTTAAGGTTTAGTTGAAATTTATAAAATTAATTGACAAAATATACTCTTAATCCAACTTATTGTCATCAAAATGATTAGATTATACTAGTTGTCCAAAGAATTAATGCTATATAGATATATGTAAATAATATTAGGTTATAAAAATGGCCTTTAGCATCAGAAAATATAAATATCTCAATATTGTATGATACTAATGAAAAATGAAGAATCATTAGAAAGGATAAGGTAAAGCGTGAACTAGGGGATATCTTTGAGGGGATCTGTTGAATAGGAAGAAGAAATTCATCCTATTTCAAGTATTCTCCAAAGAAGATAATTTCCTGTTTTTAGATCACTGTATGCTAGCACTGTTCTTAGTGGCCCAGGGGTCTGCAGAACTCACCAGGTTATGAGTGCAGAAGAAGGGAATGTTGGCAGTTAATCCAGAAGTTCCCTAAACTCCACCACTAGCGGCTTGGTCTCATTGCCAAGGTCTAAGTTCATATCCCTCCCCTGAGTAGAGCAATTTTTCTTGAATTCTTTTTAGGATCTCTGGCTATATCCTTTGTCTCTCTGATGTATCCTCCCCCTTTCCAGAATATCTCTGCTAGTGTGAGGGAGTTTCTCATATAGTCTCTTTGTGCCTGCGTTGTGGTTTTTCTCCAGTTGCATCCTGACTTTCTCTGGTTGTTGCTCACAGCAGTATGCATTGGAGATGCTGGTGTGAAGTGGGAGAGGGATAGTTTGTTTCATATGGAGGAAACAGCATATGCAGAAAGCAGAGTGTGGAAAATACATGGGCTGGATGAGGTCTGATGAATGGTCAGGCAGGGCTGAGGTTTAAGAAGTGGGGAGTCTGTTCCTCCAAGCTGTATAATCCAAGATTGTAGATTGCACTGAACAAACCAAACCTCATGTCTTATAGATTATTTCCTCCAAATGATTCTAGTATTTTAGGAAATACTAGATAGTATACAGAGATGCTTACCCCAAACTCTGATGATAGGAAAACAATTAAAAATGAAACACCAGCAGCGCAGAAGTGTTCCCTTTTCTTCACATCCACACCAACATCTGCGGGCTACTCTTACTGGAGTTAGATGATATCTCAATGTGGTTTTGATTTGTATTTCTTTGATGATTAAGTATGATAAACATTTTTTCATGTATCTGTAGGCCACATGCCTGATTTCATATAGAATTGAGAATGCTTACATCACTCTGGTTAATATATACCTCATCTTACTTAGTTATTGTGTTTAGACATTTATACTCTATACTAATAGATCCAATATGTACCCTTGCATTATGCACCATAAGTGTGATCCCACCATTCACCCTCCCTCAATCTGACCTCCCTGCTCCCTTCCCATCCCCCCTCCTCCCTCCTTTATCTTGGGCCATATTTGTGATCTATTCTTCATATGAAAGTGTGAGTGATTGTAAATTGGTTTCATAATAGTACTGAGTACATTGGATATTTTTTCTTCCATTCTTGAGATACTTTACTAAGTAGGATATGTTCCAGCTCCATCCTTGTGAACGTAAAAGAGGTAAAAGAGCTGTCTTCAGAGAAGCTTCTGTTCAAGTCTCTTGCCCACAATGAAATGAGATCACTTGATCTTTTCTTATTAATCAGTTTGAGTTCTCAGTGGATTCTAGTTATCAAATCTTTGTCAGAAACACAACCTGCAACTATCTTCTCCCATTCTGAGGGCTATATGCTTGCTTTACTTACTGTGTTCTTGGCTGTGCAGAAGCTTTTTAGTTTGATCAGATGCCAGGAATGTATTTTTGATGTTGCTTCAATTATCAGTGGGGTCCTCCTCAAAAAATATTTTTCCAGGCCAATTTCTTCAAGTGTTTCCCCTGCATGCTCTCCAAGTATCTTTATAGTTTTATGTCCTAAGTTTAAATCTTTTATCCACTGAGAATCAATTTTTGTTAATGGTGAAAGGTATGGGTCCAGTTTCAGTCTTCTGCAAGTTTCCAGCCAATTCACCCAGCACCATTTGCTAAACAGCTAATCTTTCCCCCAATTTATGTTTTTGATAGGCTTGTCAAAAATCAAATGATGATAAATGGTTGACTTACTCTCTTGTTTCTCAATTCTGTTCCCCACACATCTACCTCTCTATTTTTGTGCCAGTACCATGCTGTTTTGATCACTATAGATTTATAGTGTAGCCTGAAGTCTGGTAGCATGATACCTCCTGATTTGTTTTTATTTCTGACTAATGTCTTGGCTATTTGAGGTTTTTTTCTGATTCCATATGAAACAAAGTACTATTTTTTCCAGATCTTTAAAGTATGACAATGGTGCTTTAATAGGAATTGCATTAAATTTGTATATTGCTTTGGGTAGTATGGATATATTAACAATGTTGATTCTTCCCAGGCATGAGCATGGTCCAGAACCAAAAATCATTTTACAACAAAGATATTTGCCCTAGAATGTTTATTGCAGCCCAATTCATAATTGCCAAGTCATGGAAGAAGCTCAAGTGCTCATCAACCCATGAATAGATTAATAAATTATGATATATGTGTATGATGGAATATTATACAGCCTTAAAAAGATAGAGAGTTTACCTATTTATGTTTACATGGATGGAGCTGGAACACATTAAATATATCAAGAATAGAAGAAAAAGTATCCAATGTACTCAGTACTATTATGAAACCAATATATAATCACTCACACTTTCATATGAAAGATAAAACACAACTATAGCTCAGAATGAAGGATGGAAGAGGAGGGTGAGAGGAGGAGAGAAGGGAGGCCGGGTGGAGGGAGGGGGCATAATTGGTGGGACCTCACCTATGGTGCATATTGCAAGGGTACATGTCAAATCTATTAGTGTAGAGTATAAATGTCTTAACACAATAATCAAGTGAAGTAAAGGCTATGTTAACTAGTTTGATGTAAGCATTCCAAATTGTATATCAAACCAGCACATTGTACCCCATAAATGCATTGATGTACACAGTTATAATTTAATAAAAAAATTAAGAGAAAAAAATTTAAAAAATCAAATTGTGGAAACTGAAAGAAATAAATACCATTTACAATTAAAAAAATGAAACAAAGGCATGTTTCTGATGGAAGTAGGAAGGTGGTGCATATTTCAAAAAGTGGAGTACTACGTAAGGATGCTTGGTAGAGGCTGAGAAAAACTGTAGAATAATCATGCAATAATCAAAGAGGGAATTCACATAATACAGGGGATCACTGTGAGAGTTATTGATATGAAGTTAACACCTGGAGCCGCTACTGCTAATGAGCTAACTTCCCTGGAAAATACCTGCTATCAGCATCTTTTATAAGCAAAGAAGTGCTAAAACAGCTCCTGCATAATCCACGGGGGAAACTTCTATTAACAGAATGTTAGTGCTGGCTAAGGATGGTCATGATCTGAGCTATCAGACACCTTCTGAATACTTTAACTGGGACAACTGAAAGAGAATATCAAGTCCAATCTCTTATTTTACAGATGAGCAAACTGAGGTTCAGAGAGATAAGTGAATTGCTCAAAGTCACCCAACTGGTTAGTAACAGAGCTGATGCTAATGTCCAGTGAAATTCTCCTCTCATAGACTTTGCTGTCCCTGATCAGTCCTTTTACATTAGGTTGTTAGATAAATAGATATTTATGGGAGAATTAAGTGACCTTTCCAAGTCATTTGCTTTCAGAGCTATAGTAATAATAAAAATCCAGCCCTTTTACTTTTAGATTTGAGATCTTTCTACCATGTCACACCACCTTTCATATATAAGCACTTACTTTCTGATCAAGGTGATATATGATGCAGAAATACCAAATTTCAACTTGAGTTGATTTATGTGTTTCTTTCTGTGAGAGTTAAGTAACATTTTAAGACAATTTAACCAGTAATGTGAATGTCTTTAACTTCCTAGAGATGAAAGTTACCTTGTATTTATTACATATATCTGCACATATATTTTAACATAAAATTTAATAAAACTACCCAAGAGCAGAGAAAGCCTATTAGGTATGATAGTGCCACTGTCCTGAGCTCGGTTCATCAGCAGACCACCTGTCTCCACAACTAGATAGGACGGACACGGGATTTCTGGAAGGGAGGTGTGCATATAGAGGACAGTTGTAATAGGTAAGGCATTTCTTCGGTATTAATAGTCATATCTAAATGAACATGAAATCTTAGATTTATACTGCATTAAGAAATTTGTGATTGTTATTACAGGGAGGATTTTCTTGAGAAACATTAGCCCTGGTCAGGCTGGGTCTCTGGAGACATTGGCCTGCTTGCCCTGTTCAGATTTTTGCCCACTATCCTTCTGCCACAGGGAGGCTGTGGGCGTTTGTGCAGCTCATATGTGCCTTGTTCACTGAGTGAGACTTACGTCTACCAGAGTGCCTTTTCCTCTTTTGTAGAAATCTGAAAGTTGAGATCCAAACCAATAGTCCTGGAGGGCAGTTATCAGGAGCTAGAGGGGAGAGGCTGGGCAGGAAAGAAACAAGAAGAGGGAAAGGACAGATGAGTGAGCCATTTGGATGATTTGTGGGGACAGGGGTGATCAGTCACCCTTAGCACTGTGCCTGGGGACACCTCCCCCCTGAAAGGGTAAGTAAGGGGCAGAGAGGCCATGAGGATGCAGTGTGGGTTATTCAGAATCCCAGGAAAAGGCTGAGGTCAGAATCCCAAGCCCAACTAAATACAGGGGCATGAAACAAATCTCTGGGGAAGGCTTAGGTGGCATCCTAGGGTGGCTGGTGCAACAGGAGCGAAATAAGTGGATATGCTCAGGTGGGAATAGAACTCATACTTCTGTAAGGGTTGTCTGGTGTTAGAAGTAGTAATTCCCAAACCTAACTGTATATCATAAGCCCCTTGGGACCAGATTCCCAGGGTGGTGGTTAGAAGATGCATTCTGACCTTATGGGTCTTGGTTCAAGACCAGGAGTATGTGTTTTTAAAAGCCTACTACTGGATTCTGATGTATAACTGGCAGCTGGATTTAGATTACATTCCTCTGAAAGTTCTTTATAGTAGGAACACCATGATTAAATGATTATATTGTAATGTTTAATAAAGACTCTGGAATGCTTATAAAATACCACCTGCACTTTACCAATTTTTTTTGCTCCGTATAAAGGTCATACAAATAAGAGGCAAGACTTCACTCTCCTATTCTTATGCCATCTTGGGAAAATCACTTGAATAAGCATCAGTGGGATCAACACACAGATACAAAATTGAAATATAATCTCATGCCTCCAGGGCATAATGGAAAGGTGTACTTACCCACTAGACTCTGGGCATGAATAAATAGAAGTATTGACCACCAGTCAGAAATAATCATTGTAGTATTTTATAAAAGATGAAGGATGCTTCTTCAGAAATGTAGCTCAAAGTATGCCGTTTAAAGAAACGCACACATTATTAACCTGTCTGTAGTTTAAGTCATTAGAAAATGATATTGAATATTTTTAAATATCAGAGAAGGTGAATTTACCATGAGGCAACTTGTTTTAGCAAAAGGAGTACTTGATTTTAATTCAAGAAATATGGGTTCTAGGCCTCATTCAGCTACTAAGTAGTGGGATGAACTATGCTCTAGTGTCTCAGAAGAAGCCTAAGGGTGCATCTCCAAAGTTTCCTAAAATCTAACGTTCTATGATATTTGCCATTGTGAATTAGGCTTCTCAGGAGTGGATGTGTCAGATGACTACAGTAATATAGTGGTTGGCAGAAAATGCATCAATGTAGCTTATATTTTTCTGGTAAAATACTACAACTGACAAGGTTATTTGGGGGTTTACCATTCATAGATCTCTTTAATTAAAAAAAAATCCAACCTGTTTTGGGCAGTGCCTATGGCTCAAAGGTTCAAATCCAGCCCCGGCCAAAAAAAAAAAAAAAAAAAATTTCAATGTGTTTTGTTCTGGATCCTTGATCTATTTTTTTCTAGACCATCTTGTCTTTCATTCATCAATATAACAAACAATTATAGACACTTGTTATTTTTAAGACACTGGCCTGCAAATAAGTACTTTGGAAAATCTATTCCCAAAGGAATATAGAGACTAATAGAAATTTTAGAGTAATAAGAAATATATAATGCCTAACAAGCTAGAATAGTGATGATTATCCTAAGAATTCAGAGTAGGAGAGCTTGTTTCTGGGATGAGTCAGATTCAAAGAGATGGTGTCTGTGTTGCATACTAAAGTTCCGGAAAGATTGGGAGGTGGAAATTTGGTGAGGCTTGGGACTTCAGGCACAGAGGATGAAAGAACTGGATCATGTTTTGAGAACAGGGAATAATTTAGTTTGGTGCATAGGATATGAGATGAGAATCCCTGGGAAATGAGCTGAAAAATAGGTTGGGTAAATGATGACAAGGCATCTGTAGTGGGGATCACAGGCCTGACTTTTCAGGAAGCAACTTTCTGCTGTTCAGGACATTTCTGGGGTTGTTAATTTGTTATTTCTACCTTCAGGCACCTTTGCTGTTAGCTGTTGATCACCATGATAGTCTGTAGGTGTGTGTCTTTCCTCCCATGAAGGTCTATTTTCAGGAGACTTTTGACTGGTATCCTGGCCTTGAAACTTGGCCTTTCATAAGTAATACTTGATGCTAAAGGATGGTTCAGTTTTTCCACTTTCTTGTATGTCATGGTGATAAGAAAATTTCAAATAATTTCCACCAATTTCTGATCTCCCCAGTGCTATTTCTTTTATTCCTCTGGCAACCATTTTGCCTACCTCTTTAAATCTATTATTATTATTATTTTGAGACAGAGTCTCATTATGTTGCCTTCAGTAGAGTGCCATGGCATTATAGCTCACAGCAACCTCAAATTCCTGGGCTTAAGTGATTCTCTTGCCTCAGCCTCCCAAGTAGCTGTGGCTCTGGCCACAACACCTGGCTATTTGTACAGATGGGGTCTTGCTCTGCTCAGGCTGGTCTCATACCTTGTGAGCTCAGGAGATCCACTCGCCTCAGCCTTCCAAGTGCTGGGATAATAGGTGTGAGCCACCACACCCAGCTTTTAAAATCTATTAATTTCAATTAGATCAGTAGATGATCTAAACAAAGGGAGGGGTAGGAGAATGAGAGATCGGGAAAGGGGAGAAGGGAGGGGGATCATGGTCTATGGCACATCCCTTGTGGGTGGGACACAATTACAGGAGGGACTTTACCTAACAACCACAGTCAGTGTAACCTAATTCTCTGTACTCTCAATGAATCTCAAAAAATAAAAAAAGTAAAAAAAAAATCTATTAATCTTACCCTATTGGTGACATTTATGCTCTTCCTTATACCATAGTACTTGCTATGTTAAGTATTTATGTATCTTCCAAAAAGTAATGTGTTTTCAAGTGCAGATAATCCAAAATATGATTTTTAAAAGACTGAAATCACTATGTTGCATTGTTTAACTACTTGGGCTGGCTTTGGAGGAACTGGAGGTAAGGGAACTTTGATTTAGATCCACAGTCTTTTCTTACCTTTTCCCTCTTTTGCCAGTGGCCCTGACTTCTCTCTCTGAGGCAATGTTTCCTGATTGTTCCTTTCAAAATCTACTATTAATGGCCAGGGCAGATTGCTCATGCCTGTAATCCTTGCACTGTCGGAGGCCAAGGCAGGTGAGCTCAGGAGTTGGAGACCAGCCTGAGCAAGAGTGAGACTCCATCATTACAAAAAATAGAAAAACTAGCTGGGCATGGTGGCACATGCCTGGAATCCCAGCTACTCAGGAGGCTGAGGCAAGAGGATCACTTGAATGTAGGAGTTTGAGGTTGCTGTGAGGTACAATGCCCCATGGCACTCTACCCAGGGCAACAGAGTGAAACTCTGTCTCCAACGAACAGACAGATGAAATCTGCTGTCAGTGATGCTCCTTTAAAGTCATTTACACAAGGGTTTAATCAACTGATAAGTGAAAGTTATCTTTTATATGTTTATTTGATTTTAATAGCTTGTATATGAATAAATATTAATTGCTTATAATAGCTCTCTTTTATCACATTTATTTGCTTTTCATAGCTTATAATATCCTAAGCCAAAGAAGTTGTTTTCTAGTTGGGTATACTGGAGGCAGAGAGGCATTCCGGCTTATTATAGGTAATGTATTCTTTACCTTCTCCCATCCTAATCAGAAGTATGAAGTATTTGATTAGACATTTCTAAAGCTCCTTGTTAGGTCTGACCTTAAGTTTAGTGAATGCGCATGGTATTTTATACCTACAAATGTCTTGCTTCTAGTTTGCATTTCGAAAATGTTTTATTCCTCAAGTGTTTGATGTTTTCTCCTTACGTCTAATGAAAATTCTGTACTCCTGGCAGAATTCAGAAAGCACTGTTATTTCACCATGGTAGTTTAGAAAAATTTAAATTAGATTTGTACTCCTCAAAATCACAGTCTGTTTAGGCATAAGACAATTAGATGCAAATAATATAGGAAGTAGAAGGTGTATTTGTTACACGTGGATTTGACCTTTGGGAAAATAATATAAGGCCTGGCCACATCAGAGGTTCAGTGGAGAGATCCAGCTGAGTAGAAAGTCATTTGTGCACAGGAAAACTAGTGTTGTTCATGTGATTACTGATATCAGAATTATATTCTTTCTCTGATAAGTGAGGAGGGGGAAAGAAAGCACCACACATGTGCTAAAGACAGAGAAGCAAGGGATATCATTTCACCTGCGTTTAGAGCTGATCTTGGCAAGTCAGGTTCCTTTAAGTCAGCTGACTTTTATAACACATTGTCATCACTGTTGTCATTGTGGCTAAGAATGCTGCATTTTATTCTGATTTGCACAATGATAATTATGCTGTCTTTAAGAAGTTTTTTTTTTTTTTTTTTAGACAGAGTCTCAAGCTGTCACCCTGGGTAGAGTGCTGTGGCATCACAGCTCACAGCAACCTCTAACCCTTGGGCTTAAGCAATTCTCTTGCCTCAGCCTCCCAATAGCTGGGACTACATGTGCCCATCACAATGCCCAGTTTTTTTTTTTTTTCTTGGTTGTAGTTGTCATTGTTATTTGGCAGGTCCGGGCTGGATTCAAACCTGCCAGCTCTGGAGTATGTGGCTGGCACCCTAGCTGCTGAGCTACCAGCGCTGAGCCTAAGAAGTTGTTGTAAAGGGGGAAAAAAAGCAGGCAGGAAGTTCTGCTGTCTGACAAAATAGATTTATCAAGAAGCAAAAGTAAAATTATTGTCAATATAATATAGTTTGGGAAATGCTACATAAGAGTCTCAATCTCAAAACAGGCCACCTTTTGACTTAAATCTGTGTCACAAGTATTACCCCACTCACTCTTTGGCAGCTCTCACAGGAGCTGATCCATTGATGTTCCCGCTCTCAGAACACCATGCAGATAAACTATGGAGAGCAGAGTGCGTGGGGAGAGTAGGGCTGAGGAGGCTGGGTCTGGGGATTAGGGGTGTGGGCACTGCCTGAGGGAGCTGACGGAGGTGAGTGAGCCGTTTGTGTAGCCAGCAAGAAAACACAGGCCAGTGGCCTCCCAAAGGGGAGTGCTAACGTGGGGGCACAGGCAATCACATGTCACCAAATCTTTTTATTGAGTAAGACAAATCTTAGGGCTAGTATTATACATTTTTTTTTCATTAGATATTTAGTTTGTGAAAAGTCAAAATGGAGATGTTTTGTTGGAAAAAATGTTACACTGAAACATCATTTTAGCCTCATTTTTAAACCATGGAAACATGGTTCTTTTTCCTGTCAAAGTTATGTCTCTGGACATTTTTGTTCCTTAACGTGCATGGGCACAAAATTAGAAACAAAAGTGTTTTAAATACTGGCATTGCCACTTAGGATTAAAGTGGTCTTGTGCAAGTTAAACACTCACACTGGTCATCGTCCACTTTCTCCTTTGTGAAGTACAGAAGATAACCGGGATGAAATTTTTAAAGATCGATGATTGTTATGTGTGTATCATCTAGCTGAGTGCTTGTGCGTAGTCAATATTCCACATTACGTAGTATCATTATTGTTGACACACCTATCTCTCTGTTGACACAGTCTAAAAATTCTTTCCTTCTGGAAATAAGCTTTTTGGTCAATCTGAACACACATAAATGTTATTTTCTATGACTCTGCAATTAGGAACACTGGGCTGTGTTGCTTTTTTTAAATGTTACAAACATCTGCATATTTAACTTGATATCAAATAAGTGAGTGAAGAGAATTTTGGTCTAACCTTTTTATGTAAAGAAATGTAAAGATTCCTTGCTCGAAATTGATGTGGTTCTTTTTATAAATACACTCATTGTGAAATGTGCAGTGTGACCTGCTTCTCCCTGGTGTCTGGACAGGAGCCTTTGCTGGCTTTGGCAGAGCTCTGGGTGTGGAAACATGGAGCAGACTGAACTGAGGGATGCTCTGGGACCTTGTGTTCTTAATACACCTCAGGACTCATTATTCAGAAACTTCCTAAACAAGATGTAAACTTTTCAATAACATTAACATAAGTCATGAAACTGATTCATTATCAAGTTGTAAATTACTTCCCATAGTGTATAGTTAATTCAACATTTTCAATACGTTTGTTCTCTTGCATTACTCCATGTACCAGAGTCGGTATCAATATCTCAGACTGCTGCTTCTGCCCGCATTTCACACGTCTCCCTCACCTCAGACCACAGCAGTCTGCTGCTTGGTTCTGTTTGCCAACAGAACTGGGAAATATAGATAAGGAAGCAGAGGACCACAGGTCCTGTGGCATGCAGGCAAAAGATGTGATAGAAATTAAATGATGTTTCAGCTGAGTTTGTTGTACTTAAATTAGGTACATGTACTTATCTTTTAACTTTGAAGGCATCGGCACTCATCAAGGGACAGTGCCCTGTGAAAGAAGGGGATTCTGGGTCCTGTACTCAGCCAGCTCATCCTCTGACAGCCTTATTGAGAAACCTCCCTTGAGACGGAGGATAGATTTTCTTTGTTAGGACACAGTTAATAATTAGAATATCAATGTGTCGGAAAGTAATTGATAAATATTGCAGAACTGGATTATGACTTTCAGGCATGTCCTTCTAGAGATACTTTACCTTTTTCTACACAAAAATGTTAGACTAAGATTCTCTTAAGTCACTTATTTGGCATCAAATTAACATGAACATCTGCTCACGTTTCTAGGCGCCTTTGTTTTCCATGGCCTGTGTTTTGCTATTTTCTTGGTGCTTTCCCTAATTGATACAGTACCGACATCATAGTGGCCACTTACTCAGAAAATATTTATCAAATAAACGTGTGTTCATACATTGTTAGATTTTTTAAAAGAATATATTGTGCCCTTTGTTATCTAAAATATAAAGGGGATCTATAGGATGACTGATAGTGTAGAGGGGGATAACCCATAGATTTTATAGTCAAGAGCACCAGATTTGAAACTTATTCTATCATGTCCTTGCTAGAAAAAATAAGGTAGTTCCTCTGAGCCTGGCCTTCCTCGCAAGCAGAATGAATGTGCTTTCTACCACAGATTACATTCGGTGTAGATGAAGTGCAAAGAAAATATGCCATCAGTCAGAATCCTGGCAGGAAGCATAAGGCACACTCAACTGGGAAATTGAGAGGAGAGATTATTTCACAGGTGTTGGCAAATTTAAAGGAAATCTAGAGGATATGAAGGCACGACGCATTCTGGGGCTCGCAACAGTGGGGGAATCCTTGCTATCCCGAGGCCTGAGTACTGAGAGGAGTGAAAAGTTTACAGAACCCCAAAATAGTGCTATGTTTGTGGGAAAGAGCCTTCTGGAGAGGTGGTCTTTGGTGGAGGGATGCCCTGGACCATAGCCAGGCAGGGACTGAGACCAGGGAATTAGTGTCCTGACTTCATTTCATTCATGCCCTCCCATTTCCTGCGAGTGCTCCCCCAAACAGTCAGAAAGGAACCTGCTCGGCTTGGCGCTTGTGGCTCAAGTGGCTAAGGTGGCAGGTTTGAATCCAGCCCGGGCCTGCCAAACAACAATGATGGCTGCAACCAAAAAATAGCCAGGCTTTGTGGCGGACGCCTGTGGTCCCAGCTACTTGGGAGGCTAAGGCAGGAGACTCGCTTGAGCCCGGGAGTTGGAGGTTGCTTTGAGCTGTGATGCCACGGCACTCTACCCAGGGGGACAGCTTGAGGCTCTGTCTCAAAAAAAAAAAAAAAAAAAAAGGAACCTGCTAACAGTTCATACAGGTCAGCCTGCGGGGAACAGAGCAAGTGGAACAGAGAGAATATATATACCTACCTGGCTACCTGTGGGTCTCATGAGCGTAGTGATTGATACCTAGCATGTAGCGTGGCCAAATAATTTGTTGTCCAAATTGCAACATTTTTGAGAATGAGAGGGTGCCTGCTATTACTAATTACAGTGGGGCAAGAGGCGTAAGACAGACCCACTCCAGGCAAATCAGGACTGTTGTCACCTCAGTAAGAGAGAGAAATAAGCCGAGGTGAATATCGATTTTCTCCCCTTCATTTACAATTTTTCTTAGATTCTTTCCTCTTATAAGACCGTAATGAGAGTATTTTGAGAAAGAAGATTGGATTATTTTAATAAAGCAATCTAGACTCATCTCCCTGTGGCAGGCTTTCCAAAGTTGGTAATTATTACCAAGTCCCTTGCTAAAATCTGCCAGAAGAGTATGAAAGATTTAGGTTATTCTTTAAACCCGAGTCCTAATTATCTTGTTTAGTGGTCTCCCCTTGCTTAGAAACTTTTGAATACTGAAGACAGTAGAGACAACAGAAATTCTATTACTCAATAGATGGGATGTACGTACTTTACATGAGGAAATTTGGTGAGCTATTTACTTTTCTTTTGCCGTGGCTTTTCTGTCTTATTTGTATACTGAACCCAATTACTTTGTGTGCTGGTTGTTTTGTTTTGAAAGATGCCTGTGATTAGTATTTTTAGTTTGTGTAAACATTGGTGATTGACCAGGAGTGGTTTTCAGTGTCATTATGTATAACAGCAAACAGGAAAAGAGAATTGTATACAGAGAATTAAGAAAATCAACAAACATTTCAGCATCTGTTGATAGGTACACATAAACTCAAAGATAAAAATAATTTTAGTTAAGTGACAGGTGTCAGGATGGTCAAATGTAATGGAGTGTGTTTGAACAAAAACCCTTTAATTGTGAAAATTACATGGGGTTTACCTCATATACATGTCTTAACTGGATTAAAAAAAAGTCTTACATTTTTAATTAGTCTGGGTACCTTTATGTGGTACATGTGGTATTTTGCTACAGGCATATAATGTGAATTAATCAAATCAGAGTAATTGGTGTAGGCATCACCTCAGGCGTTTATCATTTTTTTATGTTAGGATTATTCTAGTTGCACTCTTTTAGTTATTTGAAAGCATTCCCCCAACATGTTATTGATTATAGTTACTTTATTGTACTATCAAATACTTTTCATTTTATTTAATTATATAATGATATTTTTGCCCTAATAGCCACCCCCACTTTATCTCCCACCTGTCCCCGCCTCCACCCCCCCCCAATTACATTTCCCAGGCTCTGCTAACCATCATTCTACTCTCTTTGACTGTGATTTTTAACATACTTGAGAAATAAATAATCCTGGTGACCTCTGCTTGTCAACATTCCAGCTTTTATACTGGCATTATACTACGTTGTTTGTGACAGCCCTGTTAAGGTCAGTAACCTGGCCTCCTGACTTTTCTGGAAGTATTTCCTTTGCCTAGCTTGGATGATTCCATTTGTTCATGGGCTTTTGCATTGCTCCCTTGCCATTCATCTAGGTTTGAATAAAGGCTCCTCAAGGAGTGACTTACCCCTCTCCTCTAGAGACATCTTTTTAGTTAACGATTGAGAGATTCACTTGACTGTGACCCTAATTGATTGGGGTGACATATGGCTCACTCAGTCCTAGTGTTTTCTAATCCTGTTGAATAGGAGGGTATAATCCTTGGGGAAAAATGCTTACTAGTTTTCCAGTGAGTTCTTTCTAGAACTTCTTGAGGTCACCCCCATAAAATAAATCAATGCATTTACCCAATTTGACATCAGTAAACATACTTTTTAAAAGGCCTATCTAACTATAAGAAGATATTTTGCCACCAAGTAATTTTTTAGATTTGAAACTGAAAATTGAAGAATTTTAACCACGATAATTACCATAAAAGGTAAAGCAAAAATGTATAGGTAAGTTGGTTAACTGATTTATTTATTTGTTCATAAAATACTTTGTGAGCTTTTCTGGGTACCATACATTCTTCTAAGCATAGAGATACGGACGGTGCCTGTGGCTCAGTGAGTAGGGCACTGGTCCCATATACCGAGGGTAGCGGGTTCAAACCTGGCCCCGGCCAAACTGCAACAAAAAATAGCTGGACGTTGTGGTGGGAACCTGTAGTCCCAGCTACTTGGGAGGCTGAGGTAGGAGAATCGCCTAAGCCCAGGAGTTGGAGGTTGCTGTGAGCTGTGACTCCACAGCACTCTACCAAGGGCAATAAAGTGAGACTCTGTCTTAAAAGAAAAAAAAGCATAGAGATACAATGTTGACTAAGAATAGGTTTGTTGATCTTAATCTGATGAGGTTTGCATTTTAAGTAGGGGAGACATGCAATAAACAATTACCAAAAAGGTGAATAAAAAATAAACCAAAAAATATCAAGTACTATGTGGAGATTGCTGTGTTGTGGAGTCACAGAGTGGCTGTTCTCTAGGTGAAAGAAGGTCTTTTACAGAAGGTGACTTTTGAGCCAATGTCTGAGTCACCAGGGGCTCCAGGCCAGCCCTGACCTGGGGAGATGCCTTCCTACTCAATAGCTAGCACAATAGAGCTGGTGTCAGAATCAGTGTGGCACATTCTGGGCTCTGGAATAAGTCCAGGGAAGCTGGTGTGAGCAAGGAGAAGAGTACCAAAGATGATAGGAGGGACTTACAAGGTCCTGTTGGACTTTGTGAGGATAAGGAGTCCAGGTTTTATTCTTGTTGCTCTGGGATTTAATTGGAGGGTGATATGTAGGAAGTGAAATGATCTGATAAACGTATTTAAAAGATCACTCTGGTGGCCAAGTTGAGAATTAACAAGGAAGTGAGAATGGAAGCCTGGAGATCACGGAAAAGCTATTGAACCACCAGTGAGAAACCATGGTGGCTGGCCATAGGGTGGTAGTGACAGAAATGGGGGAGAAGTAGGCAGAATAAGATCAAGTCCTGTGGGGCTGGATGATTGACTTTAGAAAACAATCTATGTAAATATGATCGTTGAGGACTAAAATCGGAGGATTTCTTGTTTCTTACTAATTTTGCAAGACTTCCTAGGTAAGAACTCAGGAAGGATTTATATAGGGTGGCCACTATTTATATGCTGCTGTTTATAATAGTTGGCAACTATTTTAAGTTGCACATGAACTTTATGGCCACCCTGTATGTGTTCCAGCTCTACTACACTTTCCTGGTTAGTTTTAGTGATGTATCATTTGGAATAGTGCTATTCAACTTTTCTCATGAAATACTATGGGAGAGCTCTCCATAGGTGCCTCTCAGCTGGCTCGTATTGACTTAGTGCTTCGTGTTAGCCTAATTCCTGGCATCATCACTCATACATTTTTACCATGTTTAGGAAAGGGTAATGCTAACTTCTGAAGTCGAGTTGAAAGGAAAGTATGTTAGAAAGGGATGCTGTGTATAAGTAGCTTTGGAAGGTGAAATGGCCCATGGTGAGTGGATATGACAAGGAAGAAGGGGATTTGAACAAATCATCCTTAGAACACAGCCTTTAAGTGATGCGAGCAACACATTACTGAAGCCCTTTACAAGCAATCTAAAGATTCCGACAAGTCCATGTCTGGTATCTTATTAAATATTTAGAAGGAGCTCCGAGGAAAAGAGAAAAAAGAAACAAGTGAAAGGGCAAGGAGGAATAAAATTTGGAGTGGAAATAGAGCTTAAGCAGAGTGAAAGAAGAGGAGGATAGGAATTTCATGCCCTATTCCTCCCAAGAACAAGAAATAAAATTCCCCCAAAACAAACAAATAAACCTATGAACAAAACATAGTCAATATTTGATAAAAAGAACATTGACTTTGGAGTCAGGCAGGCCTGAATTTGAATCCACATTCTAAATTATACGTGTATCCTCGAAGAAGGAACAGCGTCTGAGTCTTTGTTTTCTCATACACAAAGTAGAGATATAATGTCTAAATCAGAGGGGCCTTACAAAAACTTCAATGAGGTGGCAGTATTTAAATCTAACTTGTATCTTTTTATCTAAGTGTCTTTGGCAAGAGGATTAATCCTAAAACTTTGTTTCTCTTATGTCAAAAGACAAATTAAAACTCAGAGTTAAGGGTTGGAAGTTAATTTTTCAGGCAAACGGAATTCAGAAGAAAAGAGGGGTTGCAATCTTACTTTCAGATACATGTGGATTTAAAGCAACTAAAGTCAAAAAAGATAATAATGGTCACTTCGTATTGGTCAAGGGAAAAATACAAGAAGACATTTCAATTCTAAATACTTATGAGCCCAATTTAAATGCTCCCAGATTCTTCAAACAGACCTTGCTTAGTCTGAACAATATGATATCCTATAACACCATAGTAATGGGACTTCAACACCCCTCTTTCAGAGCTGGACAAATCCTCTAAACAGAAATTAAACAAAGATATTAGAGGTTTAAATGAGACCCTACAACAACTGTGCTTGATAGATATATATAGAACACTCCATCCCAAAGAAAGAATATACATTCTTCTCATCATCTGATGGAACATTCTCCAACGCCCTGGTCTGGATGTCTTCACACCAGAATTCTATCAAATCTTCAAAGAAGAGCTTATTCCTATACTGCAGAAGTTATCCCAAAAAATTGAGGAGGAAGGATCTTCCCCAGCCTGTTCTACAAAGCAAACTTCACCCTGATGTCAAAACCAGGAAAAGACCTAACTAAAAAGGAGAATTTCAGACCAATTTCACTAATGAATATAGATGCAAAAATTCTCAACAAAATCTTAGCCAATAAATTACAGCTTACCATCAAAAAAGTCATACATCATGATCAAATAGGTTTCATCCAGGGATGTAAGGTTGGTTTAATATATGCAAGTCCATAGACATTATTCACTGTATCAACAGAAGCAAAACAAAAGACTATATGATTTTCTCAATAGATGCAGAAAAAGCATTCAATAAAATTCAGCATCCTTTTCTAATTAGAACACTTAGGAGTATAGGTATAGGTGGCACATTTCTTAAACTGATTGAAGCTATTTATGACAAACCTACAGCTAATATTTTACTGAATGGAGTAAAACTGAAAGCTTTTCCTCTTAGAACTGGAAGCAGACAAGGTTGTCCTCTGTCACCATTACTATTCAACATAGCGCTGGAAGTTCTAGCCAATACAATTAGACACAACAAGAAAATAAAGGGCATCTGAATGGGAGCAGAGGAGGTCAAACTCTCCCTTTTTTGCTGATGATATGATCTTATATTTAGAGAACCCTAAAGAACCACAAGACTCTTAGAAATCATCAAAAAATATAGTAATGGGGTGGCGCTTGTGGCTCAAAGGAGTAGGGCGCTGGCCCCACGTACCAGAAGTGGCAGGTTTAAACCTGGCCCTAGTCCCCCCCCCCAAAAAAAAATACAGTAATGTCTTAGGATATAAAATCAATGTCCACAATTCAGTTGTCTTTGTATACACCAACAACTGCCAAGATGTGAGGCTAATTAAGGACTCAACCCCCTTCACCATAGCCCCAAAGAAAATGAAATATTTAGGAATATACCTAACAAAAGAGGTGAAGGGCCTCTATAAAGAAAATTATGAAACCCTAAGAAAGGAAATAGCAGAGGACATTAACAAACGGAAGAACATACCATGCTCATGTCTGGGAAGAATCAACATTGTTAAAATGTCTATACTGCCCAGAGCAATACTGATTCAACACTATCCCTATTAAAATTCCAACATCCTACTTTCAAGACTTGGAAAAAATGATTCTGTGTTTTGTATAGAACCAGAAAAAACCCCGTATAGCTAAGGCAGTTCTTATTAATGAAAACAAAGCCGGCAGTATCACAATACCAGATTTTAGGGTGTATTACAAGGCCATAGTGGTCTAGACAGCATGGTACTGGCACAAAAATAGAGACATAGATATTTGGAATTGAATATAAAACCAGCAAATGAAACCAACAACTTACAGCCACCTAATCTTCGATAAACCAAACAAGAACGTCCACTGGGGGAAAGACTCCCTATTCAATAAATGGTGCTGGGAGAATTGGATATCCACATGTAAAAGACTGAAACTGGACCCGCACCTTTCCCCACTCAGAAAAATTGATTCAAGATGGATAAAGGACTTAAATGTAAAGCATGAAATGATAAAAATCCTCAAAGAAAGAATAAAAAACACTGGAAGATATAGGCCTGGGGAAGGACTTTATGAGGAAGACTGCCATGGCAATAGCAACAACCGCAATAATAAACAAATGGGATTTAATTAAACTGAAAAGCTTCTGCACAGCCAAGGAGACAATAACCAAAGCAAATAGACAATGTACCCAATGAGAAAGGATATTTTCATATTTTGAATCAGAGAAAAGTTTAATAACCAGGATCTATGCAGAACTTCAATTAATCTACAAGAAAAAAACCAACAATCTCATACATCAATGGGGAAGAGAGATGAATAGAATCTTCTCTAAAGACAACTGACGAATGGCTAGCAAACACATGAAAAAATGCTCATCATCCCTAATTATTAGAGAAATGCAAATTAAAACCACCCTGAGATATCCTCTAACCCCAATGAGAATGGCCTATATCACAAAATGTCAAAATTGCAGATGCTGGTGCGGATGTGGAAAGGAGCATTTTTACACTGCTGGTGGGACTGCAAACTAATACAACCTTATTGGTAGGAAGTATGGAGAAACCTCAAAGAACTCAACTTAGACCTTCCGTTTGATCCTGCAATCTCATTACTGGGCATCTATCCAGAAGGAAAAAAAATGCTTTTGTTATAAAGACACCTGTACTAGGCTGTTTATCGCAGCCCAATTTACAATCGCTAAAATGTGGAAACAGCCTCAATATCCTTCAACCCAGGAATGGATTGGTAAGCTGTGGTATATGTATACCATGGAATATTATTCAGCCATTAAAAAAATGAAAGTTTTGCAGCATTTGTACTAACCTGGATGAAGGCGGAACACATTATCCTTAGTGAAGTATCACAGAAATGGAGAAGTATGAATCCTATGTATTCAAATTTGATATGAGAACAATTAATGACAATTAATGACATGGTGGGGCATGGGGGAAGGGGAGAGCAGACAGAGAAGGAGGGAGGGAAAGGAAAAGAAGAAAAAAAAAGAAAGAAAAGAAAAGAGTGACTAATTCTCACATAACTTGATTTAATTTTGACCAAAGTACATTACTTAAACATTAATTTTTAATTCAACTTGTTAATACATTGTCTAGGATATTGCATCCTCATTTATAAGGGAAATATGTTTGTAATTTCCCCTTTATAATAATATATTTTCTCAATTTTAAATCAGGTATATCTGCATTATGTAGAATGATTGTGAAGTATTTCTTCTTTTTCTATTGTCTATAAGATTTGGCATGATCTAAAACAAACAAACAAACAAACAAAAAAACAACTTTGTTTCTTTATCTGTAATCCAGGAGTAATATCTACGTTACAAGATTGTTGTCGAATATGTTATCACTGCCCTACATGTTATTATTGTTGGAGTTGTATTGTCTCAAAGCTTGGTCCAAAGCTAATAATCAATGGTTATTTTTTCCTTGCTGCTACTTTCTTTATTTGAACTCTTACTTCTTATTACTATGTCTCTTCCATTATAGAAAACCTTTTCCAAACGATGTTTACATTTTAGTCTTTGAGTTTGCTTACATAAATATAACATGTACTTACTTTGAACTGTTGTTCCTCCTGAGATCATTGCGTAATTTCTTCCTCTCAGTTTGGCAACATTATTAAGAGTTTCTCTTTTTACTCTTAAAAGTGTCCCAGTTTGGACAACTAACTATATGACCATTCCCCTTATGGTTCCTGTTACTCACGTAATAATCATTCAATGTGAAATTGAATATGTATCTTTGGAAAACTTAGTGCTCTATGAAGGAAGGTTTAAGTCAGGATTACAGCTGTAAAAACTACTTTCTGAAAATAGCAGTGTCAATCCTTGATGTGGGGAACATGTGTGGTGACTGTGCCTCGTCTCTCTGGAAACAAGCTGTGGTAAGCCAGATGCATTCCTGTGGACTATTTCCTCAAGCTTCATGTCATGAAAGTGCTATGATGCTGGACCACATTCATGGCCCTGCTCTTTCCGAAGCACAGGCACAGGGTTATCTCTGTGATTCAGCTGCTCTATGTGCATTGGGGGAGGGTTGGATTGACCCTTGTCTTAGATGCGTGTCAGAGACCCACATTGACTTTGGGATAAATGGGGTTTTAAGGCCCAACTGAGAGTATAGCCGGGTAGTTATGGGGGAACCACTGTGATAGCATGCTTCTGGAATGGTGGTTTCATTTCTTAACCTGTTCATATGGTAGAACAAAAAAGCTCTTTTAAAAACTTATTCTGGTCCTAGTCCTGGCACCATGTCAGATTGGAGAAACCACAAAACTTTGAATCTCGACCACTTCTTTTCTTGTTAAACAGGTTATAATACACATATTTTTTCTCCATAGTACAATATTTGATTCTTAATTCAATTGATGTTTGTATGTTCTAGAAGGAAAGGGGCTGAGAAATTAAAAATGTAATTTTCAAATTCATCTCAATCCCCTCAGTATGCCAATCCCTTCCCTACCACAATAGAACTAGAAATTTATATAAAACAGCCAGGAAATATCTTCTTCCTTCAGCTGACTTGCTAACTTCTCAGAGGTATACGTATGAAAAAAAAAAATGAAGAAAATGAGAAAGAAGAGTATTAAATAAGTGGTAAATTAAATTTAAAACGAATACTTCTGGGTAGGATTTGAGATTCTGTTGATAATTTAGTCTACATAGGAAAAAAATCTATTGATACATCATTACTTTAAAACCAAGTATTAGAACATTTAGACTTGTAAAAGCAGTGGGTATAATTTTGAATGTCTGGAAGAACAAGGGTCAACTTTTATTAAAACTTTTCTTTTAGAAAAAACATAAAATATTCATTGTTAATATTACTCCAAACTTTCTTCTACAGTATATCTGGAATTAGAATAATCTTTGAATTTTTGTAATGGTAGACTCATTATGTTGTAACAAAAATAGCTACAATTTCTTATTGCAATAGATTTAGGGGGTGCAAGTGTTTTTTGCACCCCTATGACCATGTATATTCTTCATTTATCTCCCATTTGTAAGTGAGAATATGTGATATTTGTTTTCCATTCTTCAGATATTTCACTTAGGATAATGGCTGACAGTTCCATACAAGTCTGTGCAAAAGACATTTTTATGACTGAGTAGTACTCTATGGAATATATCATGTGTGTGTGGAGGTATAACATTTTCTTTATCCATTCATCATTTGATGGGCACTTGGGTTGATTCCACATCTTCCCAATTGTAAATTATTCTGTGATAAACATTCAGGTACAGGTGTCTTTTTAATAAAATAATTTTTGTTCCTTTGGTAGTGGGATTGCGGTATCTAACCAAAAGTCTACTTTTAGTTCTTTGAGGAATGTCCACACAGGTTTCCGTAGATATTTTACTAGTTTACATTCTTAGAATGGTGTACAGGCACTCCCTTTTCCCTGTGTCTGTACCAATGTCTATTGTTTTATTGACTTTTTAATAATGGCTCTTCTGACAGGGATAAGGTGGTATCACACTGTGGTTTTACTTTTCGTTTCCCTGATATGATGAGTGATGTTGAGCCTTTTTTCATTTGTTTATTGACCATTTGTCTATCTTCCTTTGAAAATAATTTAGTCATGTCTTTTGCCTGCTTTTTGATGGGATTGTTTTTCTCTCTTGCTGGTTATGAGTTTTTTTACTTCTGGGTATTAGCACCTTGTCAGATGTATAGTTTGTGGGCATTGTCTCTCACTCTGTAAGTTGTCTATTTTCTCTGCTGATTGGGAGAATCAGAAAATTTTTCTTGCTGTGCAGAAAATCTGAATTTAACTAAGTTCCATTTATTTCTTTTTGTTGTTGCCGTATTTGCTTTGGGGGTCCTACTCATAAATTTTTTGCCTTGGCCCATGTCCAGGAAAGTTTTTCCCGCATTTTCTTCTATAATTTTTATGGTTTCACTTCTTACAGTTAAGTCTTTAATTCATTGTAAGGGCTGGGTGGGTGCCATGTGTTTGAAGTACTGTCTTGTGCAACCCTCCCTTTCTACTTCAGAGTTAGGTGTTATTATCTCCATATCGCAGATGATGAAACTCTGGTCAGTGCCTTTGCCAAAGTCACACAGTTAGTGATGGATGGAGCTAGTTTTCAAGGCCAGATCTTGTTCTTCCTCATAATGCTAACAGAATGCAGTATATTTACCGGAGTTATTATCATAGTGTTTTCTCCCTAGACGTCATCATAACTTAAGCCAAAGTCACAGTTTACTGCTAACGTAAATGCTTGTAAAGCTCTTTATCCCTTACTGATAAGATATCGCCATCAGACTTAAATGTGCTGCTATTTATATGATGCTTACTGCTTAGTTTCCTTATGGTTGGGTAGATATGAGATCACTTTGATACATTAATTATTTGGTACCATACTAAAGCATTTACTCCCACTGACAAGAAGTAGCAGCAATTGAAGCTTTCTTATGAAGAACTAGCAGCAATTGAAGCTTTCTTATGAAGAAAGACAAATGTCATGATTCAGAACATTGACCATTACCCAATAAATAGGAACATTTGGTTTACTTTCTCTGGTGAATTTTCAAATTCACTATTAAACATGAAGCCTATTTTCAACTCCATCCCCTTCTATGTTCATGGAGTCATACATTTGCTTTTTGATTTCTTCTTTTTAAAAATATCTATGTATTGGCTTAGTGCCCATAGCACAGTGGTTACAGTGCCAGCCACATACACCACAAGAACCGGGTTTGAACCCAGCCCAGGCCAGCTAAACAATAATGACAATTGCAATAAAAAATAGCTGGGCGTTGTGGCAGGCTCCTGTTATCTCTGGAAGGCTGAGACAGGAGAATCACTTAAGCCCAAGAGTTTGAGGTTGTTATGAGCTGTGATGCCACGGCACACTACCAAGGGTGACATAGTGAGACTCTGTCTCACAAAAAACAAACAAACAAATAAAAAAACCCAATGTATTAAAACTGAATAGAATAACAGCATACATCTGGGGATTTATAAGCATACTCTGAAGCAACTACTACTAAGCGTGAAGTTTCACAGAAATCTTGTTTTATGTCCACAATTCATGTGAAGTATTTATTATATATTCTTATCTATATGATAAATATATTGTTTAAAACACTTTCATGTAAAACTAACGTTTCAGAAAGATGTGCTCTATTTTCTTGTGGCTTGAACTATTTTGGAATACTAACACATGTTTTCTAGCAGTGCATATACTCGAGTTTAAAACTTATAAAGATAAAGACTCTTCTCCAGAAAACCCTACTGGAGCACTGAACTGCTCATGTTACTCCTTTCCCCGTTCTACATATGATTCTTTAGTATCCACTCTGAGGAGCGATTGTGCAGGCCCTGGGTGCAGACTCGTGACTCATTTCATCGAGAGTCTTGCATTCTGGGGGAGAGGCATTAATAAATAACTGAGAAAGCCAGAAAATGTCACATAATGATCAATACTATAGAAAAAGGAAAGCAAGATATTGCTATAAGGAGTAAGTGGGGACTTCTTCAGACCCAATATGTTGGGAAAGGTCACTCTGGGGACATGACATTTAAAACTGACAGACACTTCAATGACAGACACACACACTCACACACAAAAATATATGTGCTGCAGGACTTTCCAGGCATGTAGTTCCAGGATAGCACAGAAGTCCTAGGGTGGGAATAAGTGTGACACACAATTTGTCCTTTTATCAGGACGAAGACCAGTGATTTGGAGAGTGAGGGGGATGAAAGTGACTGATTGGGGGAGGTCACCAGGTTGCCAAAGCCCTGCAGACTGTGGTGCCAGGAGTTTGGGTTCAATTCTAGTGTAGAAGATGCCACTGGAGGGTTTGTGATGAGGGAGCGACATGATCTGACTTATTCTTTCCGAAGCTCACCGTGGCTACTGTGTGGAGATACGCTGTGTAGAGGGTAAGAATGGAGCCAGCCTGTCCAGTTAGGTGGCCTGTGAGACGGTACAGGTGAGAGATCATAGTGTCTTAGATGGAAAGGGCTGTAACTGTGATGAACTTGTGCCATGTTTTAGAAGTAAAGACAGGGCTTATTTATTTCATGTGATTAGATTATCCACTATTAGATGGATTGAAATGCTGGGATAAGGAGAATTGTTAGAGATTTTAGCCTGAACAACTGAGTATGCCTTTTTATTTTCATAATTGAGATTTTATTGGTTGTGTGTGACATTTCAATTTATATACCATCAATAATATGGGAAGAACGGAGATTTGGGGATAGGCTGAACAAATTATGTTCAGGAAAATGCTTATTCAATATCAAGGTGAAGAAGGCAGGTAGGATATAGGAGCAGAGAAAGCCTCAGCCACGATGTTCCAGGCAGGAATAGGTTTCATGAATTTTAGGAGTAGACGAAAGCCAGTGTGTCAGGAGCAGAGAATGAGAAGGACATTGTTGGAAAAGACATCACAGAGGTGGCTACTACAGGCACAATCATTTAAGGTCTGAAGGTCATGCAAGACAGTTCGGTCATATTCTAAGTGAGACAGGCAAGTAACATGATCTGATTAATTTTTTTTAAAGATTACTGTGACTGCTATTATGTGAAGAACTGACAGGGAGAGGGTGGTGTAGGGAGCAGGAGAAGAAGAGGGAAACAAAAAACTTACTAGAAGTCTATTGGAGGTCAGATATATTAGATACCTTGCAATATATAGGTGAGTCCTGCATAATGAAAAATTCTTTTATCTACCTTCCACATGAAGAGGGAAACAAGAAACTTACTAGAAGTCTACTGGAGGTCAGTTATATTAGCAATATACAGGTGAGTCCTATATAATGAAAAATTCTTTTATCTACCTTCCACATGATCTTTGTTTTATTTTATTTATTTATTTTTATTAATTCATAGCTGTGTACACTAATGCAGTCATGGGGTACAATGTGCTGGTTTTATATACAGTTTGAAATATTTTCTTATAACTGGTTAACACAGCGTTCACGATACCCTCTTAGTTTTTGTGTTAAGACATTTATATTCTACATTTAGAAAGATTCACATGTACCCTTGTAAGATGCACCATAGATGTGGTCCCATCAGTTGCCCTCCCTCCATTCATCCTCCCCCCTCCCCTCCCCTCTGTCTCCCCTTTCCCCATATTCTTAGGCTCTAATTGGGTTATAGGTTTCCTATGAAAGCTATAAATTAGTTTCATAGTAGGGCTGAGCACACTGGATACTTTTTCTTCCATTCTTGAGATACTTTGCTAAGAAGACTATGTTCCAACTCCATCCATGTAAACATGAAGGAGGTAAAGTCTCATGTTGTTGCCTTCAGTGGAGTGCTGTGGAGTCATAGCTCACAGCAACCTCAAGCTCTTGGGCTCTAGTGATTCTCTTGCCTCAGCCTCCCAAGTAGTAGGGACTATAGGTCCCCATTACAATGCCTGGCTATCTTTAGAGATGGGGTCTTGCTCTTGCTCAGGCTTGTCTCAAACTCTTAAGTTCAGGCAATCCACTCACCTGGGCCTCTGAGTCCACATGAGTCCCAACTGCAGATTCATGGAAGTGAAAAACCTATTTTCAACTATATATTTTATATAACACAAACCAGTTTTTGAATAGTTTTATTGTACACTAAATTTTCTAGAAGTGAAATTATTGTGCATATTGAAAGAAATATTGAACATGTTTTGTTTAGACCTATATCAATAGGTGTTCATCATTTTAGAAATTCAGTTATTGATGGCAATGCCACCCATGGTATTAAGTGGCCAATATCTCATGTCAATACCTGCATTTTTAACTGCCATTTTATTGGTTATTCACTGTATTGGGAGAAGCATCTGATTTTGCAGGTCTTGTAGAATAGCAGTATCCATGCATTTACATATCGAAGGACATCTTATGGGACGCTAAAACTAACTTTTTTTGTAATGTGTCTAAGTTACAATATTTATAAATATAAACTATTGTTATGTAAACAAGCTATTAGTCTGATAAATTGGGAACCACAGATATAGGTGATGATGAATAATCTAGGAATCACAGCTTTCTAGTTATGACTGATGCAGGCTAGATAAGATTAGAATTGGTAGCCTCTTAGATTAGTATAATTTCCCCCAGGAACACATAGCCAGTCAGCCACTTAAGCCAGTTTTGAATTCAGCTCAGAGTGTCTCCAAAGTTCATATTTATTATCATCCTAACATGATATCAGGGTAAAGATTTATTTTCAGGATTATTTATTTTCAGAAGTTTATTCATTGGAGTAGAGTATCTTGCTTAAAGTCTAGGCCCAAGGAAAGTATTTTAAAGCTGTGAATCTACTAGCAAGAAAATAAACTTAACCACTCATCCAATTAAGTAATAAAAATATTGAAATTTAGAGGGTAATAACAGATAAAATAATTTTCTGGCCCATTATTTGAGGAACAAATCTTAATTTTTTTCATTTAGACCTACTTGTTGGGATGTCTGATAGAAAAGGCATGTTTTGTTATGATTTTTAATTTAAGCTGCAAATACATTTCTGTTTGTACCTAATTATCTTCACTTATCGCAAGTTTGTCCTACACTTGGTTAGGTAAATGTTTCCTGATTATTACAAATGAAAGCCATATAGATTTATTTTAAGATTTTAAAATCAGCAATTGTTTACTAGAAAAGCTGTTCAGTTTTTATCTCTGACTTTCCCTTTGTAGAAATTCACACAGTGAAATGTTCTTTTTGGTGTCAATGTTTTATCTCTTCAAGTACCAACAATATTATTATTCTGGAGAAGAATAGCTGAGAAGGAATTAACTTGGCAGTAATTCTCGTGACAAAAAGGAATTCTGAAGAGAGATGACAGTTTTGTGAGTCATAGTCCAAGGGACTATCACCAACGAATTTTAATTTTAACATGGGAAGATTTTAAACATTTAAGAACTAGTTGCTAGAGAATAATATTCAATGTATTCTGTGCTGTATCAAAGGATTTTTTTTTGTGGGGAAGAGAAAAGTTATAATCCTAAATCTGTCTCCTTCTGTTCGGGCCCCTTTGCATTAGAATTGACATGGTTATTAAAAGATTGATTTTTAACATTTCACTTTTATGGTGAGGCAACGCACAACATCATAGACGATTTCTTAATCTTCATGTTGCACCTTGCTCTTCATGGCGATTTGCGTCTGGCTTTGTCTTCTGGATGGAAGGGGAAGATTCACTTACTACGTTGAAGATATAAAAAAAATTAATTACACTGCCTGTGGTTACTATCGTCACAGAATCAAATTGCTTGGTTTAGGAAATATTTCATGCGTTAAAAATCCAGTGTGGACCAGAGATACTGAGCCTCCACCAAATAAATGGTGGGACCGGAAGGTAAATTTACTTTTCATGACTCTCCCTGTGAAAGGCAGGCAGCACATGTGTAAAGAGCTCTTCCGAGAGGCACCGAGAAACTGTCAGCCTTTCTTTACCAAATTGAATTGTAAACTATCCCTATTTAGGATCGTTTATGAGTGGTTTGAGCGTTATTTAACAAGCATAATGTTGTGGAGTGCTGTTACATATCGCCTAAGAAGGAGGTTTCTATTACTTCTATTTATCTTTGGCATCAGCCCTTGACAGGTAACAAATGAAATTCCTTTTCTCAAATTAAATCAGGCTTCATTTCTGTCTTTCACCCATAAAGGATGAAACGTTATTTGCTTCTTAGACAGTTCCTGTGCTCTATCATCTTTCATTACTTTTATAAAATTTGTCATAAATGTCTTACCTCTTTGGCCTTGGCTTCTAAGTGCCTATTACAGAGATAAGTGTCTGAGTTTGATAATGGGAAAACCTCAAATGTTGCTTTACTTTCAATTAAAAAGTACTTTAGAAGAGGCATCAGAGTATAATATGGTCTTTAATTTCTCTACTGTATTTGTCATCTCATACAGTTGTGTATTTTTATGACCAAGAAGAACAGTGTTGTAGAGCATTTGGTGTGGTTCCCTTCACTGAAGTTCATAGCTAAACACCGGCTTACTGGACATCTTTACTTGGAGATTCTGTGACACCTTAAATTTAACCTGAACATTGTCCCTTCCCATGTTTTCTTTCTTGTAGGCATTGACCAATTATAATCCCTGGGCCCAATTTAGCCCACTGACTATATTTGCAGTTTCTAAAGTGAGAATAGATATACAAACAATCTTTAAATAGTTGAAGCAAAATGAAAACAATAGTATTTCATGATATTTGAAAATAACAATATAAGTTAAATTCCTATATTTATAAATAATATTTTATGGAGCACAGCCATGCATATTTATGCACTGCCCATGGCTGCTTTTGTGCAACAGTGGCAGAATGGAATGCTTGTGATAAAGACCCTATCTCCCTGAAAGCTACAGAGTAGTCTAAGCCATCTGGCCCTCTTGCCTTTCATAGAAAATGTTTGCTGATTTCTGTTCTATTTGAGTGAAAATTTCCACCACTCTCTCAACTCTCAACCTCAAAACTGCTTAACCATTTTCCAACCCTTCCTTTTATGCACAAGTATATCTTATTTATGTCTACAAGGCATATTGTCTCCAGACCAGACTCCTCTTCTTTACTTTCATGTGTCTAATATTAGGGCATAGACCCTTGTCATCTGTTGCCTGGGCAATTGAAATTGCTCTCCTTAACTCCTGTTTCTCTCCAATAAAATTTAGTTTTATACTATTATCAGAATTGGTATTAATGAATTAGATCATTTCTCTCCCTGAATGAGGATGGCATTGGGATCCTGCTTCCCACAGAATCAAGTCCAAACTCCACGCATTGTAATAAATCCCTTCATTCATTGGCCCTGATTTCTTCGCTCATTTCATCTCCCGTGGCTGCCTGTACCCTCTTCTTCCACCCCTTGCATCCTAAATTCCTGCAGCACAGTACATCTTATTGTTCCTTTAAGATGTTGGTTTCTTTCATGACTCTCTGCCTTTGCAATGCAGCTGCCTTATCCTTAATGTCCTTTTACTGCTTTCTAAATAGCAAACCTTATTTAAGTTTTTGAGATTCAGCTTAAATGTCACATTTGACAATCCTTTTCTAGAGCCTTCAGGTAAAATTAAATGCCCCCTGACTGTATTTCTGCAAGTATTGGTGTTGTAATTATCCATGTCGATGTCGAAGCTCTTCTTCATTTTCATATCCTCAGTATCTGGTCTTTGTCACAAAGAAAGAGAGTCAGTAAATATTTGTTGGCTGAATAAAGTGCTCATTTGCTTTTAGAGAGCTTCTTCAGCTTATTTCAGCAGAGCTAAAATTCTAAAAATAATAACACTCAGATCTATAATTCTGTATGGACTGGGATGAACCTTTGAGTCTTTGTGGATGATCACCCAAGTCTCTAATAAGATCTGCAATAGCGTTCATTATTTAATTTTGTGGTTCTTAGCTTGCAAATTTATTGAATAAAATGTACCAATGTATCTATTCACTATTTCCTTCCCAAAGAATTATTCGTGATCCCAATATAAGAAGTATAAAAGCCCTCCCTATTCTAAGTTTCGATACTTGTATCATGTTAGCTTACTTTTAATTAATTAATTAATTAGCTATATTCTGTATTCACTATATTCTCAAATTAATCTTTCTCTAGTGTGTTTTGGCATAAGGGGAGATGGTCATGTGTAAATAGTATGTGGCCATACATCACCTCAAACATTTATGCCATTTGTCCTAATTTGATCATTACTTGTTGGATGCGGTTATCAAAACATCATGCTATATTCCCTAAATAAGTACCGTTACTATCTGTCAATTAAAACAAAACTTTAAAAAAGTATGTGGTTTGGGCAGTACCTGTGGCTCAAAGGAGTAGGGCGCCAGCCCCATATACTGGAGAGGGTGGGTTCAAACCCAGTGCCAGCCAAAAACTGCAACAACAACAACAACAACAACAAAGTATATGGTTTTGTTTCAGGTGCTCAAACTGGCTATTTATTCGGGAATTAGGTAAGCTTCTGACAGTCTGTCATTCCCCAGCTTCCGTCATTGGATTTCACATTACTGCCTGTTAGTGTAGCCACAGGAGGTTAGGCATGGGGCTTACTGAACTATTCTATGTGTATCTTGCATAGAGTGTTGGATGGGAAAGAATATAAAACCATCTAAATAAAGATTTTAAGATTATCTATGAATTTCATTCATCTATTATTTTCCTGGCTCCATTTAGTGTGGACAATAATAGTGAGACAAGCTTATGATTATATAGTACTCTATACTTATTCAGCGTGCTTTCACCTACATTATGTCTCCTGCTAGGAAGGCATAGATGGTATTGTTATAGGGATTTTTCAAGTGAAACTGATGCTCAGCTATATGAAATTACCTGCTACAATTCTTACAGTTAGTTAGATATGGGACTAAGACTAAAACCCAATTCCTCACCCCATGTATTTTTCTGCAATTTAATTTTCTTCATATGAAATATTCCCTGCTTATGGAGCTATTGTCTCTTGGCTCTAAAACTCTATCCTTCCACGTTTTACTTGATGGTATGGGGCTGGGACTTTGTGCCGTCCTGTTCTTTATCAGATGCCCTCCTGTTAGTTTTCTCCAATAGGAGATGCATAAGAGAGGCTGTTGATTAGGAGGAGAAGAGAGGAACTTTACCCTTCTCTTTTTGCTTGCTGCTCCAATGAGGAATAAAGTGAAAAGGAACTGTTTTTGGCCTTCCCCAGACCGGCACTAGCTAGCCATTGCCTTTTCTCAGGGGCCTGAGTCCCAGTCTCTCTTATGGGTTTCTAGATTCTGATCATCACAACATTTTCCTTCTATTTCTCTAACCTAGGTGGCGGTAGCTGCTCTCTATAGTTATTAGATGAGTTAATAATTAAGTTTACAAACTCATTCTAGAAAAAGTGCTACATACCTCATTGCTAAATATCACTATGGTCACCTTTGAAGTACTCTGTATGCACTGACACTAAAGCCTACCCCCTCCTCTAAAGCACTTTTGAAATTCTTTTTCTGTAATGGCCATAAGTGTTGTCATTGTATTGATCTTTATGTCCTGAATGTCATCAAAATGTATTCCTTTTCAATATTTCCTTTATCTTCATGTAAAGAAAAAAAGTCATTGAGGGCCAGATAAGGTGAATAGGAAGGGTGTTCCAATACAGTTATTTGTTTACTGCCAAATAGTGCCATGTAAGCTGGTGCATTGTAGTGATGCAAGGACCAGGAGTTGTTAGAAGAAGTTAAGGTCATTTTCATTTAAGTGTTCATACAACCTTTTTGGCACTTCCAGATAGTAAACTTGGTTAACTGTTCATCTAGTTAGTAGAAATATAATGAAATATAATGAATAATTCTTCTGATGTCAAAAAAGGTTAGTAACATCATTTGACTCTTGATTTGGGCTGATGGAATTTTTGTGGCTGTGAAGAATTGGCTGACTTCCACTGTGCATCTTGGTGCTTTGTGTCAGGGTCACATTGATGTACCCAAAACACAGTGCAAAACATCATCTTGCCTCTCCAAATGGACTTGGTAAACATCAACTCTCCTTTGCTTTTGTTCAGCAGTGAGTGGAGCATTTCTGCATACACCTTTCTCATGCCAAGAATTTTTAGTTAACACTTTCCTGTTTCTCTTTCAATGTTTACTTGGTCTGCTAGGCTTCTCACAGTCAGATGATGATTTTGACACACAATTTGACAAATTTTTGCAATGTTTTCATTAGTTCTGATCATTAATCTCTCTTTATCAGTGACGTTTTTTCTTCCCTCAGAAAAACGTTTAATCCATTTGTACACTGCCATTTTCTTCATGTCATTATCCCCATATACTTGGACTAACATGTCCCTGATTTCACTTCTACTCTTGCCATGTTTTACAGGAAATATAGTGTTTGTTTGTTTCTCTAATTAAAAGTCTAATTCTTGTGATGGCACATGCAACAACAATAATGAATGCTACTTAACGAGACCTACCCATGTTAATACCATATGTTGACACTGATAGATCAAGGTTTTTTTTTTTTTTTTTGCAGTTTTTGGCTGGGGCTGGGTTTGAACCCACCACCTCTGGCATATGGGGCCAGTGCCCTACTCCTTTGAGCCACAGGTGCCACCCCTGATAGACCAAGGTTATGAAACCTTAGCAAATTGTTTTTACAGTGCTGCCCAAATAAGCACATAGTGGTAAGTTCACAAATGTAATTTTCAGAGCTCATATCTGTGCTACTTTAGTCTTCTTCATGCTTTTTAGTCTTTCAATACCTATGAACCCAAATCCTCATGCTATATATTCTCTGTTCAAATACTTGGTTTGATTTTGGTTTTACTGAAAAAAAATATGCAAGATGGTAGGCGTGTAGCCACAAATGGTCCCACAAAACACACTCTGGGATTAGTTGATAACCTGGGATTAGTTTGGTTATATATTTGTCTTGAAAGCAGTGCTGACCTCTTTGCTTATAGTACACATGGCACCCAATTAATTAAATCATTATCTGTGGTTGATTGAAATGAAATGTCTATTGAAGCAAGGTGTTGGAGGAATCAAATAGATGCTGATCTTGACATTATGGTAGTGACAATGACTACATAGTATCTGAGGTGAAATAGCTTTTATGTCTTCACTGGGAGCTTATAAAAAGGAAAAGGGGAAAGTTCTAACTTTAAACTCTTCTTTCAAATCACTGTTAAAGAACCAGAGAACTTTCATAGCAACCCTGAAAGATTCTCTTATTTCTTATTGTTTCAGGGTCATCCCACTAAAAACAGACACAAAATTACACTAGCCTTTCCTTATTTGAGGCTCTTTGATTACTTTACCTGGGCCACTTGCCTTACTTGTCATTCTTCCAAGACTTCTGTTGTGTCCAGACCTACAACTAGAATCAGATCTCAGTATATTCCATGGGAACAGAAATGAAGTCAGAACCAGGATGAGATAGCTTATATTCCAGAATAGTTGCAGAATTTTGCTAAGTCATATAGAAAGTTCCAAAGATTTTAGACTACAGAGGAAACACAAAACTGAATAATTATGAACTTATTAATATAATAAACTTGGTAGAAATTTGTGGCTTAGTGTTTATTTGCAAAAGTTGCTTTGTTCCAAACCCTAGTAAGTGATCATAACTGTGATTCTCCTAAAAGCATTTTTCAGAAGTTCTACAAGTATCTCTTCTTCCAAATACAACAGTATTATTGGATATAGTGTGTCTTTAGGCTCAAATAGAAGAGAACTTTGTACTGCAATATTACTAGCTAATAGGAACTTGAATTGAGTCACCATAATGGAGGGTCCTGGGTTTTACCAAGTTTCTAGACTCAGGCAGTTTGTAGGCCTGTTGGCTAAGGCTAAGTCCTCCTAAGGTGAATCCTAAAACACTTCTGCAAGTATATACATTATCTTCCTGCAAGCTTTCCCCAAAAGGACCTGCAATCACTAACTAGGACAACCGTATGCTGAGAGAGGGAAATCTACAGAATATTTTGAGAATGTTAAACATTGTCTCTGTATTTATACTAATTCTTGGGGACCCAAAATGCTACTTCAGTCTACCAGTTAAAGTGGAGATTATGGTGGTCAAGTGACTCAGGGCCAGGACAAGGGCAAAGCATTGAAGGCACAATATTTCAGGAGGCACTCATAGGTTTATGCAAGTGCTGTCTCTGCCTGAAGTCTCGGTCTTGAGTTCACAAATGTAACAAATGGAATTTTGGGGAAAGCTTATCCCCACAGTGGGTCCATGAATAGCACACTATGGTTATTATCCTGGTATCTATATGAACAGTTCAAACACTCATAAGGCAACTAGCAGGTGCCACACATTGACATCTGACTCATGAAGTGTGGGCTATTCTGGTAGGGTGGAATATGTGTAACCTTCTAGAATTTTCATCCCTGCTAGGATGGTGAACCTAAAGTGGTCCTGCAGCCCCAGATAAACTGTAGATTAGTGCCACCATCAAAACTTGAAATATGCAGGAGAGGTTATTTCCATTATGTCCTTATTTAATCCACTTGGTTGGATTTTGAAGAAGATATGTTTTAGAGAATTACTGTAGATTATGTTAAATGTAATCACGCCTTGATTCCAATTGCAGCTGTGGATTCCAGATGTGGTTTCTTTACTGAAGCAAATCAGCACAGCCTTTTGGACCTGGTACACAGTAATTGATCTGGGAAATGCTGTTTTGTCTTTAAAACAATTGCAAAGATCACCAGTAGCAGTGTGCTTTTTACCACAGAGAATCAACAATATAACTCATAGTCTTCCCTTAGGGCTACGTCAATGCTTCTTATCTCTACTTTAATTTAGTCCTCTAAAATTATGGTGGCACAGATCTTGATTAGCTTATTTGGATTTGGGGACAACATTTATCACATTTGAGTTTGCTGTTCTATTGTATTTATTAGTAACTCAAAAGGCATCTCAGAGCAAGAAAAGGCTTTGCAGCTAGTAACATTGCAGTGCAAAGTTCTCTTCTACTTGAGCCTAATGATGAAGTATGTCTAATAATATTGCTATATCTGGGAATAGAGATATTTGTACTACTTTTGTACTACTTCTGAAAAACCCCTGTAGGAGAATCACAGTTATGATCACTAGGGTTTGGAGCAAAGCAACATGAACTTTTGCAGATAACTAATCTCTTTATGAAAAACAGTTTCTAAAAAGCTATCAGGCCTTGGTAGACTTGGAATGCTTGAGCATGGATGCTCCAGTAACCATGCAACTTTCGTTGTCATCATAAACTAGATATTTCGTTGGGTATGTGCAGCAGCAGTTTATCATTAATGTAAGAATGTGTTTCAGATCAGAAGTAAACAGATCTAGAAGGCACAGCAGGTGTCTCTGACTTTTACTACCCATATTTCCTCTGTCTGACCTTTCTTCCTTCAATGCACAATTAAGTCCTCATGGGGGAATTTTTTAAGGACAGTGCTGCAGAGAACCATTTGTTTGAAATATACGCATAGTCCTTTTGAAATGGTCAGAGTGTGAAGATGTGTGTGTTTTGTGTAAAACTTAATCATTAGACTAGATAGCCCACACTATAATATGATCGTCACTTTGCTTCTTCCCTTAGCCGCTCTCATTCATGCTCAATGGTTTCATGGCAGAATAACCAGGGCAGTAGGAATAGAGTATTCCTGTGCTCAGAAACATGGATGTTGCCTTACCAAGACTGGTCCAACTACTGCTAGTCCTGAGTAACTAACCTGACAGTTGCAGGTAATTGCAAGGCTGTGTCTTCTGTGGGTATGGCACTAATCTGAAGAGGGCAGAGGGCACTCTCCCAGGGGCAAATCTACTACATTATACAGACGCCTTCTGATTACCTAACAGTAAGTTTTAATATGTTTTAATGACTATTGACTATATTAGTTGGAGTCTACTATTTAAGCTAGAAACATGTTCTTGCTTTCTATCTTTCTTTCTCACCCCCCACCTCATATTTCTTATAGGGAATGTATTTGGCATCCTTTAACACATTATGCGTTTCCAGCTTCTGGAAGATCTAGTTTTTCTATTCTATCA
This sequence comes from Otolemur garnettii, assembly GCF_000181295.1. Taxonomy (NCBI): domain Eukaryota; kingdom Metazoa; phylum Chordata; class Mammalia; order Primates; family Galagidae; genus Otolemur; species Otolemur garnettii. Next base: position 26,566,861 of record NW_003852400.1, read on the forward strand.
GAAATATGTCCAATATTCAAGATCCATATATCACCTCTGCTAATTCCTGACAATACTTCTGAGGCTACATAGGGCATATACATATTGTAAATGCATGTCTACCCTTAGATTCTTCATGAAGAATTGGCAGTTCTATACAATATTTCATCTTCGCCCTTCTGCTCTGGAGTCAGTGATTATTACATGTTGGTAATATAATACCATTTTTCTTATTTTTAATATTGAATGACAATGATATTGGGGTCTGTGGGTCACTTTGAATAATGATAATAATGCATATGTGATATGTGAGACCAGCACTGATCTAATAGTCAAAGGCCTAACTCTGGACTTTGTCAGCTGTGTGACCTTGAGAAAGTTACTTTACCTCCCTGAGCTTTGATTCCTTCTTTTCTAAAAGGAGGCTTCTTTTTTAACTTTGTAATTCTACTGTTCCCTGACTTCAAAAGAAAGAAAGAAATTGTATAACGGAAACAATTAACTTCTTAAATTTCCCTTTCTTTTCCTTTATTTCACATAGTTTAGAGTAACTGCTTAAATAACGCAGATAAAAGCTTTTATTTTTCCTTTTGAAAATGATCAATGCTTACAACTTGGCTAGGGTAGAAAACATAACTCTTTAAATAATTTAATATGCATTCATATATAAATATGCAAATTTTAAATTGGATTAATTTGAAACCAAAAATATTTATAACCTGCTATTACAAAGGATTTGTCCTACATTTTGACTCACGATAGTGACAAAGGACCGAATCATGGTCTATAAAGTATTGTTAGTTCTTTTTTCACTCATAAAAATTATCAGGAGAAATTTGACATCTATTCATTCATTTATTCAGCTGACATTAAAAAAGTGTTGTTCTCCCTTTGCTTATCTAGGTGTTTTAGATTTTGCCCTTGGGCAAAAATAGGAATTAAGAGATATGTGTGCCTAGAATGCATGTTTTTCTACTTTCACCTCGTAGAATCACTTTTACAGAGTTGTATGTGCTGAATTGATGGTTGGCCATCAGCACACCGCAGGAATGCTATAAGAAAATTATAAATTCATTATTAATGGATTGTCAGCAAGAACTTCCCTGGTGTTTTTTGTATCTTTTTCCTCAATGCCTGGTCCATGACCAGCTGCACTGACATTACCCAAAAGTTCATTAGAAATTTGGAACCACAGGCCCCAATTGTAGACCACCTGAGCCAGCACCAGACTCCTGGTGATCCCCATGTGAGAAGCACTGGGCAATATCACTTCATAGTATCTTTCTAGTAAGATTTCTCCAGAAATTATGTTATGATAAAGCTTATTATCAATATCATTTGTCAATAAAACTATTCTGTCAGTATGCGTAATCAAGAAGTAACTGTGAGTTTTTGTTATAGCATTTAGTCTTGTGGACACTGAATTTTGTGGTTCGTCCTGTTTCCCTCTCTGCCGTGGCCCTATCTTGGAGTCCACGCTACTACTTTGAGTGTTCTACAAGAGGCTTTTTTAAAAGTACTTTTCTTATTCTGTTTGTTCATTTATATGTCATGTACATGTTCCCTTTATGCCAGTTTCCTGATACTTTTGTTTTTTTTTAATTGTTATGTGATGTCTTGGTGCCCCAAGTCCTTTGTGGGATGAGATGAAGTATAAAGAAAGAAAACCAAAATCAGCAGCCTAAATGTCCCCAGATGTGTGATAGGAGTTGAGCCTCACAAACCTAGACCATTGCGCTTTACCACCTCCCTTCCCATAGCATCATAATTAATGTTCACTAGGAAGATTGAGAGGCACTCTGGGGGTTACGTTATCAGAGAAGTATTAATTATATGCAGCACACTGTACTGTACTTACTGAGCTAGAAACAGAGCCTAATATGTTTTATGAAGATTTTTACACAGGAATGGAAAGCCCCAAAGATTTCTGACTAAATCAGAATATTCACTTCAATTCAAACATTCCATTTTATGAGAACACTAGTGAATATCAGTCTATTAACTTTTTACAAATTATTTTTCTAGTTTTTTTTTTTTTACCTGAGATGGAATAATTTGCTAAGAATTTCGGATTTATTTACATCAAATATGTACTGATAAAAAAAGTAGCAGGTATATTCCGAGCCAATGTCAGGCTATATATTTTACCAGCAGGCAGCCAAAGAGTTGAACTCACTGCCTCGGGAGGCCATTGAACCAACTATGGTGGCTGAATAATTTTATGACCAGTAATAAGGCTTACGAGTTATACATGCTAAGAGAAGGGTAATCAAATCTTATGCTTCAGGGTATAAATTAATCACTGCAGGGGTCAGGAAAGAATCTCCTTTGCCCTATGAACAAAATTGAATAATTAGGTGGTGGCTGCTTTAATATTTTTAAAGCATTCTTCTTCAGCATCAGCACTGGTTTTAAGAAAAATTCTGAGACTTCATGGGGGTGTTTGAGGTCTTGATTAGAAGAGAAGGGGTGCTGCAAGTTGAGCAGTTTATTTTAGCAGACAGAAAGGCTGGGAAGCTTCCTGATTCCACACTGTTCAACCTGATTTTCATTAAAAGCTCAAAGTGCCTGCTGTTAAAATGTCCCAAGCCGCTGGGGCAAATAGGGCTTCTTGCTTATCTGGAAATCTTGAGGTGAATTTTCATCTTTTAATCAAGTCTCCTTCTAACAGGGAGGAGGATGGTTTACTAAGGTGTGAGATTATTCTTTACCTTCTATAATTCACATTTTATATTTTAAAGAAGAACATTTTCCTATGACTGGGAAATTAAACCTTGACTTCTTATTCTGAAAAAAAAAAAAAAAAAAAAAGATCAAGGGGAAACCTGTTAAGCAAGTGGCCCTGAAAGCCAAGTGCGATCATCTGCTAAACACATCCATTTTTTCAGGTTTGCCTGCATGGGTACTGAATGAAGTACGTCAACTGTCGTGGTTTTGTGATGACACAAGGATACTGTGTTCCATGGAAAGCAGATTTTATTTCCTACATTCTTGTGCTATACCTCTGTCTTCAGCAGTTCTAAATTTGGGTAAAGGAAAATAACTTTCAAGTCATTTCCCAGGAGTATTCCTAGTAAAAGGAAAACTAAAGATTGAATCATTTCCCAATAATGACTGCCTATGAGCGACCTAGATTCTCAGTACTCCTACAGAGCGCCTAATGAAGACTTTATTGTCTATCTATTGGCCCTGGTGGCCTTCTAGATGTTTTTATATTTGATTCTCTTTGTCTTTTCTTTGTGTTCACTTTGAAATCAGTCAAAAAGTATTATGCAGCCAGTCCAGCAGTGGGTTAGACATATTTACTTTTAATGCAAAACAGTATGATTTTTTTTCATGAAAGGATTTATCGTATCCTTCCTATGGGTCTAGCACAATGGAGTGCATAGAAGTGGAGATGAAACAGCTGCTCTTCTCTCTGGAAGCTTGGGTTGGGAACACAGCACATGGCCACTAAATGCGGTTGAGTCATATCACAAGAAGTGTCTAGTGAAGTGTTAGAGCTGTCTGCACAGGCTGGCATGAGAGTGGTAGAGATGGGCTTGTGGCAGGGACTGAAGAGTATGCATGTTTGGTGGGGGCATGGGAAGAGAGCTGTCACATATGGGCATGAGTGTGTGTGCATGGAGTTGTGTCTGTGTGAGTGCATGTGTGTGAGCATACAGTGGCAGATAGACATGTTTCATAATGTAATGAGCAACGGCTTGGATTCAAGAAGGCTATGGACAGGAGGAGTGTCCGACCGCTAGAGTAAAACTTGAACCTTGGGGAACTTGGATGCCAGGTTAAATAAAATTCTATAGAGATTATGCAACCATTGTTAAAAGCAAATTTTAGGAAGAATAATATAATTAAAGTAGGGAAGCTGAATTAAAGCAGAGAAGTACTGGGCTTAGGAATTCCAGTTAGAATATCATTTAGTTGTTTGACAATTATGTGTACATAACTTGCCATTCATTTAGGGTTCCCAACCAGAAATTCCACTTGACCAGCATGTCTCTTCTATTTTCTCTGAAAGCTCAAGGTTGTTCTTTGCATAAGAGAGATGAGTGGTGGGGCTGGCATTACATGTCACCGGCTAATGGGACTGAAGTCCTGGTCTTACCTGGTTAGGTTCAGTGTCTTTATGATTAGACTGGCAATGAACACAGTTAGGTACGTGTCCCTAAGCCAGTGCTGAACTCCATATTCTTCATTTCAGGATCAATTCTCTTTGTTTGTTTTTCCAGAAAAATATCTAATATTTTTATAAGACTGTTTCCTTGAATTAAGTATACATGAAATGTCTCATCTGGAAAATAAATCTTTGTGTCAGCAACCATCACAATCTCACCAGATTTCATTTTGCTACATTTTCCTGACACACTGCGATAGCAAAGTAAATCAACTGTTTTGACAAATGAGAAGCTAAAATTCCTTCACAAAGTCAGTCAGTGATGCCCACTGAATGAAAATTCTTCCCTGTGTTTGGGAGATACACAGGGGAACTAGATGACTCGTCTCTACTCTTGGTAAAATTGCAAGAAATGAGGGAAAGAGAAAAGCACAAATTAAAATTTAAATGAAAACATGTTAAACATTCTAAAATAATAACATTTCTGAATCTGATTGCTTTGTATCAAATACTTTTCTTCTTGTGTCAGCTGATGGGTTATATTACAGCATCCCCAGTTTTGCCGCTGAGGAATCTGAAGTCAGAGGGGTTAGCCAGCTTGCTCATGGTCATAACTCTAATAATGCCAGAGATGGAATTTGAACTCATGGACTCTCTTGTTTTTAAGCCAGATCTCCTTTCAGGATACTATAATCAGTTTTGAAAAGGCAAAAATGTCAAAGTTATTGTTTCCTAAGTTTAAATAAAATGAGGTGGGACGGTTACATGGAGTCATGATTTAGGAGCCACTGGGGTTGTAAAGAGGAAACATCGATTATGTGTCTTCAGGAGAACATTCCAGGGGAAGGAAACGACAGACAGAATCACAAAAGGTTACAGGTGTAAGGCAGGAAGCAAGACTACTCAACTGCAGTGAAAAAAGGAAGATGTGTCTCCAAAGAAACAGCATCATAGAATTTGAAATCCAGGTGGTGCCCGTGGCTCAGGGAGTAGGGCACTGGCCCCATATATATTGGAGGTGGTGGGTTCAAATCTGACCCCGGCCAAAAACTGCAAAAAAAAAAAAAAATAGAATTTGAAATCCTGATTAGAAAGTTTAATTCTGAGCACATAAAATGTGATGTAATATATGTATATATGTGTACATGCACACCCACATACATCATTTTGAGATGATGTGCATAGATGTGCCTTGGTGGCTGCTGAGGACTGATCTGGGTTTCCTGTGACAAAGACAAAGCAAAGGCATCCTCAGATTTTTTACAAACTTCCAAACTATAAAACTCAAAGTATTCAAAATTATACATAACCCTTCATAGCTGTGAAGTAGCATAGACTGTACACTCACACTTAAAAATGCCATATAACACTCTTTTCTGTATTATGCCCCCCCAAATTTTGAGAAGCCTTCCCATACCATCTCCCTTTTTAAGGTGGCTATGATCGTACCTTTTATCCACAATTCTTTGTAGAAAAAGCCCTTTGGAAGGGATTTTAAGTAATATAATTTCCCAGTACTTGGATACCGAGATTAAGATTAATGGATCAAGGAATAAAAAAGTGCCAACTGTGTTATATAATCTCATCCAATGACAACTTGAAAAAAAAATTGCTTGCATATTTTATAATTAAATACAATAGATGCTGATCCAATTTATTGTATCAGATAGCAATAATGCAAAAAAATTCTACCTACTATCAACAGACTATCAAAAATTAAAGAAATTAAAAACATATGAAAAGTATGCTTCTACATTTCAGTCATTTTGAATTCTTTGGGTTTTAGTTAAATGGATATTACTGAGCCATATCTGAGATACCGGAGCTATATCTGTCTTTCTAGGTTGATGAATGTATAAGTGATATAAAAACCACAGTGGCTATAGAGCTAGTAGGCACCAGTGTTAAAAGATTTAAATACTTATGTACTAGTTGGCTCCACTGGAGCCATTCAAGTGTCCTCCCATCCCACCCCTGTTTCTGCTGTTGCTCAGGGCACTCTGGCCTCCGGCCCTTCCCTGAGAATAATTTCTTCACCACCCTAAAGTCCATCATCTAAAAGGTAGACTTGCACAGCAGAAAGCCTCCAGGACGCTGCCCAGTGCCCACCTTCATGTTCTGCAGTTACACCTTGACAAATACCATGCAGAAGTGATCAGTTGAGTGTGACTGGAAATGCATCCATTTCTTCTCTTACTCAAGTTATTCTCTTCTTATTTCTTCCTTTACTTTTCTTCCCTTCTTAGGTTTGTCAAGGACCGTAAACATATGACTTTGGGATAGATGCATCATTTCCCTTGAGTTAAGTGTATCTCTAAGGTGTACTAATTTCCTACCTTCTTTTCCAAATTTTTACTGAAAAAAATTGAAATTAATAGGACTGGTTGGTTGGTTGCTGTATATGCCTGTGGGCTCAAAAAAGGAAAGATTTATCATTTATATTTCTCCACTACAGAATAGTTCTGGGATTGATGAAAACCTCCACCAAATTGATGGCTTGTTTTACAGCGAGTCAAACTCTGAAAAATGTTCCTAGGATTCAGCTAAAAGAGACAGTGTGTAGATTTTTTGTTTTAATCCCTTAGATGTATCTAAGACAGTGGTTCTCAACCTTCATAATGCCACGACCCTTTAATACAGTTCCTCGTGTTGTGGAGACCCCCCAACCATAAAATTGTTTTCTATAGTGACAAAGATACTTTTTGTGGGGTCACCAAAACATGAGGAACTGTATTAAAGGGTCATCGCATTAGGAAGGTTGAGAACCACTGATCTAAGACTTTTGAAGCTCAAAGTTCTTGAATTAATCAGAACTTTGAGACGCTGGTTAAAGTCTGCCATCTAAGTCTCCTCTCAAACTTTTGACATTTTCACCTGAAAGTCCAGAATGAAGGTGTCTTCACTTTCTGGGCCACCGGGTACTGGAAAGAAGTCTGTTGGGATAATAGCTGCACTTATGTTCCTACCTCAGGGATGCTAGCTCCTTCCTGCAGTAGTATTAATGGAATAAATGTATTTTACTACCACCTATGAACATGATTTAATAATGAAATACTTCTTTTTCTTTTGTTTGGAACAGAGTCTCGCTCTGTTGCCCCAGGCTAGAGTGCCCTGGCATCATAGCTTATATCAATCTCAAACTCCTAGACTCAAGCAATTCCTTCTGCCTCAGCCTTCCAAGTAGCTGGGACTATAGGTGCCTGCCACCCTGCCCTTGCTCAGGTTGGTCTCAAACTCCTGAGTTCAAAATATTCACCCACCTCATTGTCCCAGAGTGGTAGGATTACAGGTGTGAGCACTGTGCCTGGCCAATAATGAAAACCTTCTTCATTTTTACAACATTCATGTCCAATTTAAAATGGCTTTGAGAGTAATAGATTCTAAATGTTCTTAATATACATTAAATCATAAATTAAAAAAAATTGCATCGTGTGTAAATATACATGTCTATGTGTATGTGTGTATAAATATATATATATATAGCCATGCAAAACTCGGAGATATGTGTGCATGCACACACACACTCATATACAGAAACCCAACTACTCACATGTATTGGGTTTAAAAATCATAAGTATTGGCATTTAATAATATATTCACGTATTCCTACTACAATATTTCTTTAGGTGCTTATAACATTCCTTATGATGTGGCACTGTTCTTTCTTTGCATTTCTCCTTGAAATTCAGTTGCTCTCTCTCAAAATAGAGTACTTATGCAGTCATACTTGATGTGAAAAAGAGATCTTTGAACATATTATATGTAAAGCAGGCTTGAACTCAGCTTTTGATTAAAACATAGTTGTGTGGCCTTCCAGCTCAGCTTTAATTGCATTTAAAATTCCTTTCTGCACCTGTACTGAAGATCACAAACCAATATTAATAAAGTAGGCTCAGAGTGGGGGAGCACCCGAGCAGTTGGTTCTTGACAAACGTTATTTACCCAACTAGAGTTTCATTTCAAAGTTAACATGTCTCTGTGCTACTTGCATAGAGCACTCATCTGAACACTCTGTTAGACATTTTAACCCAATTTAATTTATTCCCTGAAAGTTTAATCCCCTGCTGAAAAGAGTAGTTGCAAATTTTCCAGAGTTACAATTCACTGAAGTGAAAAATATTTAATGACATCATAGGTACTGAGTTTTAAGAGGTTAGTTAAAAATCTTTCTCAAAATGTAAAACAAGGGGCAAGAGTTAATAGGATATTTTATATGGTTATATTTCAATCCTGTTCCAAATCTTTCTAAAGTCACTTGCATCTCTACCATTAAAGCTGTAAGAAATGAGTTACTTACACATCTCCAGGGAGTAGGGAGAAAAAAAAAGAAAACCTTTAAATTTTAAACCACCAAAGCAAATCTCTTTTGAGATTTGACATTTAAGTGGCTCATTCAGTAATTTTACACTTTATGAAACTCTCTTTGTAATCACATCACCAAACACAGCAAACCATCTACATATTTCTACCCAATTGTATGAAGAGGCAGCCTATAGGTTATAGCACAAAATGCTTTGGCACCCATATGACATCTACCCAGACTTGGTTTTATACAGTAAATTGTGTAACAGACGTCTACTTATCTGTTATTGAAATATTTTTGGTCTGACTGCCGGAAAGTGAGAATAAAAACAAGGGAGGAGAGAAAATAAAATCTGAATTGACTTCGTTTTTGGCACAGTAGAAAGTATTTTGGTCTCCTTTATAGTCTTTTAAAAATCTAATTATTCATTTGGCAGATCTATGTCTATAGTGCAACTGGATAGTTGTTTTAAAATATGCAAAGCACAGATTTCAGACTTAATAGGAGATAATGACTGCTTTACAGCCTGTCAGGTCATGGCCTATTTGGCCTGGTTACAGAGATATTGCTTCATGGTTCAGTGCTCCAAGAGCTGATGATGGCTCCAGGCCAGCAAAGGTGTCATTGACATAATAGAGAGTGAGGGTTTCTCTGGAACGCTAATGGGATGCTCTGTAAAGCTTAGATCAAAAATACTATGGCTTGAGTAGTGCCACCCTGATGGGGACATCAGGTGGTATTTTTCCTTCTGGTGTTATTAAAACAAAACAGAACAACCCAACCAAAAATCTGTGTGCAAAGTTATAATTTCACATTTTATAAGTAGAGTCATTAATGAAAATTATGTTTAGAGGATAACCACTCCAAAAAATAACAGTTGTCTACTTGCCAGAATGACTTGAAAAGTCACCATTTAGGTAGTTCTCACAAACAAAGCCATCTACCTTAAGAGGAGGATGTGAAACTGTAGCTTAGTTCCAGTCTACACTCTTACCATGATGCCATGCTACCTAAGATGTGCAATTTTTCTACATAAATTTGAATTATGGAAATAAAATTCTTTTTTTTTCTTTTTTGCAATTTTTGGCCAGGGCTGGGTTTGAACCTGCCACCTTCAGTATATGGGGCCAGTGCCCTACTCTTTTGAACCACAGGTGCTGCCCTGGAAATGAAATTCTTTTATACAACATTAACTATATGTACCCATCAACTGAATAGTATACACTATGCCTGATAGGTAATTTTTTTTATTTGATAGGTAATTTTTGATTCCTCATCCCCCTCCCACCTTTACCCTTTCTTAGTTTCCAATGTGCATTATACCACTGTGTCTGACATATATACCCATCAGTTGGCTCCCACTTATAAGTGAACATGTAGTATTTGTTTTCCATTCTTGAGATACTTCACTTAAGGTAAAGGTCTCCAGTTCCATCAAAGTTGCTGCAAAAGACAGTATTTCATTCCTTTTTAGGGCTGAGTAGTATTCCTGACATGCACTTTGTATATACCACATTTTCTTTGTCCACTCATCAGTTGATGGGCACCAAAGTCAGTTACATGGATACATAAAAATAAAACAAATTAACATCAGTATAATATTATTAACATCTTTCATTTATTAGGAGAATATTTCATATAAATTATCTCTAATTCTCACAATAATGCTAAAATGAGGACTATTAACACTCTTAATTTAGAATGAAAATAAAGAATAGGTTTGAGAGATTATGATGTCAAAATTAATTGACCTTTGGCCATGAAGTCTTTGCTGGATATGTAGCTGAGTGTCTGTATAGCTCAGTATGATCTTGTCAGCTATTTCTGGGAAATGAAAATTGAGGTTGATCTTGAGCTTGAAGTTTAAGGATTGAACTTTTATGATTGGAGCCTAGGAAGACTGCTACTTGGTCAAGTGTTCGTTCTTGGTTTATGCGCATTCAATGAACTGAATTACCACGACATATACCTTAAAATAGCAATAGGTAGGACAACAACCTTTCCTTTGGTAGCAACAGAGCAATTCTGTGAAGAGTGGTGTCAGAACCTACATGTTGCTTCCCAGATGTGTGATACTAAGCACGTCTCAGGCAGTGGGCCTTGCATTCCTCTGCTCTGTCGTTACTGGTATCTACAACTCAGCAAGGGTTTTGGGGATCAACCCATTGACATAATGATGGAAATGATAAATGCCAGGCAAATATTAGTTTAAAAATCCTTCTTATTAAAACAAAGAATGTCAGCTTTAGACTGATAGACAAGTTTAGTGAAGCCAGCAAATAGATTTTTGAAACCATTAGTCTCACTTAAACAAAATATGAAATGAAAAAGACCACAAAATGACAAGATTTAATGAGTTCATTATCAGTGATAGTGAAATGGTTGTATAGAATGCAAATTAATTACCTGTAAAATTATACTAAATAGTCCAAATGATTTACAAGGCTATGATGTAGCATAATATAATAATATGTATTCTCTCTGCACCTACTAAAAGTGTTGCTTCCTACACTCTCAAATCAAGGAAGACAGTGTCCCCTCCATCATCTTTGTCAAGCTAAAATTCTAGAACTTTATTACAAAATTATTTGCGGCAACCCAAATTGAGGAACATTTTACAACTTTAGCCTATGTTCTTCAAAACGTAAAAAAATAAGAAATGGCAATGCTGCTGAAAAGTCATGGCAATTAAATGCAAGAAATGATCTAGAATCGGATCCTGGACTAGAGAATTTAGTAAGCATGAAGGATATTATTGTGGTAAAAGATGGCGTTTGAATAATGACTACAGATTGAATTATATAATGTTATCAGAGTTAGAGTTCCTAGATTGAATTATATAATGTTATCAGAGTTAGAGTTCCTGATTTTGATAGTTATGTTGTGGTTATATACGAGAATGTGATTTTTCTTAGAAATTACTTCAGGACATATTTAAGAGTCAATGGGCATGATGCTTCCAATTTACCCTTAAAATAGCTCAGAAAAACAAGTATATACACACACACATGCATGCATAGATGCAGAAATGTGAAAGGAGGAGAGCAATAAGGTGACACATGATTAAATGAGATGAGCTGGTAAACCTAGGCAAAGCGAGTGTGGAGGTTTCTTGAAACTTTCTATAAATTGGAAATCATGTCAACATAAAAAAAAATAAACATTCTCTTTTCTGTGAAAATTTGAAATGAAATGGATCATACTTGCATTGTATTCAAAGAACAAGTATTATTTAGACCAGTGGTTCTCAACCTTCCTAATGCTGCAGCCCTTTAATACAGTTCCTGGGGGAGGTTGAGAACCACTGATTTAGAGAAACATGGTTTCACTTATAAACATGTTTCTTTTTTATCTTTTCAAACTGAATTTCTTGATTGTTTAAAACCAGCCTCCACATTGAGACGCACACACAAATTTCACACCTTTCTTTACCCTTATGTGAAACTATGAAATAAACATTTTGAGTAAAAGGAAATTAATGGAACATTTGGAATAATTCTACCACCCTTGCTGCCAATTCTGGCATGATCCTCAGTGTATATTACAGATCCTTTTTTTTTTTTTTTTTTTTGCAGTTTTTGGCTGGGGCTGGGTTTGAACCCACCACCTCCAGCATATGGGGCCGGTGCCCTACTCCTTTGAGCCACAGGCACTGCCCATATTACAGATTCTTTCTCTTACACTGGGTTTACTTTAGTACTCTAGTTGAGAATCACTGACTCTCAAGGATTGTAGCAGGAGGGAGTCTCCAGAATACCAGGACCTTTATCCTTGAGAGGGTAAAAAGCACTCAGGTAGATTATCTGGAGTTAGCTGACTTACAGATGGATTTACCACTGTAAATAACTTTGCTGAGGTAATTTTTGAAAATTAGAAAAAAAGTAGTTATGCAAATACTTGCCAATAGATGTATGCATTTGTTTTTAGCTGGGGTAGAAGAATCTGACAGACATTTTTCTTTAACTTTGCTTTGTTAAAAATGTCTTTTGAAAATGAGGATAAATGAGATTTTGGAAAGCAAATATAAAACACTTTCCCTTGCAGAGTCTGAAGAATAATTCTCTCTGTTATCGTTTGCTTAACAGAAACCTTGTGACAATGGTTCTCTCCTCATGATTCTCCCTTTTGTCACAGCAGTTGTCATTCAGGCTGACATCTCAGAAGGCCTGAGCCCATGTCTGTGTCCACAGTCAACACAGGACACTCAGAGCCATAATTGCAAACTACTAAGTACTGCCTATTTGTTTTAGGATTAGCAAATAACTCTGAATTTCTTTTTCTTAAGACTATTCAGCAAAATTGAGCCAGTTCTTTATTTTGAAGTGATATACTGATTTCTAGAGCTTTGGTCAACTATGAAGAAAACATCAATTTCTGGCTCTTAATAAACGGAAACTTTGGAACACAAGAAAAGTGGACTGGCTGCTAATAAACCTTCACTACAAATTTGACTCAGCTCCTAACCGTCTTGGTAGCCTTCTATGAGTTACTCCTGCCCTATTGGACTCAGCTGTCCAAGATATAAAAAATGTTCAACAGCCCCTTCCAGCTTCGGAGGCTTTGTAATTGGAACTCTCAATAGTCATGGATTTTAATGACACAGCCACAAAGTAAAAATGTCACAGTCACACTGTATTTATTTATATTTTATCAACTATAAAGCCAAAAGTCTGTTCAAGACTTACATTTAAAATATCATTTTAATTTGTGCTGTTAATGGACACTTTTACAGCCCTATTTTAAGCTTTTGTAAACATATCCACAAAATTGGGTATGCTTCACATTTTTAACACCCCACTGCATCTCCCAAGCAAATGGGCATTTATACAAAGAAATAGCAGGACACGTGCCTAACTGCCTGTTTCAAAGACATCATTATTTGTCAATACAAATGTCTGCTTGACAGAAAATGAGCCCAGAAAATTTAGCAGGCTCTTGTTGAAGAAATCTCTGCTTTTTGAATCCCATCAGTATTTTTTTTTCCATTACTATGTTAGGATCAAATTTTAAAAACTCAAAGGAAGAAAATATAGAGAATGATGCTAACTTTCTTGCCCCTCAAAAGACCACACTTGTTGTTTTATTAAGCTTTCTTAAGGGCTTTCAAATATAATTTTATGTTCATCTAGGTATTTTTGCTCTTATTCACTTTTCCTTGAACTTAAGTGAACTTGAATTTATTTGGAGATTCTCAATGTAACATTCTTAGTTACAAAAGTTTGCAGCATTGTATTTTCCCAGAAACATACTGTTTCTCTTGCATCACTCTGTATATTTGCAGAATTACACAAAGCCTCCATGAGAGATTACAATAAAAACACATGTACCTATGACATAAAGTGAGTTGGTTGTCTGTGGGGGAGGCTCATCTGTAAAATGATATAATTATGTGTGAGTAGACATTACCCTTAAACATGTGTTTATTTATCCAACTGATATTTGTAGAACACCTACTCTGTACCTGGTGTTATACAAAGTATAGTAAATGAAAAAATAGTGAGCAAGGCATTACATGGCTCTCCCATGGAGATGACAGTCCAGGGAAAGAATTCTCTGTGTGTATATTTTATACACATAAATATCTAGTCTCACGGATCAATGATTCCTGTGGAAATGAAGTCTAATCTGAACTAGTTGATCAAGAGTTAGCTTAGCCAATGGGAATGGGTAGAAGGGATTCTAGCAAAGGGAAGCAGCCTACACAAGGGCCTTGAAGTTAGAAAAAAAGGAGAGCACATGAAAAAGTCTGATGTGATCAGAATCCTAAGACCAAAGGTAAGAGTAACCAAGATGAGGTTGGAGATGGAAATGCATACATGTTGTGTTGACCTAGACTACTTTCCAAACACACAAACGAATCAATCAATCAACCAACCAACCAACCAACCAACCAACCAAACAAACAAACTATTTTTTGAACATACCCTCTATCAGGAAGTCCTGGGTCACAATTACTTTAGCTGGTGATGGCTTCTAGTAGTAGTTTCTGAGGAATATCATCTCTTTACTGGCACCTGCAGGTCACAAGTGTGGTTTTTACAGGCTGTATCACCCAGCAGTTACAACAAAGATTCCTGGTCCATCTTCTTTATTTAAAGAGACCTGGGACCCTGGGTGACACAATTCCGTCTGACTTTCAGCACCATGAATGGAAACAGCCGTCATATGTCATAGCTGTGCCCTCTAGTGGCAGGTGGAGTGTTACCCAGCTCTTTTGAAAAGTTAATTATCTCTCAATTTAGAACTCTCAGCAAGCATAGGGATGTACTAGGGAAGGTAAGCCTCCTGCAACAACCTGTCCTTCCTTCTCACAATTCTCCTATGATACCTTGTAACATAGCGTTCAAGGTAGGACAAACTAATAACACTGAGTAACTTACGTTAAACACAGTAAAAGAAGGTCAAGGGAATTTCTGAGCTCTGATTATGCACAAAATTTTTATCCAACCTCTCTATTGTAACTTTTCTTACAGCGTCCAGAGTTATTCTGGAGCTCTGTTTGCCCTTTCTCTTCATGACTTGTCTCTTCCTATCACTTAATCTTTAGGTAAATATCCTTCCTTGACTTGGTGGAACAGTTTATTTAATAAAATGAACTAAGTTTTACTTTTTATTTTTTTATTTTGGCCTCCAGGCAAATCACTCAGGTTTAATTTTGGTTATCTTTACCTAAAGCCACAGAACTTCAATCCAGAGTGTAGGCCATCTTTTTGTTTGTTTGTGAGATTCTTTGCCAAAAAATCTTTTTCTCCTTAGCACCTGACTCTTAAGTATGAGATTACATATATCATGTGTTAAGAAACTAGGAAAAGGAAGTAGAGGCGGTTACAAGGTTAAAGAAAAATCTTTCCTAGACTGTGGGCCCCAGTTGCATCTGATTCCGAATCTGGCACTAACTGCACAAGAGATTTGCAGAGGGCAGGGTATAGTTACCCAGTGCTAGGAATCTTGCAAAGAAGAAGCAGAGAGTCAAGGAATGGATGCTAATCTTCTTATCAAAGGCATTGTTTCCTCAGGAATTTGGGCTCCCATGATATAGACTATGCTATTGTTGCCACAAAGTATGTTTTCATATTTCACAGTTGTACAGGAGAATTTGTGTACATATAGGTTGCTGAAAATAGGGCTGGAAGGTGAGTCAGATTTTCCTCATTTGGTCCATTCTATACGGATCTTAACCTTGTTTGATTTTAAGAAGGTATAAAATTGTCCATTTACATTCACAAGATAGCCCTGTTGTGGACACTCACATTGACCTCCAATTCAGATTGAAACAAGCTAGTCTTACAGATTGACTAGTAAACTTAAATTTTTGTAGTAGTAAATAATGGTGCAAAAATAGCTGTGTTTTAGCAATGAAATGGTCATTAAGTATTTTTTTGATGTCTTCTTCATTATTATAAACATACTCAGGAATACGCACATAAGATATTCCTTATACATTTTTAAGGAGGTAATATAAAATATTAATTTTTTTTACTGGGGATATTTTCTCTCATTTGGTGAAATGACACACATTTATTAATGAGAAGAAAACTTTGCAAAGGAAACTTGGGTAATTTGTAATTATGTTTTTTAAAAATATGGCTAAGTTTGGCCTTGTAGATTAATATTTTTTAATTTATCATCAATATTAATGTGTCTATATGTTAAAGCTTATGTGTGTATATGTTCATTTATTAAATGAGCACCATTGAGGGGGTAATATTTTCATAGGATGAAAATTTGTATTTCTCAATAACAGAAACAATAGTTCATGGCTCTTCACAGAGCATGTTTTTCTCTTCAAAAATTAAAGAAACAAGGACATTTTCAAGACAATTTACATAAGAGTACCTTCAGAAAGAGAAATCAAAGGTATAGCTAATTATTATGATTGTACAAACTTGACAGGAACTAAGTTACCCATGAATTAGAACCAGTCTTCAATGCAATATTCTAATGGGACAGTTGGTATCCTACGTTAGATATGAGCCATGCTCATCTTAGGGTAACCTAAGAACCTAATAGAAATTCTTAGCCATTTGAGAATTCTTCAACCTGATAGAAATATACTATGTTTTTAGTTCTTGAGGATGCTATGGAATGTCCAGGTGGGTCATAATGTCTTCTCTTAACGTTGCATTAAAGATAAATTCTTGCCCACATTTGTCAATGTTAAATTGTAACATGATCAGCATGGCATTGCACCCCCACTTATAGCCATGTGCCATTTAATGATTGGGAATGTGTTGTGAGAAGTGTACTGTTCGTTGCAGTAGTATGCTACTGCACTTAATACCGTAGCAATTGTACCACAATGGTTAGTACTTATGCATCTAAACGTATTTAAACATAAAAAAAAGTACAGTCAAAATGAGGTATGAAAGACTGGAAATGGTGTGTCTGTAAAGGGCACTTCAGTGCGTGGCCTGGAAGGCGCTCTGGGTGAGTCAGTGAGTGCGTGGTGATATACACTACTGTAGAGTTTATAAACATGGGACACTTAGGCTACATTCAACTTATAAAAATGACTTTTCTTTCTGCAGTAATAACCTTAGCTTACTATACCTTTTTTACTTTATATAAACTTTTTGACTCTTCTGAAGTAACATTTTGCTTAAAACACAAACACATCGTCAAGTTGTATAAAAATATTTTCTTTCTCTATATCCTTATTCTATAAGCTTGTTTCTATTTTTAAAATATTTTTATGGTTTTACTTTTTACATGTTTTGTTAAAAACTAAGACACAGATACACACATTAGCTTATGTCTACAAAGGGTGGGATCATCAAGACTTCCCTAAGTGACAGAAATTTTCTGACTCCATTAGGATTTTATGAAATCACCGTTGACAGCCCAATATTGACCGAAACATCGTTACACAGTGCAAGGCTATACCGCTAAAGATAACCACAGTTGTACAATTGTGCTAATTTCTGTTTCATT
Organism: Otolemur garnettii; assembly: GCF_000181295.1. Classification (NCBI taxonomy): domain Eukaryota; kingdom Metazoa; phylum Chordata; class Mammalia; order Primates; family Galagidae; genus Otolemur; species Otolemur garnettii. The sequence continues at coordinate 26,584,188 of NW_003852400.1, forward strand.
TTGTTTGGATCGTTTGTGTAGATGTAATGTTTCCATTGAGAAGATGAGAATAGAAGAGCAGTGCACAGTCTGAAAGCCTGTTTTCCTTTGCTTTGGAACTTCGTAACCTAACTTAGTACAGCAGCTCTCATGTTTTGAATTCAAACTGTGTGTAACCCTATATTTATGCCTGATATTTGTAGGTCCTATATTTATGCTTTAGCATAACAGAAAGCAATAAAATAAATGCATATCCTCTTCTCTAATTCTACTCAGAATTTTATGAATAGTTTTCCATCCTTTGAGTGGGAAGAAGCATAAATACAGGCATGTCTTTAACCATGTGGTACGTGTTACATACAAAACTATTTCATCTTCACAAAAACCCAATGAGTTGACTATTGTGTCTTTTTTTTTAATTGGAGAAAATGTTATTCTAAAGGCCATTAATGAGGAAGCAACATAATTTGTATTTGCACCTGTGGTCTCTGACCACAAATCCCATTCTCTTGATTCCTATGCAATATAACCTCTCAGACCCACTGGGTTAAAAGAGAGGCATAGAATTCCTTTTCTGCTTTCCCACTGTTATTGCAGCACTGAGAGAACTTCATACATGCTGTTGCAAATGGCATGGTTTCCTTCTTTCCTAAGGTCAGATACTAATCCATGGTATCCATTAAATATGTTGTATGTGTGTATATGTATGTATACACACATATGTTATGTACGTATACATACCACATATATGTATTATACATATAATATATATACTATAAATACATCACACACACATATATATATATATACACATACACACACACACACACACACGTATGTATCTCACATCTTTTTCATCCATTCATTCCTTGATGAACACTTAGGCACTTAGGTTGATCTCATACCTTGGCAATTGTGAATAATGCTGCAATGTGATGCAGATATCTCTTTGAGACACAGCTTTCATTACCTTTGTTTATACACCCAGAAATGGGATTGCTGGATCAAATGGTAGTTCTATATGTAGATTTTTAAAGAATCTCCATTATTTCTTCTACAATGGGTTTACCAATTTACTATTCTACAAACAAAACACAAGCATTCGCTTTTTTGCACATTCTAACCATTTGTTATTTGACTCCTTTCACTTATCAGTGGTGACCTTGAACTAGCTCAGTTTGAGCTTCCGTACCCCATTTATACACTGAAGATTACAGTATTGACCTGAAAGTTAGTATGTGTGAGAGTGTGTGTCTGTGATTTAAATGTAATAAAATGTCCTATGTAAGATGCTGATTACAAAGTCAGGGATCTAGTGTGCCCTTAATCAATAGTAGTTTTTTCTGATTTTTATTTTATTTTTAATTATTATGAGTACATAATGGTTGTCTATCTTTATAGGGCACATGTGATGTTTTAATACAGGCATACAGTGTGAATTCATCAAGTCAGGGTAATTGGGGCATCCATTACATTGCCTCCTTATCGTTTGTGTTAGGAATATTATAATTCCAGACATTTAGCTATTATATTTTAAAGCATACCCTAACTTATTATTAATTATAATCATTTTGTTGTGTTATCAAATGTTTTTGATTTTATCTAGATATCTTCTAACTACATTATTGTATCCCTTAACCATCCCCACTTTGTCCCCCACTTCTTGCTGCACTTCCTAGCCTTGTTGAGGATTTTCGCATCTATGTTCATCAGAGATATTGGCATATAGTTTTCTTTTCTTGTTGTGTCTTTGATTTTGTTATCAGGGTGACATAGGCCTCATTGAGTGAGTTTGAGAGTACTCCCTTCCCCTAGGTTTTTTGGAATAGTTTAAATAGGATTGGTATTAGTAATTCTTTGAATGCTTGGTAGAGTTCAGCAGTGAAGCCATTGAGTCCAGGGCTTTTCTTTGATGGGAGACTTTTTATTACTGCTTCTATCCTGTTGTAGTGTTTACTTTATTGGGGTTTTGAATATCTTCCTAGTATGACCTTGGTGGCTTGTATGTGTCTAGAAATTTATTGATTTCTTTTAGGTTGTCTATTTATTAGGAAATAGCTGCTCACAGCCTCAGTTATAATGTCTCCTTTCTCATCACTGATATTTCAGTTTTCTCTCTCTTTTTCTTAGTCTGGCTAAAGTTGTGTCATTTTTATTTTCTCAAAAATCCAACTTTTTGTATGGTAGATCTTTTGTGTTTTTTGTTTCAATTTTATATTTCTGCTCTGATCTTTATTGCTTCTTTTCTTCTACTAATTTGGGTTTGGTTCATCTTGGTTTTCTAGTTTTTTGTAAGTTTTGATATGTCATGTTTCATTTCATTTGTTTTGAGAAATGTTTAAATTTCTTTCATCATCTCTTCCTTGACGCACTTGTCAATCAGGAGCACATGGTTTAATTTCCATGTGTTTGTCTAGTTTCCAGTGTTCCTCTTTGTTATTGATTTCTAGTTTTATTGCATTGTGGTCCAAGAATATATTTGGCATGATTATATATTGTTTTAATTTTTAAATTTTATTTTGTAGACTGTGTTCTGTCTTTGAGAACAATTCATGCCTGAGGAGAAGAGCATGCATCCTGCAGCTGTTGGGAAATGTTCTGTAAATCTCATTATGTCCCTTTGGTTTATGGTGAAGGCTTAGTTCACAGTTTCTTTGTTGATTTTCTGTCTGGAAGATCTGTCCAATGCTGAAAAGTGAAGTGTTGAGGTCTCCAATGACTATTGTATTGAGGTCGATCTCTCTTTTTAGCTCTGATAATATTTGCTTTGTATGTCTGGGTTCTCCAGTGTTGGGTACATATATATTTAGAATTGTTATATCCTTTTGTTGAATTGACCCCTTTGTCATTATATATTGACCTTCTATGTTTCTTTCTTTTTGTCTTGAAATCTCTTTTATCTGGTAGAAGTCCAGCTATTTCTGTTCTTTTTTGGTTTCCATTTGCACAAAATCTCTCAGTCTGTGTGTCTTTATAGGTGAAGATGGTGTCTCGAAAACAATGAATCTTGTTTTTTTAAATTCATTCAGCCACTCTGTGTCTTCTGATGCTCATTCACATTTGATGTTATAATTGATAGGTAAGGACTTACTACTGCTATGTTATTATTTGATCTCTGGTTGTTTTGTGGTCCTCTCTTTAGTCTTTCTTCCTGTCTTCCTTTTTTAAAAGTGATTTTCCCCAGGAGTGTGTTTCAATTTATTGATTTTCTTTTTTTGTGTGTAGGTGTTATAGATCGTTTTTTGATTTGAAGTTACTTAGAGGCTTGCAAAAAAAGATTCTATAACCAATTATTTAAAACATATGGCAACTCTGCTTACAAACAAATGAATAAACAGACAAAGAGAAAACTAAAAGAAATTCCATCCTTTCACTTCATCCCCTCCTGCTTGCTGTTTGTTGTTTTCACCCCTATCTTTTTATACTGTCCACCTCTCAGAAAGTTGTTGGTGTTGTTTTTGATAGGTTTGTCTTTTACTCGTCCTACTCCAGCTATAAGTGGTTTACACACCACGACTAGAGCGATGTTCTGTATGTGCGTGCTTGTTATTACCATCTAGTTGTACACCTGCAGATGATTCCTTAGTCTTCTAAGCCTTTTCTTTCAGACTGAAGAACTCCCTTTAGCATTTCTATAGGGCAAGTCTTGTCTTGATGGAATTTCTCAGCTTTTGTTTGCCTAAAAAAGTCTTTATTTTTCCTTCATGTTTGAAGCGTATTTTTAAAAGATATAATATTATAGGGTTAACGTTATTTTCCTTCAGTACTTTGAGTATGTCACGCCCCTCTCTGCTGGCCTGTTAAAATTTCCACTTAGAAGCCTGCTGCCATATGTTTTGGAGCTTCTTGATGTAGTTTTTCCTTTTTCTTGTTTTGCTTAGGACCTGTTCTTTGTCTGTGACCTGTGGGAGCTGGATTATTAAGTGCCTTGAAGCAGCCTTGCTTGGGTTAAGCTTTCTCAGTGTTCTATGACCTTCTTGTCTCTGAACATTAATATCTTTCTTTAGGTTTGGAGGGTTCTCTATTATTATTTCTTTGAATAAACTTTCTACCCGATCTGTTTCTCCATCTTCTCTTTAAGGCCAATAATTATTAGTTTTGTCCTTTTGAGACTATTTCCTATATCCTAGAGGGATGCTTCCTTCTTTTTTGTTCTTTTTTCTCTTCCAACTGCCTATTTTCAAATAGCCCATTTTCAAACTCACTAATTCTTCCTTCTTCTTGGTCAATTCTACTATTGAAAAATGCTCTCTGATGGATTTCTCATTTATTCAATTGAATTCTTATTTATAAGAATAGGTATACCAATGTCTGGAGACACCTCTGGTTGGTGATAGGGTATATAAAGGAGTGAATGTTTTATCCCATAATGTCAGAAATATAGTTGAGTTTGGAGTGAAGTTGTGAAGTGGTTGTTTGTTCTCCGCAAATAGTATCTTTCCACAGTATTTTAAAAAGACAGCATATTGATAATGGTAAATCTAGAACAAAAAGATACTAGAGAAAGCAGTGTGCACATATGGTCCCAAGACAAATAAAGAAAGAGCTAGATTCAAGTCTGGCAGCTCTTCCCGTGCTCACACTCCCGCTACCCAGTGGAACTTTTACTCATCTAACCTGCACACAGGTGCTGTCTCAGATGCACTCCCTCAGGTTAGACCCAAGCTCTGTCTTTGTTTAAGGTTAAAAAAATTGACTTTTATCTTTGCCTGTATTTCTATATGCTCGCAGAAGAATCATGTATCTTAAAATGCATACACTTAATTAGGTTAAGAATTCTTATGATTCTTAGTATTTTTAAAACACCGAGATACATATAGTTTGTAGAAATGGTATCAGTGAATAGAGAACCAGCTCCTTCAAAATGAGTGTAGGCCACTTTTGAGGTGGAAATGATGCTCAGGAAGTATAGGAAGCATAGTTGGTGCTCTCATTGCAATGTTGTAGAAAAAAATTATTATTTGTGGGAAACGTTTCACATGTCTCACCTTCTTTATGCTGTGGTTCCCACCACTTTTCTTATGATGCAGATAAGCTGATGACATAGAGACTGTAGGTGACCTTTAAGAAGAAGCTCTTTTAATATGTTTGTAAAATCAAAGTTGAGGGTATTCTGTGTAGAAGTGTTCTTTTCTAATGTCAGTTTTTACTTAGTAAAGCTCTACATTGGTTTAAATTTTATGTTTATGTTTATGAGTTTCAACAATGAAAGTTCTTTAATATGTAAAACATTATGCTAGAAGGAGGAAGCTAGTGATTCCTGATGGCATCTGCAAATAGATGTGCTAAATTGATGTGCTAATTTCCCTCCCCTGCACCTATTGGCTTCTAGAATATTATTTGCTTCTGATATTCCTTTTTGGTCTCTGTCTAGCCTGACTCCCATTCTGCCTGTCCTCAAGGTGCTAATATTTGTTAGACAGTGTCATCATCCTTCTTCTTCATCATGCTCTACATGTGCAATACCATCTGCTCATACTACACAGTCAACATCACCATCCCCCTCAGGTCTCCAGCCCTTCAGATCTATGTTACCAACTTCCTTTTGGAAGTCATTCCTCAGAGTGACTTGCAGACACATCAAACCTCAGTGTCCCTTTGAGATTTACCTTTATTTTTCAGGTAAATTGTTACTTCTGTTTTCTATACAGATGCAAGCAAACTCACCAATTCTCAACATTTTTGTTTTCTCTTTAGCTGGTAAGTCATCAAGCTGAGTTAATCTCATCTCTGAAATATCTCTTAGATCTGTTCCTACTTCCTTCCTTTTACTACCACTGTCTTGATTCCCGCTCACTCCTTTCTTAAACAAAGTATTGCAATTAATTATTTATCTAGTTTCCCTTCCTCGAATGTCTCTCTTTACTAACCCATCCTTCAGTACTCAGCCGGTAACTCTTCTAGAACCAGGATGACCTACTTAAAAACAAAGCAAAACAAAATGTAGTGATTCTCCATTATCTATACAATTAAGTTGAAATATCTTACCAGCACCTTCATAATTTGGCCCCAGCCTATCTTCTGCAAGTTCTTCCTGGTTCTGGAAGTTCTTCTGTTTTTACTCCCTAGCTATGCCCACTAAGTTCTGGAAGCAAGGAACTGTTCTATTTTTCCCTTTTATTTAGTTTTAATTGACAAGTAAAAATTGTATATATTTGTGATGTACAACATGGCGCAATGATACACTATGATATATGCATATATTGTCGAATGACTAAATCAGGCTGCTTAACAACATGCATTATCTCCCATACTTATCATTTTAGTATATGATGGGAACACACACAATCTACTCTTTTAATATGATCTCACTTAAATATGGAGCATAAAAAAGTGAACTCATTGGAATGGAGAGTGAAATGGCAGTTACCAGAGGCTTAGAATGGGTGTCTGGGGAGATGTCTGTCAACAGACAAAAAAATTTCAGGTAGACAGTCGGGAACTATTTCCCATTCTCACATTTGACACATCCATTCTCAGCTCTGTGCTTTTGCCCGATGTGTTCTTTATGCTTCCAAGAACTCCTCTGGCCCATACTCTATCTGTTGAACTCCCAAGCCTCTTTTATCTCTCAGATCTAAGGATCATCTCTTCTCTTATACCTTCTCCACCTTTCAACTTTGACTAGGAGTCCTAGAAGGTTGTACATAGTGCTGGCCACATCATGCTGAGATCGCCTTATTGATCCCTCCGTTAGACTATAGACTTCTTGAGAGTCAGGACCATGTGCCATTTATCTTTGTATTTCTTTAACTCAGTATTAGCAGAGTCTCACTATTTTGTTAATAAAGCAAAACAAATCTAGCTCGTTTTGTGTTAATAAAACAAAATAAATCTATCTCATTAATATTGAACAGGTCTGGGACTTTGCAAAGGACCCTTTCTGGCTTTTCGTGATTGATATGCTTTTGTGAGACACGGATCTGTACTTCTAACCTAAGTGGAGAGGAAGGGAAGAGAGAATAAACATCCTTAAGACAACATTGGTGACAGTTACAGCTGAAACCCGCTTTGATTCTGTACCAAAGTTGAGATGTTCCAAAGAGGTTTCTTGACTGTCAGCACGCTCAAAGCCTTTCAAATCACCCCACTGAGAGCAAATAAATTCACTACTTTTATAAGCTGAGCTGTTTAATACTTGAATTTCTGCTTATCTTTTGTTCACTTGAGTTTTACTATCTATTCAACCTGTCATATGTTTTAGATAGTCATAGCATGAATTTCAAAAATGTATACTTTCATTCTTTCCTTTTTAACATTTAAATACATGCTTAATTATTTAGAATTCAATATGTTTGTGGGTCTAAATATATATTTACAAATTGTTCTATTGTAGTTTGAACACTAAATGTGATATCTACCCTCTTCCAAACATTTTAAAGTGTACAGCATGATATTGTTGGCTACAGGGACAGTGTTATACAGCAGATATTTAGAATTTATTTCATCTCACTTAACTGAAACATTATGTCCATTTTTCCTCACTTTCCTTCCTTTCAGCTCCTGTCATGCTTTCTTTGTTAATTATTTGCTTTATGGTTGTGTTAAAGAAAGATTTCCTTGTTAGAATGCTCTGGGCTCCCAAATCCTATTACAAGTTATTCGTTTATGTAAAATATTACCTAATGAGGCTCAAAGGTAAAAATACCCCATGATAGTAACTAGTACTACTAACATGGAACACTGACTACGTTTCAGGTCTGTCCTTAGCACTTTAAATGGAGTGTCCTATTTAATAGCCACCCCAGCCTGTGACAGAGATGGGTATTATTCTCCTATTCCCTAAAAGAGAAAAACAGAAGCTTAAATAAATTAAGTAACTTGCCTGCATTGCACAGCTGTTAAGGACCAGAGCCTGGACTGATACTGAGGTAGTCTGGCTCCAGCGCACATGCTCGAATCACTACAGCTGTGGAGAATATAATTTAGAACTAAATTTCTTTTCTACCTGAAAATCAGAGATTTGTTTCCCTGTCAAAGTCTTAGTATCCTTTTGAATAGATTGATTGTTCCTTCTTGAAATCATATTCCCCATATGCCACTGGTAAATTGAACTTGAAATCCCTTTTCTCCTCCATCTTTAGTATAATTTCATTACTGCTTCATTAGACAGCACATCATGAAAACATTTTAATACAGCCCCATGCCAATGCTGAGATATAAGTACTAACAACTACCAAAATGTGCCCGAATTTACTCTTCTCGCCACTAAACAATGGGAAACTATTTATGAAATAACAGACAAAAATCAGAGAAGAGGATATGCATTTATTTCTTTTATACTTATATTTACAAAGCATAAATATAGTAACTGTGATAAGGATGTTTATATAATCAGTCAAGCACAGACCTACATGTTTAACCAATCAATTAGATTTCATTAAAACAAACAAATATACACAAAAGATCTGTACTTTTCTTACTGATTAAGGTTAGTTATTAATTTTATATTATAGCTACTCTATATTTTAAATAAGTAGTATATTTTGAAATGTACTTCATTCAGGGAATTCTAATTGCTTTTATTAGTTGTATAATGATAATGAAACAATTTTATATGCAACTTCTTTGGGTTATACCTTTAATATGGGACTAAAAATTTCGCCATAGTGAGCTGGCTTTATTGTGAGGTAGAATGGATAGATGAAAAATATTATGCTTTTCCCACAAGAAAACTTGACCCTGGCTTGGCGCCTGTAGCTCAGGGGCTAGGGCACCAGCCACATACACCAGAGGTGGTGGGTTTGAACCCAGCCCAGGCCTGCCAAACAACAATGACAACTACAACAACAAAATAGGCGGGCATTCTGGTGGGCACCTGTAGTCCTGGCTACTTGGGAGGTTGAGGCAAGAGAATCACTTGAGCCCAAGAGCTTGAGGTTGCTGTGATCTATGACACCACTGCACTCTACTCAGGGTGACATAGTGAGACTCTGTCTCAAAAAGAAAAAAAGAAAAGAAAAGAAAAGTAAAGAAAACTTGACCTTCCTCAGATAATGGTATTTCTCTCTCAATTTCATTTTATTAAAATTTATTTAGTTAATCCTTGTTAAAAAATTAATTTCGATAAAACAACCACTTTGGTATTATTTATACTGATTTAATGTGATCCATTTCTGGAATAATATTTTGGCATAAAGAGAATCCATAAACAGGAAACAGTTTGTGTGCAGGGGGGAAAATACCAAAGCAAAGGTTGAGCAAAAATGAAGAAGTACCCAGAACTAAAAGAAAGCTGGCAGCAAAGACAACTTCTCTCAATCACTAATATTTTTCCCAAGACAGTAATGGCCCTTGGATAGCCATCTTTGACTTCATATCAGAGGGCAGGTAATTTGGGATAGGTGATACTTTAAGAAGAGTGACTGCGTAAATGAGAGGGGTCTCTGTTTCTCTTTGTTGTGACTCTGCCCCTGCTATAGTATGTCCATTTTTTCTGTGTCTCATCCTCTCCCTGGGTCTAATTTTCCGCTGGTCAGCGCTTCTCCCTCTCTTATTAATTTCCCCACACAATGGCCCTTGGCATGTTTTCATGAAGGCATTGATTGCTATTGTCTTGGAGGTCACAGAAGATGCAGCTGGACCTAGGCTGGCAGCCTAAAGTAACCGGTAAACTTTTATATCAGCTGACCTGAAATTTCAGTCTTGGCTTTTCAGGATGCTGTCACCGGATGTAAACTATGATAAAACTTCATTTCACCTCAGGTGCAATGAACTTACATGGGGGACGAACTTCCGTGGTTTTTCCATCAAATTGTTGGGAAGAGATCAGCTTAGCTGGTGTTCTTTTGAAATAGTTCTACTCCACTCACGTTACGCTAGTTTGAACTGGACAAAGAAGAGACAATTTGCTGGCTTGTAGTAAAAGTTCATTGATCCTGAGGAATTTGTGAAAAAAATAGGACTGTAAGAAAAAAATAGGACTGTTGTTCTAGTTTAGATTATCAAGGAACTCGGTGTTGTGTCCCTGGAGAAGCCCATTCTTTTGAGGTTCTAAGTACTTGACTTTAATCCAGGGCAAAGCTACTTTCTAGCCAGACCTCCATATGATCCATTTGGTGGTCTACTATCTCTAATTGTCTTCAAACTTCAGTTTGAGATTCTCAGTAACAGTTAAACTGATTGGTCCCTTCTAGTATGCTAGCTACTGTAATAAAAAGTGTATGCATCTCTGCTCATTTAATCCTTACAACCCTGTAAGGGACACTCCACTAGTAACTTCATTTTACAGATGCTGAAAATTGAGATGGAAGGAGGTTAAAAAGAAAATAAAACAAAACAAAAAGACTTGACGAAAGGCTCACAGCTTGGAAGCAGCAGGCTAGAAGATTCCAGAGAACTGGGCTCCTTCTTCTGGGATTGAGTGTCCCTGCAGCACAAGTGACTGAGTGACAGGCTGTTCTTAGGTCACATTTTTATCCTAACAAAAGGACTGCACAGCTGTGTCTAGAGAGGGGTCCCCAGAATGAAACTTTAATTCCTAATTGTCCTGAAATGTTTAAAAGTTCTCCAGAATGACCTTTCATTTTAAGAACAGTTTGAGAGGACACTACAGAATCCAAGGAAGCTGCTGAGTGGTCACCAGGCTCGTGTATGGGGCAGACTCAGAGCTTGTTTCTGTGGGCCAGGCCAGGGAGCTTTATTGTAAAACTTGGCTTTTTAATGAGCAACTAGGGACTCGCTTCAGTAACATCACCTTCGAACAGTCAGGCCACATCTTAAGTGGTTTATCTGTATGAGCCGTTTTGGTTCCTATGGGTCCTTAGCTAGGTTATGAGGCTTGAGTCCTGTAGGTCAGGATCAGAAGTCACTGTTTTGTCTTCAGGCCAGTGGGGCTGTTGTGGTGCTGTGTGTTCTGAATCCCTGACTCCATGGGAGATATAATCCCTTCCAAAGATATAAGCCTGGGGTCTTTGAGTGACTTTCTTAATATGGCTCTTACAAATCCAACCTGAAGTGTCTTCTCTGCCATTGAGCACAGGTTGTCTCTCTAGGTTGACAAGAATAAGTCATTGTACATTAGGTGTTTTCATTTATGTCCTTTTTCCTATATTACATTTTATCTCCCTTAAGATTAAAAAAATCTGTCTATATATAGATATAATGTGTTCCTTGCTTATTATGATAGGTAACAACAAGCATGTTATTTTGTTTTGACCAGTTAAAATACACTGGACTCTCTTTGCAAAATTAACTCTTTAAATATGACTTTGGCATAGACAACTGAGAACCATAAAGTTTTAAACATGTGGTCATTTTGAAGTAGAAAAAGAACATAATGATTTACAACATTGTATTCAAAAATATTTGGAATTTGGTGCTAAGAACTAATTAGTTTACTTTAAATTGGAATTCATTTTGGTTTCCTCATGCTGGATGGCTTTTTCCTCCATCCACCAATGGATTTATATAGATCTTTAGATTATGGTTAGTGGTTTTTAGCCACCCATACGCATCTTAATAAATATCAACCAGATGCTAAAGATGCTTTAAAAAAGAAAAAGTATCGTCATTGAATTCTGAGTCTCTGCAGAAGGCCTTAGATCCATGCATTGAATGTCCCCAGAGGCAGAAATGTAACAGCACTTTTCTGTTCTGCTTTCAGGTCACATGTGCCAATTTAACAAATGGTGGAAAGACAGACCTTCTGAAATCAGGAAGCAGCAAATCCACACTAAAGCATATATGGACAGAAAGCAGCAAAGACTTATCTATCAGCCGGCTCCTGTCACAGACTTTTCGTGGCAAAGAAAATGATACAGATTTGGACCTGCGATATGACACCCCAGAACCTTATTCTGAGCAAGACCTCTGGGACTGGCTGAGGAACTCCACAGACCTTCAAGAGCCTCGGCCCAGGGCCAAGAGAAGGCCCATTGTTAAGACGGGCAAGTTTAAGAAAATGTTTGGATGGGGAGATTTTCATTCCAACATCAAAACAGTGAAGCTAAACCTGTTGATAACTGGGAAAATTGTAGATCATGGCAATGGGACATTTAGTGTTTATTTCAGGCACAATTCCACTGGGCAAGGGAATGTATCGGTCAGCTTGGTGCCCCCTACAAAAATCGTGGAATTCGACTTGGCACAACAAACCGTGATTGATGCCAAAGATTCCAAGTCTTTTAATTGTCGCATTGAATATGAAAAGGTTGACAAGGCTACCAAGAACACTCTCTGCAACTATGACCCTTCAAAAACCTGTTACCAGGAGCAGACCCAAAGTCATGTATCCTGGCTCTGCTCCAAGCCCTTTAAGGTGATCTGTATTTACATTTCCTTTTATAGTACAGATTATAAACTAGTACAGAAAGTGTGCCCCGACTACAACTATCACAGCGACACACCTTACTTTCCCTCGGGATGAGGATGAACATGTGGGTAAGACTGAAGCCTGAGGAAATAAATATGACAGGGCTGTTACCTCAAAGAAGAAGGTCACATCTGTTGCCTGGAATGTGTCTACACTGCTGCTCTTGTCAACTGGCTGCAAATACGCTAGTGGAAAACAATCTGATGTAATTTCTGCCCAGTCAGCTTCATCTCTTAGTATAGTTATAAATCACCGCAGATTTTAAAGTCACACTTGCAGACACGCTGTCACATATAGAGGTACACAAACACACCTTCATGCACATTTCAGCTTGCATCTTTCATGATTCCTATTGAGAGGGCTTTCACTGTCTGACTCATAACGGTTCAGGATAAACTATTATCAAACGAAAGGATTAACTAGACAGAGAATGTTTCTAACACTCGCTGTTACGGAAATCTCTTTTAAAGTCTTGAGTCCATGCTAATCAATAACCCCCAGTCATGCATTACTACTGCTTGGAGTAGCTGTACTGGTAAATACTACTGTAGGAGTATATGCTTGTTAAAATGGAAAAATGTGTCTTTAGAGCTCAGTATTTTTTATTTTATGAACCCAGCAAAGTGTAGTAACTTTTTTCCAGCATATAGTAGGCACATTCAAGGTGATAAAAGATGGCTCTTTTTTTTGTTTGTTTTTGTTTTTGTTTTCTATGGAGGGAGCCTGTTCTCAGTAAAGATGAGCAAACATTTGGAATTTACATGTGGGCAGACATTGGGATTACAACTCTCATCGGATGATTGGACTTTTGTGAAGTAGAGACCAGCTAAAGCGGCTTAAAACAAGTTCTGATCATTAAATAAGAAGGGAAATGCCTGGCAGACACCATGTAAGTTAGAAGTGTCTGTCTTATCTTTACTACACATATTGTAACAAATTCAATATCCTAGTCTTCATTTGTATGAATGGTTTGTATTGTACATAGTTCAACCAAGTGTTCTTTGAGCTGCTTATTAATATTAACTTGTACTTGTCTCTCTGCTTGTTATTGGTTTAAAAAGACAAAAAGGATATAAGGATTCCATTTTATCAATGTAGCTGTGAACTTCATTAAGAAGAAAAACTTAATGTACAAAGCATTTATTCAGCTCAAGTATTGTTGAAAGCTATACATATACAACATTACAGTCTGTCTGTATTTAGATATTTTATTTCTGGACAAAATGAAATGTACATAAAAATAAAATACTTAAAGTTCAGTTTCAATATGTACCTGTGTAAGATGGTGATTTGAATGGTTCTGACAAAAAGAATGTGCTGGAATGTAGTCATGGCTTTGCATCTCGTGTCTCGAAATTTGTGTAGAACTATTTAACTACTATTAGTCACCCAGAACAACTGAAGAGTTTCAAACTCAAGCTTGGGGAGCAGTTGTAGCATACAGAATTACACACATTTTAGGTTTATTGTCATGCTAGTTACTCATTAATACCAAAAATAAATGAACATAAGGAGATAATTAAGTTTCCCAGATTAATCTTAAATAGTTGAATTTTTTTCTTGTTCAGTCTTTATTTAGCAAGAGAGTTGAAGTAGGGCTTCTTTTTTTCTTTAAAAAAAGTTAAGATGTCTGAAGATGGTGGTTGAATTTTTCTGATTCTACTGTAATGACTCAACTCAAATGTAAAAACTGTGATAGCAGTGCAGGGCTTTGATGCTCAGTGTGTCTACAGCAAATGGAATCAACTCATGTATACAGCATTGTTTGTGGACATTAACTTTCCCAGCAAAATGAACAGATGAAGATATATGTGAGTATCCCATTTCTAAATCCATGAGTTGGGAATTAGAGTACCAAGGGTTAACCCAAGAAGCCAAATTCAGAACACTAATCCATTATCATCTTTTTCTTATGCTACTTAGGAATAAGTCTGTTCACATATAGAAAATAATAGAAGTACTCTAAGAAAAAAACATAGAGTTGTAAAGTGAGAACTGGATAACTGGTTTGACTAAAAAGAGCCTTCAATTGAAAATCAAACACACATCACTTGGTTAAATGTCCATCTCTTGAAACCCTCCAATATATCTAGACAACCATTTATAGTAATGTATTAATTAATTTTCCATGGGGAATTTAGAAGATGTTGTTAACACAATCTCTCTCTGGCTTAGCAGATCATAAAAGCTTCCTGAGTTTCAGCTGTTGTATATGTTTGCCACAGATACATCTTGTCAGTCTGCAATTTATTCATCAAAGTGATCACTTAGGAGTTAGTTGGCTCTTAGCAAATCAGAGAGGGAGGAAGGGAAAATCAATTTTTATTTAGGATCATTTGATTAGTGGATTGTGACTTTTGCTGAGTAGTTTGATCTGTCCTTTAGTAATCCAAAATTCAAGATGAGATAAAAATATGATTTGAGATCCATTTCTCTACCCTGCTCTCTAACCTCCATAAAAAAATATTGCTTCTACATTTTTATTTACATAAAGAACACAGCTAACTAAGCAATATTCAATGAAGTTAATTGTTTTTCTGTTGTTTTTCTTAAGAAGAAAAACAAGAAAAAAATATGTAGCAAACTTCCAACAAAAGTTTTAACTTAAAAATATTCAAATTTTCAGGACACTTTTTCTGGGCCCGTAAACAGTTATTCTGAACTCCCATATCCCCAACACCTCCATCTAAAATATAGAAAGTCATGATGATGTAGAACTTGGATTCAAGAGAAAAGAAAATGTATTTGTAGCCAATGTACTCTTCCTCTCTTAGACAAGGAAGTGGGCCCATGAAGATGATCAATAAGAAGGTGCAGAGATTCAGACCAAAACCTTCATTAGACCAACTTGTTGCTCAACAGACTGGTTAAGTTTTAACTACATTAGAAAATACATTTGTTATTTGGAAGAAATAAACTTTAAGCAGCATTAAGAAAATAGCCTTTTCTAGAATCTTAAATATTATTCCATGGCCTTGCTAAAATACAGAAAAAAGCCTTCCAGATGGAAATAGATAGGACCTGATACAAAAATGAGTTTGTTATCGCTTATTGTTCTTTTCAAAAACATTTTAGTAAAATCAAAATTACTACAAAGAAATGATTTTTGTATCTTTTTGCCTCATGACACAAGGTACGGGTTTATCTATTAATTATTGAAGTAATGAATGATTTGAATATGGTCTCGCTTGGGCAGTTTTGGGTCCGTGGCTCATGGGAGAATTTCTCTGCATGAGCAGAGGGGCCTCACTGTTAATGGCACATACTAAAGTTCTGCAAGTAACAGAGATACTTGTTGAATTTAAAACTGTGGACTGGGAATCTTTAGATTCCTACATTTCAGCAATAAACTGTAAGCCATGTTTTTGCACAGAATAGATTAAAAAAATCATGAGAAGCCTGAGAAAGTGTTTTTCTTTTCTCTCATTCCCATTGCTTTACATGTAAAAAGTGGTTTAACCAATATAAACAGCTCTTTGGAAAAGCAATTTGCATCTCCTCCATCAACTTTGAAAGCCAAGGTTTAGCTGGAAGTAAATTTGAAGGACTTTGAAAGATTGGATTGTGGCGCCAGTTTCAGACATTTATTTATCTGTTTATTCAATTATCTATTTTATATTTATTTCTATCATTATATTTTTATTCAAATAAAATACAAAGTAGTAGATACACTCAAAAGTTAAGAATCAACTGACCTTAATTTGCATAAATATGATTACTATTTACCTAGTTTGTAGGTGATGAAAATTGGATACACTTACAGTCTTAATTGAATCCTGAAAAACTGATAGCTAGGTCAGGCTTTTCTCAGGAGTCCCACGCATGTGTCAAAGAATGATCGCTGGGATTGGTTACATAAGGGAAATTACCTGAAGTTGCAGTGGATCACTGGAGTTTTATATACAATAATTTGAAAAATAACTTAAAATATTTTTAGGTAACAACTTTGTAATTTCTTTTTACTAGGATGGGAAAGAATAGAAATTTTATAATTAAAGAGTTTTAATTTGGACTTGTTATGTGAGCAAGTTCTAGAGAAACAGCCTTAAAATAGGAGATGATTAACACCAAGAAGTTAGATAAATGTTCCAAGTTTGCCCAATAGAACTTTAATATTTACAACTTTGCACTTGCAGAAATTATGCCTTTTATTACTGATGGTTTATGGGATGACTCGCACGCTCCTAGATGTGATGGCTTCAGAAGGCTCAGAGACCTTCTGTTGATGGCTGGAGTTGCTGTTGCCAATGGAGGCCAGGTGTTGTTTCCCCAAATTCTAGCCAGTGAGTTAGATTTACAACTCTCTACACATCCCCACCTGGTAGCCTCTTATTATTTATTTTCTAATCATATGTGAAGGTTTCAAAGGGACTAGAATGTGATTACTCTCTGATCATCAGATTCCTCCACTCAAACATAGGAGTAGACTCAGTTCCTGTAATTGTGATTAAAGAAATAATGCAAGTTATTAGAATGCAACTAGTGCCAAAGAAGTATTCATTCATTTCAGAGATAGGGTTTCACTCTGTCTCCCATGAGGTAGTGCAGTGCTGTGATCATGGCTTGCTGCAGCCTCCAACTCCTGGGCTCAAGTCCTCCTGCCTCAGCCTCCTGAGTAACTGACATTACAGGCACAAGCCATTGTGCCTGGCCAAATAAGTTTTTTTTTTTTTTTTTTTTTAAATAACACAACTACCATTGTTTTGGTTGTTGTGAAAATGTGTGTATTTTCTGCAGTCCAGTTTTATCACCACAATTAATTTCTTTTTTGCATTTTATAAAAGTTTGCAATAGAAGGCATGGCCAAGTGACTTCTTCTAAGCAGGTTAAAAATATTTCACAAACTTTTTGAGAGTGATAAGCAAGCTGCTATTCTCTTTTACTACTCCCTTTGCCCAAAAGGGAAAGGATGCAAGTCCAAGATAATGGCTAATATTGGTGGAACACAAGGATGAAGCACTTTGTGTGCTGAGCAGTTTCCATGTGTTCTCTTATCTAAGGAGGGTGGCTCTATGAGGTGGGTGTTCTTATGCTTGTCTTGCAAAACACCAATGCTTAGAAGCACAAAGTAACCTGCCTACAGGAGCACAGCCCTTATACCATAGAGCTGGGAGTCCAACCCTATTGCTAGACTCCAGAGACTGAGTTTTTAAACTGTTATTACTCTGTTACTCTAATTTTTAAAAATATTTCAAATTTGTCCCAGCTACTTAGGAGGCTGAGGCAAGAGAATCACCTAAGCCCAGGAGTTGGAGGTTGCTGTGAGCTGTGATGCCATAGTACTCTACTGAGGGTGATAAAGTGAGACTCTGTCTCTAAAAAAAAATTTCAAATTTCATTGAAGAAATCTTTACACAAAATTAGCCCATTTAATATGAACAGAAATATAGTGCCATTATATGGAAAAGAGTAAATAATCCATTTAATGCTTTTATTTACTTTTAAAGTTCTTCTGTAGCTGTTTACTTGTTTCTTTTAGTTGCTCAGGACCGGTCACAATCCTGTTTCAAATTCCAGCCTTGCTCCTTCCTAGGGCAGAAACCAGCTCTGTAGCGTGGTTGCGCACACAGATCTATCTATTACTGTGGCAGCCACTTTTGTTCCCCAAACCGCTTTTTGTGAAATCAGTTTTGATTTGGGCCAGAGATGTCTTTGAGTTTTGATAGATGTGACAGCTGTAGAGCAGGGATGAACAGAGCTATAATGTAATTGTTAATTACCCCCGATTCCCGCTCGGGAATGTTGTTTCAGGGAAATATGATCGCATGTTTAGGAAACTTTTAACATAACTTCGGTCTTCCTCAAAAATGACTCATGTCATTTTAAAGCAGTTTTTATTCAACCCTTTTCATGTGATTTCATAATGCATCTTTCTGCCCTTCTGCATAAGCTTTGAATTGGGTATTCTCACAGAGGCAAAACCAAAATGCATGAGGGTATTTTCTGAATAAAGCTTAAGTGGATGGGGAGATTTAAAAGGATTGCTCAATCTTCTCTTCTGATACATTTCATTTTTCTTGCTTGGGAAGTCTTATTCTTTAAAAACAAAATATAAGTGCAAAAAATGTAACCATTTGCTTGCTTTACTCTCCCGAGTTACTCGGAAGCCTAGCTCTCTACACAAACAGGAATTGGGATAATCTTAATGCCTTGGACTGCTGTGCGCCGGTCCTCTGGCCGTGACAGAGATTCTGCCGCTCACTGAACTGCTTCCACCTCCTCTTGTTTTGTTCATGTCTAAAATTAACATTTTTTTAAGAGAACCGTAGTGTGAACACACGTTACGACTTATTGCTTAAACTGGAATCATGCTCAGATTCTACAGGTTATGAATAATTTATAAACTCTCTCTTCATTATTAAGATGATTACCTTTTCATTTTTTCCTGAAATTTCAGGGAAAAATTGCATTTATTGTTAAAAGAATGTGTACTTAAGTCTAAAAATATTTATAATGTTTTGTTCTATATAAATGATAAATTCCTAGGGGATTTATCAAGTTTGTTTTCATTTTTTTATTTTATTATTATTTCTTTTTTCCAGCCAGGGCCAGGTTTGAACACACCACCTCCGGTGTATGGGGCCGGTGGCCTACTCCTTTGAGCCACAGGCACCAATCTGGATTTGTCAAGTTTGAAAGGCTGTTTTTCATTTTCTTTAGTTTGCAGATTTTTGAGTTGTTTTGGTCAGGTATCTGCCCGGTGGGTGTCCCTTCCGCGCTTATTATCAGTGGGGCCTTTTGAGGTCTGAGACCCCGCCCCTTATCCACACATTTAAGTCTTTGTACCACGTGAGCTTTCTCCAAAGAGGCGACTTTCACATTTAGGCCTCTATTGTAGCAGAGGCAAGAAATAAAGAGGGAAATTCTTAGCGAAGTTCTTTGGAAATTTGGCAGAGCTAACGATTTTGACCAAAATGTTCTTCTTGCATTGCTTTGTTTCCTTGTAGCTTGAGTGACGTATAAGGAAAAAGGAAGGGTTGAAGTGTGAGGACGCAAACTCCGCATCATGTCTAAGAGAGTTTGTGGGAAAAGTTAAGATCACGCAGAGCCAGTTCTTCTCCCTCTTTTTTCCCACTCACAGCAGCTGCTCGTTATTTGCACTATGAAGAAAAGGAACTCACTAGTGGGAAAAAAGATTACAAACTCCCGCGTGTCCCTGAGCGAGAACCTGGTGCTCTCGGGACTTGGCGATCTGACAGCAGAAGGGGCTTATTTCTGGAATGGAATTTGGGGAAACAGCAAGCATCGCACCAGAGTTGTGACTGCTGTGTGGAGGATCTAGGCCATTGGGAATGGGGTGTCAAATGTCTCATGGGAGAAGTAGAGGCTTTTCTGTTGTAGCAGTGACATAACCTGGGCAGAGCCCAGAGTGCCCACCAGACCTTGCGGGAGGAACAGAGAACACACAGGTTCAATGTTCTCGACCCAGTCATTGCAGACCTGATGGAATGTGAATTTCCCGGAAGCCAGTGTGAACTGATGATAAATGAGAATCAGCTGTTATCTTCTGCCAACAGCACGGGATACTACATGCCCTTTGAAAGTTTTAGGCAATCTTTGCAGCAGGTTGGGAGAACCATTACAGAAACTGCAATTGAACTCGATAGGCTGAGATTGTAGTGTTCTCCATATGGTAGAATTTAGGTTTGAATATAAAAATTCAAGTTATAGAAAGATAAAGTTATGTTTTTCTCCCAATTGATTATGTGACTTGAAACTCACATCAGCTAGATATCATTTCATTCATGTGATGGAATTTGTTGTTTATAATTTTTTTTGGAAACTACAGGGCTATCACACCATGAAATAGAGGTTTCATGGTGTGATAGAAGGAGATCCCTGTAAGGGAAAAATAGTTTATCGAGTACAGTAAGGACTTTGTAACCTTTGCTTTCTATCCAGTAGAATTTCATAATTTTACATTAGCTTCAAGGACTGTCATAAATAATGGTTTTGGATTTGAGGGATAACTATAGAGGTATAAAGAAGATTGAGTAGATTGTAAATAATATTTTCAATCAACACTTTCAGTTACTCTTTTTAACACCTTTTTAAACCACAGTTTTATAGTTTGTGGATAATACAGAACAGGCGTCCTCAAACTATGGCCTGGGGGCCACATTCAGACCGCCTAGGACATTTATCTGGCCCTCCGGATGTTTTTGCCGCCGCTGCCTGTCCTGCTTAGCAGCTGACTGGTCCCGGGGCCTGCAGTCCAGCCCTCCAACAGTCTGAGGGACAGTGAACTGGCCCCCTGTTTAAAAAGTTTGAGGACCCCTGATATAGAACTTAGTTCCAAATGCTGGCACACTGAAAGAAAGAGAATTTTTAGGAAATCTTACAGACTTAGGCTATGGGATATGCACTGCAGTGGGAATAGGACTCCAATCCATCTCATCAGGCCGCACATCAAACACCCTTTCCATAAGGCTCCAGCTCCATTTTTTCCACTTTTCTTGAGGTCCTAACATGAATGTTTGTGGAATCACATTTCTATATGAGAGTCATGGTTTGCACATGTGTTCAAGTATTTCCTAAGTTCCAGGGAGGTGACCCTGGTCCTGTGGAGTAAGACACGAAGGAATCTGATCAGAGGATGGTAGCAAGTCGCCTGGGTATTGTCTATACTTGGTATTCATCTGAGGTATTTACGGAATGCCTGCTCTGTGTTATGCCCCAGCATAAGTACCAAAGATACAGCAGCCAATAACATGACGTCCTTGACGTATGAAGCTTCCAACCAAGTGGGAGAAGATACCACCAATAAATAAATACCTTGTATGTCTGATGGTAATAAGTGCTGTGGAGACAAATAAAACACTGAAACAGAAGAAGGGGGTGGAGGTTTATCAGTTTTTCCTTTTAAAAAAAAAATCGGTGATTTGGGAAAGTGGCTCTTGTATTCATTCTGTGGTAACATTCCAGGTAAATGACAGAGTGGAGCTAGTCATAAGGATATTTAGGGCAAGAGGATTCCATGGACAGGGCATAGCAATTTTAAATGCCGGAGTCAGAAGTTTGCCTGGTGTGCCTTTGAGGAAAGGCAAAAAGACTAGAGGAGCTGGGCAGAGTGGGACAATGGCCTGAGAACAGAAGCGAGGTGTTAGCTCTGCTTATGAATGCTGAAGGCATTTTCAAAGGATTTTGAGCAGATGAGTGCTATGATGTGAATTACCCTTTGAAAGGAACACTTGAGCACCACGGAAAATGAACTGTAAGTGGGTACGGTGGACACAGAGAGGCCATGCGGAGCTACCATAAGAACACAGGTGAGAGAAGAGGATGACTCAGATTTAGGCCGTGGTGGGAGCAGCGTTGGCCCTGAGAAATGATTAGACCCTCCACAAAGGTGGGGCCTAGGATTTACTGGTGGACTGGCTGTCACCTAGGAAGAAAGGAGTCAATGATGCCTTATTTATTTTTTACATTCAGGTTACATATACAGACAGATGCTTTACAAAAAACAAATACTTTAAATCCTGCTGAGAAATTGGCTAAAAGTTATAAATGTGCATTCACCTTTTGATCTCTATTCTAATACGTTTTGTTCATCTCTTTGAAATCCATGGAAAGAAAATAAATTAATTTTATATTTTGAAATGTCTATATATCTTCTTTGGGTTCATTCCGATAGTGATTTTGCTGCTTTTAGAAGCCTTATGAGATTTACGTAGTTCTTTTCTTTAGGTGTCTTTTAAAAATATATAAAAGTTTACCCAAGATCTTGTAGAGTAAAATAAATAAATAAATAAATAAAGAACTCTTTCACACTGTATAGAAAGAACTACTTTATACTGATCTATGTTGAAAATTTGAGAGAAAAATTACTAGTATATAAATTGGAGGCAACAAATAAATAGAAAAAATGGAACATGTAAATTTCTTCATGTTCAATATTACTCCATTATTTCTAATTCATGTCGAAGTAGAACTAAATATAATCTCTAATATAGCAAGTGCTCTAAAGCTGGCTTTAATGAGGGCAAAATACTCCTAAGAATATACATACATCCCTTTTCCTTGGAAGAGAGATCAATTTTTATGATCTACCTATAAAAGAATTTTTAAAAGTAAAAAAATAAAAGAACAATGAAAATGTATGATTAAGGCATCAAAAAATGATGTCTGGGACTAAAGCTACAAATTAATTAGCTAAATCCATAAAGGAAAATTTGAAAGATTTATGGCGGATTACTTAACCAACTGCAATTTTAAAAATTATTTTTGATATGACTGGGAAGTTGTTATTTTTATACACATTTTAACTTCTGAATAAAAGTTGAACAAAGAAAACAATAATGTAAATTTTAAACTATTACCTAATCTTAAAATGGCTGAAAATATATTTGGAGCATTCTTTAAAATCAGTTATTGACACCATAGTTATTTGTTAATCTACAAAAACTTTCCAAAATATGTGAGTACTAACATTTAGTTTGAACTCAAGTTCCTCTGAAGAGGGAAGTCGAAGCTCTGCATACCAGGAAAGGATCTATAAATTATGGAAAAATGGAAAGGCTGTAATAATCCATATGGCTACAAAAAATTAAATAACATGTAATTGGGTATGTCATTGCACCCAGGTTAACACAATTGATTCAAAAGCATTTTGCTGGGAGATTAGATATGTAGAATTGATATTTATTTATAAATGTAAATACATGTGGTGGTTGAATAGGCAGTTATAGGCTTCATTTGATACTGACTCTTCTCATATTATTGTTTTAAAACAAAACAAAACAATAACAAGTCTAATTGTTTCATTTCATATATGGATATTTATATTAAGTCTTTGAGACCTCTAGGATAATATTTAGTGTTCTTCTATTGCAGAATAATACTTGATAGCTGTAATAGTTAAGTATTTTTTTTTTTTTTGCAGTTTTTTGGCCAGGGCTGGGTTTGAAGCTGCCATCTCTGGCATATAGGGCAGGTGCCCTACTCCTTTGAGCCACAGCTGCCACCCAATAGTTAAGTATCTTAAATACTATATCTCTAAATATATATTAATGCTAAGGAGTGATCCCGAGGAAGATGTAATTCTGTTCCAAATAAAGACCATAGCAGGAAAGAATAATTGGAACATTTCTAAATTGTGTTTCTTTCTTTTTCTCTTTACCTTAATGTGTATTTAATTTGATGATAAAATGTGATGGTATTTATATGTTCCAGCATATTTGAATGGCACAAACCCGACTTTCAAATTTATGGTCGGTTTCTTGAACTTATGTCTTTATACTTGTAAAAGATGCATTATTCTTGAAAACCAAATGAAAACAAAATTATGAAAGGTGGGCAGAGCCTGCAGCTCAGTGAGTAGGGCGCCGGCCACATACACTGAAGGTGGCGGGTTCGAGCCCAGCCTGGGCCAGCTCAAACAATAATGACACCTGCAAAAACAACAACAACAAAAATATTATCAAAGGTGGTGGCTCACTGCCGTAATGCCAGGACTTTGGGAGGCTGTGGCAGGAGGAGCACTTGAGGCCAGGAGTTTGAAGTTATAGTGAGCTCTGATTGCACCACTGCACTGAAGCTTGGGCAACAGAGCCAGACCCTATCTCTAAATAAATAAACAAAATTTAAAATAAAATTTTAAAAAGTGCTTAGTTTTTTTAAAGTTTAGATTAATATGAGGGTACATAGGTGGGAGTGTATCAAATTCCCCTTCAAAGCGGAGTCTTAAACCCCAATATCCACGTGCTTAAAATTCCTGAGTCAGTAATAGACTTTCAGTTGTCCAGTGTTCTTTTCCAACATGGCAACAGCAGACCTGGACAGAGTCCTGTCGATCTCTCTGCCCCCTTATCATTTCACTCCACGTCAGCTCAACTTCCGACTGCCAACACCTGCATTTCTTTTCTTGAAGGCTCTCTCTGCCCAAGACTACCTTGCTACGTGCACAACAGGACGGAAGTGCCCAGGAAATAATGCTTTGCCAGCACCCCCAAACATGCCTCTAGCTGTGACCATAGTCCTCAGCCAAAGATCTCAAGTTGGATAAGTTTGATGGGTGTGTTGTACACTGGTTCACGGAATCCCACAGTGGTAACTTGCTTGATGGCACGGAGTTTACTGGATTTATTCTTTTTATGCTTAATTTCTCTACATTCTCATCTCTTCACACTGTTATCAATACCTCCTATAATCACCTCAGTACAAAGTATTTTCATTCAATCTTTATCTCAGGAAATTCTTCTAGGGGAATCCACACAAAGACAAACAGACTGAAAACTTTTATTTGGTTGTAATATTTGCTTTCCGTCACAAATATAAAATCAAATCTTTTGTGAATGTAGACTTTTAATCACATTTATTGAGATATTATTTACATATAATAAAGTGCAATCATTTCAGGCATACAGCTGAATAACTTTGTATACAACTCTGTAATTGCCACCATTACAATCAAGGTATAAAACACCTGCATCATTCTAAAATGTCCCCTCACGCCCCTTTGTAGTCAATACTCCTCCACACTCATCTGCCTATTGGCCCTCTCTCACTGTAGATTAGGTGTATTAGATTTTTCTGTTTGTTTGTTTA
Source organism: Otolemur garnettii (assembly GCF_000181295.1). Classification (NCBI taxonomy): domain Eukaryota; kingdom Metazoa; phylum Chordata; class Mammalia; order Primates; family Galagidae; genus Otolemur; species Otolemur garnettii. The sequence continues at coordinate 26,609,026 of NW_003852400.1, forward strand.
AGCCAGGGTCTTGCTCTGCCTCCCAGGCTAGAGTGCAGGAGCTGTATCATAGTGCACGGCAACCTCAAATTCTTGGGCTCAAGGGATCCTCCTGTCTCAACCTCCCTAGTAGCTGAGACAACAGGTACGTGCTGCCACACTTAGCTAATTTTTTCATTTTTTGTAGTGACATGGGATTCCTCTTGAAGCTGATACTAGTTTTTCTTAGTCCAGAATTTCATATAGAATTAATCATAAAGTATGTACTCTTTTTATCTGGCTTTTCTGCTTGGGATTATGTTCTTGAGAATCATTTCATTATTCAATGAAGCAATAGTTTTTATTTTATTGCCAAGTGGTATTACATTGCATAGAACTACTACAATTTTTGTATCTATTCATTTGTTTGTGGACATTTGGCTTGCTTTCAGGTTTTGGCTATTATGAATAAAGCTGATTTAAACTCTTATGAACAAGACTTTGTGTGGACATATTTTCTTTTTTTTTGGAAAAATGTGGAATTCTGGGTTGTATGACAATGGTATGTTTACCCTTAAGAAATAAACTGGTTTGCAAAGTGCTTTTTATATATTTTTCTTTCTCACCAATAGTCTAGGAAGTTTCCCTATGGCCTTCCAACACAATATCGTCAATGTATTTAAGTCTTAGCCATTTTAGTGGGTATCTAATAGTACTTAACTATGATTTTAATTTGCATTTTCCTCATGATTAATGATGCTAGATATCTTTTCAGATGCTTATTGCCTATTTATATATCTTCTTTCTGTGAAGTGTTTATTAAAATAATTGCCTATTTAAAAATTATTATTTAGTTGTAGAAGTTCTTTATGTATTCTGGATAACAGTGTTTGTCAGTGTGTGTACTACAAAAAATTTCCCTTAGTCTTGGTTTGCTTTTTCCTTTTCTTAAAGTGGCTTTCAAAGAACACAGTCTAATTTTTCATTCTTTATATTGGTTAGTGCATTTTTGGTTTCCTGTATAAAATATGTTTGCCTATCTTTTATTTTCTTCCAGAGTGTTAGAGTTATAGCTTTTTTATTTTTGTCTATGATGCATTTAAAATTAGCTTTTGTGTGTGTCCTGTGTGAGACTTTTGCAAATGAACATACAGTTTTTTTCCAGCAACTGTATATTTATTTGAAAACATTAGTTGACAAGATTATCTTTTCCTATTGAATTATTTTGAAAAACTTGTAAAATACTGATTAAACATATACATAGCAACTAATTTTGGGCACAACTCTATTGATCCATATGTCTGTACATTTTGATATTTTTTGGTTTTTCTTAGTTTCAACATATTTTCTAAGGTCCTTTGTTATTTTCCCACATGATATATTTAAAAATATATTTTCTAATTCCCATAGATTTGGGGACTTCTCAGGCACATTTTGTGTTATTAATATTTACTTTGCTCTAGAGGTCAGAGGCTACCCTCATGTGATTCGAATTTCTCTAGATTTACTGAGATTTCTTTTATGGGTGAGCATATGGTCGATTTAAGTGGATAGTTTGTTTACATGTCCTTGGAAAGGATGTGTGTTCTACTGTTGTTTGTTTAAGTGTAAAATAATGTCAATTATGTCAAGTTGATTGTTAATGTTTGAGTATTCTATATCCTTACACATTTTGTGACTACTTATCTTTCATTACTGAGAGAAGAGTATAAAAATCTGAAGTTACTACAATTAGTTTTGTCTATTTCTTCTCTCATTTCTGCCACCTCTTTTTTCATGCATTTGGAAAGTCTATCATTGGGTGTACACATAGTATATATTTAGGATGTTGTGTCATTTTGAAAAATTAAGACTTTTTTATTATTAAATGTGCTTCTTTATTCCTGGTAATATTCCTGAATCTTAAGTATATCATTTTAAAAAGATAAACATAGTCAGCCCATCTTTTTTTTTTTTTAATGTTTTTATGGTATACTTTGAAAGATCCTTTTGCCATTAGCCTAGCCGTGGATTTATTTTTACGTTGTGTTGCTTATAGACAGCATACAGTTGAGTGATGTACTGCATCGCTCATATTTTCTTTCACTAAAAGCCCTAGTTTTTGAGAGTGCTGTCAATGGACACACTTCAGCTTTCAGTTCCTTCATGAATTGCCTCTGCTTCTGAGGGCTGCTTCATCATGTCGTTTGAGACATTACATTTTGGTGGCTCCTGTTGACATATTAGGCGTACATAAGATTAATCTGAGTGTTATGGTTCCTTATAGAATATTCCTTTTTCTGAATCATATTTATACTCCATCTTTGTCCTGATGCTTCCTAAAAATTCTATAGAAAATCAAACAGTTGTTTGCAATTATTTAAAAATTTTAAGAGGCATTTGTGCTGCTGGTTTTCTCTTCTATATTAATCCATGAAATGGATTATATATATATATAATGTATATATGAATTATAATGTATTATGTATATCTCCAGAAAGGACCACTGTTTTTGCAATATATACCAATTTTGATTTCTTCTTAAGGGACTGATTTAGATGAGATAGAATCAAAATAAAATTCCAAGGCTGAATGGCAATATGAGTTGACATTCTTATCCACAGCTTCAACAACAGTTGCAAATTTATTTATTCCTCTACCCTGAGCGAGAATCCTTACAGAGCATATGTAAATATGATAACTGATGGAAAAATTGGTAACTGATGGAAAATGTTTTTTGAAAGCTCAATATGTCCCAATAACTATCCTAGGCACTTTACATGTGTTAGCTCTTTTAATCCTGAAAGCAACCCTGTGAGATCCATGGATGCAATCACCCATGTTTCACTGATGGTGAAGCTGAGGTTCAGGAAGGTGGAGTAGAGGTTGCGTCTAATTTCAAGCTGAGTGCTTCTCCCGTGCTTTCATTTTGGCTTCCAATTTTCAGACGTAATTAAATCCATGTCAGGTATAAAGAGATGTTTGGTGTTAATTTTCTAGAAGTCTAGCAAAAATGCCAATTCATCTCTGAGCACATATTTAATTTTTTATTGGTAAAGATGTATAAAGAAATTTATAAATAGAGAACCACAATATTTGTATTGGTCTGTGACCTAGACACTTTCATGTAGTATAGTGGTATTCCAATTACTAACATTTAACAATGCACTCTCGGGGGGCGGAGCCAAGATGGCGGACTGCAGCCAGCTTCCCACAGAGGTTCCTATCCAGAAGGAGGCTTAAAGGACAGAAATCTGGCAAGTAAGGTGATGCTTTGGAGCTGAGCCAAGAGAGAAGATTGAAGAACCCACAACAACTTTGCTGAGGTGAGCTGTGACCCCCCAAATACAATCAAAAGGTACAAAACCCACCACCACTGGTGGTGGCTGAGTCCCCCACTCCTAGAGCTGCGCATGGTGCAATTGGTGCTGGAGGAGCCCACTGCTCTTGGTGGGCCCATAACTGCTTGCTAGAACCACACGCGCCCTGTGAGTGCAGTGCAGGAGTCCCTCACTCCGGGCAGGCTCAGAACTGCTTGCTAGAGCCACACGTGTCCCACAGGCAGTGATGGAGGAGTTCTCCACTCTGGGTGGGCCCAGAACTACTTGTTAGAGCAACAGGTGTCCTGTGAGGGTTGGCAGAGGGGTCCTCCAACTCCTGCCAGCCCAGAACTGCTTTCTAGAGCCCCGTGCACCCCACAGGGGCCAGCAGAGGAGTCCCCCGCTGTGGGCAGGCCCAGAACTGCTTGCTAGAGCCACGGGCCCTGCAGGCAGCAGCAAAGGTGTTCCTCGCTCTGGGTGAGCCCAGATCTGTTTGCTAGAGCCATACATGTCCTGTGGGCAGCTGCGGAGGAGCCCTCCATTCTGGGGAGGCCTAGAACTGCTTGCTAGAGCCATGTGTGCCCCACAGGCAGCGGCAGAGGAATCCCCACTCCAGGTGGGCCCAGAACTATTTGCTAGAGCTGCCCGTGTCCTGCAGGTGGCTGTGGAGGACTCCTCCATTCTGGGCAGGCCCCAAACTGCTTGCTGGAGCCACACACACCCTATGGGGGCTGATCAGGCCCAGCAAGCTATAAATCCAAGGAAGAGCATTTAAAAAAACAAATACAGGTACAAAGCAGGCCCCAGAACTGCTTGCTAGAGCCTCACTCCTCTTGTAGGTGATGGGTGGCCACAGAGGACCCCCAGCTCCCAGCAGGCACAGAACTACTTGCTAGAGCCATGCATGTTCCGCTGGCAGTGGTGGAGGAGTCTCCCACTCTGGGCGGGCCCAGAACTGCTTACTAGAGTCAAGCACTCCACAGGTGGCAGAGGAGATCCCAGCTCCAGGCTGGGATGCCAAAAATGGGGCAGATGCAATTGAAGACCCCATCCATAAACAGATGGCTGAGACATCAGAAATCAAGTTCAGAATTTGAATAGCAAATAAGATTAACAGAATGGAAGAAAGGAGGGAATTAGAATTTCAAGAAATTATTCAAAAGATATCTCAAGAAATTATTCAACTTGCTAGGGCCACGTGCGTCCTGTGGGCAGCAGCCGAGGAGTTCCCTGCTCCGGGCTCCCGTGCCGGGAGGGACCAGATCATCTAGCTAGTGCTGTGTGCATCCAGTGGGTGGCGGTGGAGGAGTCCTCCGCTCCCCATTCCCCTGCCTCTGCAGTTGCCCTGGTGTGGGTGAACTAGGACTAACCCAGCTGCTGCTGCTCCCCTGACCCACGGTTGCCCCGGCTGGGCTGAACAAGGACTGACTTGGCTGTGCGTGTTACCCACACAGCCCCTGCCATTCTCCTGTCCCCTGGTGGCCCTGGTGGGCCAAACTAGGACTGATCCAGTCGCTGCTGTTCTCCTGCCCCCCTGGCCAGACCGGCAGGGCTGAATGAAGATTGATCCAGCCGCTGCCATTCTGCTGCTCCGTCCCCCTGTCACCCCAGTGGGTTAAAGTAGAACTGATTCAGACGCACTTGTGCTCCATGTAGCCGCTGTTGTTCACCTGCCCCCTGGTAACCCTGGTGGGGCCGAACTAGGACTGATCTGGCTGCACAAGCATCCTGCACCACTGCTGCAGTTCCTCTGCCCCACCATTACCCTGGTGGAGCCAAACTAGGACTGATCTGGCCACTACTGCTCTCCTGCCCCCGGGTGCCCCTGCAGGCTGAACAAGGTCTGATCTGGCTACACAGGCTCCAGCGCAGCTGCTGCCATTCTGCTTTGCCCTGGTTGCCCCAGTGCCTGAGAACTGGGAGATGATGACAGACATGCCCTGTTTCTCTGGGAAACCAGAAGAAGCCACTGACTGAATGGTTCTGATAAGGTCTCCAAACAGGGTAAACTCAGCATGGGGTGGAATCAGCAGAGAAACTCTGGCAACTTGAATAACCAGAGTAGATCAACTCCCCCGAGGAAAAATGGGGCAGATGCAATTGAAGACCCTATCCATAAACAGATGGCTGAGACATCAGAAATCAAGTTCAGAATTTGAATAGCAAATAAGATTAACAGAATGGAAGAAAGGAGGAAATTAGAATTTCAAGAAATTATTCAAAAGATATCTCAAGAAATTATTCAAAAGATGTCTCAAGAATTCAACGATTGCAAGGATAAAATGATCAAAGATTTTGAAACACTGAGACAAGAGTTTGTAGCCCTCAAGGATCTGAAAGATATGGTGGAATCCTTCAGTAACAGAGTGGAACAAGCAGAAGAAAAGATCTCTGACTTTGAAGACAAAGCTTTTGAACAAGCCCAGGAGCACAAAGATCAAAAGAAATGGAGAGCAAAAATGGATCTTTCTCTCAGAGAACTCTCAGATAATTTGAAGAAAATGGATATTCACCTTATAGGAATCCCTGAAAGTGATGAAGTTGCTTCACAAAACACAGAGGTTTTTCTTCATGAAATTATGAAAGAGAACTTTCTAGACATGCCAAGAGATTCTGAAATTCAGATAGCAGATAGTTTCAGAACCCCAGCACGACTCAACCTGAACAAGACATCCCTCAGGCACATCATAATTAACTTCACCAAAGTTAAGATGAAAGAGAAAATTCTGAAAGCAGTCAGACATAAGAAAACCATAACCTACAAGGGGAAGAGTATTAGAATGACTGTAGATCTCTCGGTTGAAATCTTTCAGGCCAGAAGAGGATAGTCATTGACTTTTAATCTCCTAAAACAAAATAACTTACAACCCAGAATCATGTATCCAGCTAAAATGAGTTTCATCTATGATGGAGAAATTAAATGCTTTAACGACATTCACATGTTGAAGAAATTTGCCATAACTAAACCAGCTCTCC
>NW_003852400.1:26616814-26619022 GCF_000181295.1 Otolemur garnettii
TACCCAACACATTCTATGAAGCAAACATCACCTTGATACCCAAACCAGGAAAAGACCCAACAAGAAAAGAAAATTATAGACCAACATCACTAATGAATATTGATGTGAAAATATTCAACAAGATCCTAACCAACAGAATCCAGCAATACATCAAACAAATTATACACGGTGACCAAGTGGATTTTATCCCAGGATCTCAAAGATGGTTCAACATACGTAAATCTATAAACATAATTCATCACATAAACAAATTAAAAAACAAAGACCATATGATTCTCTTAATTGATGCCAACAAAGCTTTTGATAATATCCAGCATCGCTTTCTGATCAGAACACTTAAGAAAATTGATATAGAAGGGACATTTCTTAAACTGATGAGGCCATCTACAGCAAACCCACAGCCAATATCGTATTGAATGGAATTAAATTGAAATCACTTCCGCTCAGATCAGGAATGAGGCAAGGTTGCCCATTATCTCCACTGCTCTTTAGCGTTGTAATGGAAGTTTTAGCCATTGCCATTAGGGAAGAAAAGGCGATTAAGGGCATCCATATAGGGTCAGAAGAGATTAAACTTTCACTTTTCACAGATAATATGCTTGTATATCTGGAAAACATGAGGGATTCAACTACAAAACTCCTAGAAGTGATCAAAGAAAATAGCAACATCTCAGGTTACAAAATCAGCACTCATAAATCTGTAGCCTTTATATATACCAACAGCAGCCACGCTGAAAAAACAGTCAAGGACTCTATTTCGTTCACAGTAGCGCCAAAGAAGATGAAATATTTAGGAGTTTACCTAACAAAGGAAGTGAAATATCTCTATAAAGAGAACTATGAAGCTCTAAGAAAAGAAATAGCTGAAAATGTTAACAAATGGAAAAACATACCATGCTCATGGCTGTGGAGAATCAACATTGTTAAAATGTCCATACTACCGAAAGCAATATATAATTTTAATGCAATCCCTATTAAAGCTCCACCCTCATATTTTAAAGATCTTGAAAAATTAATACTTCATTTTATATGGAATCATAAAAAAACCTCAAATAGGTAAGACATTACTCAGAAATAAAAACAAAACAGTAGGAATCACGCTACCAGACCTCAGATTATATTATAGATCTATAGTGATTAAAACAGCATGGTACTGGGACAAAAATAGAGAGGTAGATGTATGGAACAGAATAGAGAACCAACAGATAAATCCAGCAACTTACTGTTACCTGATCTTTGACAAGCCAATTAAAAACAGTGAGTGGGGAAAATTTTCCCTATTTAACAAATGGTGCTGAGCTAAGTGGATGGCAACCTGTAGAAGGCTGAAACTAGACCCACACCTTTCACCAGTAACTAAGATAGACTCTCACTGGATTAAAGATTTAAACTTAAGACATGAAACCATAAAAATGCTAGAAGAAAGTGTAGGAAAAACACTTGAAGAAATCGGCCTGGGTGAATATTTCATGAGGAGGACACCCCCTGCAATTGAAGCAACATCAAAAATACACTATTGGGACCTGATCAAACTAAAGAGCTTCTGCACCACCAAGAACACAGTAAGTAAAGCAAGCCAGCAGCCCTCAGAATGGGAGAAGATTTTTGCAGGTTATGCCTCTGACAAAGGCTTAATAACCAGAATTCATAGAGAACTCAAATGTATTAGCAAGAAGAGAACAAGTGATCCCATCTCAGGGTGGGCAAGGGACTTGAAGAGAAATTTCTCTAAAGATGATAGGCGCATGGCCTACAGATATATGAAAAAATGCTCACCATCCTTAATCATCAGAGAAATGCAAATCAAAACTACTTTGAGATATCACCTAATTCCACTAAGGTTAACACATATCACAAAATCCCAAAACCAGAGATGCTGGTGTGGATGTCGAGAAAGGGGATCACTTCTACACTGTTAGTGGGAATGTAAACTAATACGTTCCTTTTGGAAAGATGTCTGGAGAACACTTAGAGAACTAAAAATAGATCTGCCATTTGATCCTGCAATTTCTTTATTAGGTATATACCCAGAAGATAAAAAATCACATTACAACAAAAATATTTGTATCAGAATGTTTATTGCAGCCCAATTCATAATTGCCAGGTCATGGAAGAAGCCCAAGTGCCCATTGATCCACGAATGGATCAACAAACTGTGGTATATGTACACCATGGAATACTATGCAGCCATAAAGAAAGATGGAGACT
>NW_003852400.1:26619093-26621935 GCF_000181295.1 Otolemur garnettii
GGAGGGGGGAGGGAGAAGGGACGGGGGAATGGGTGGAGGGAGGGTGATTGGAGGGATCACTTGTATGGTTTATCTTACAAGAGTACAAGTGAATCTTTCTAAGAATAGAATATGATTGTCTTAGCACAATAAGAAAATGACATGAAGGCTAAGTTAACCAGTTTGATGAAAATATTTCAAATTGTATATGAAAACACCACACCCCAGAATTGCATTAATGTATATAGTGATCATTTAATAAAAAGAAATAAAAAAATGCACTCCCTTTTTAATTATACCTTTATTTTAAATTGGGGGCTATGATATAATGTTTAACCAAATTCCCAAAGCAATGGCAGAGGTTTGACAGAGCTACAGTTGTGACTGAGGGTCTTTTCCTCCACCCAGGTACATATTTGCATTTATTAATAGCATTGGCCTATATATAAGAATAGGAATGTGCACATAATATGTTTTTATTTTAGTAGAAATAATACAGTATTCTTGACTGCTATGAAAACCAAGGAAACTATTACTTTTAGTAATTTGTTTTCTACTTTAAGTGAATAAATGGCATGTGAAGACATATTTTAGAAAGCATATAAATTTTCAAATAACAACAATTAGTTTATGGCATATGAAAGATTTAGTTGACAGAACTAATGCATGGTAGTAATTTCTGTTTAATATTCTGCTTTTCAATCCTTGACTGTCATAACCGTACCCAAAATATATTTGTATTATTTTTTTGGCATGTTATTGACTCTGTTAATATTAGAAGTAACTGAGGAGATCAAAGAAACACCAGGTTCTTTATTGATTGCAGTCACATTACAAAAATGTTATGTGATAAACAATTATTAAGTCCCTAAAATATTCTTGACACTGTAAAAAGTACTGAAAATACCAAGACAATTTTTTGAGGGTTTAAAAACTTCAGGCTGAAGCTATTTCTCCAGAGACAAATGATCTTATGAACTCTCTCAATATATAATTTTACGAATTTTCCTAATTAGTCCAAAGCACTTTGAGTGTTCGTCTTGGAAATAAAAGACCAATGTGAAGATGATGTTTTTACCTAAGGATATCTCACCTGCAGGTATGTCCTATGAAGCAAGTAGATAGCTTTTATTCTATTTGTTTATTTTTAATTTGATAGAATTTGTGAATCAAAATTTGTTAGAATTAATAAGAAATCCCCTAATAATGATACTATTCTTTTCTACATATTCTGCATAATGTAGTAAACAAAATAGAGAGTCAATGTGGAGGCTACATATCAAATTCTCTTATTAATAGAGTCTCTGCATAAAGATGCAATTTATTGTGAGAGCAAATGAGTATGATGTCCACAGCCCCAGTCTTCTTCTCCTGGGTCCCCCCTTTATATCTCATTTCACTGGCTGACATTCAACAATCAGGGGAGTGTGCTTTCCACATGGGTAGTCTGCCTGAGGAGGACTGAGGAAGGTGAGGGGAATCCCTGCTCTTGGAAGCCAGCTCGTTCTCAGAGAGGAAAGTTGGATCTGGGTTGAACATATCTTGTTATTCTTCTCACATTTACTTATCGCATACATCATTCTGCTCCCCAGAGGTGGAGATAGTAAAGGAGTAGAGATAGGTCAGGGGTGTCCCACAACAGATACTTTCTTATAAAAATCAAGGTTGTGTTGGGGGGGAGGCAAGGAAGGGATATTTCCTTCTTTTTTGAAAATGAAATAAAAAATATTAGAAAAAAGGTTAGAGAAAAATTTCATTCAATATATTTATTATTAGAAGTATTGTGATGTTGTTTAAAACAAAATGAAGGAAATAGTTAATTTTATAATTTCTTGTAATGATAATGATAAAGAGAATCATAGCATCAAAACATCCCTTAAAATAAGCATTTTCTGCTTATTTAAAACCTGGCTGTTACATTTTGGACATCACCTGTGTTCTAAACAATAAGTTTAAAACACAATTTTAATAACTAGTAAAGAAGTTTCACAGGTTCTCTGACTGTGTATAACTATGGGGTGAATTTGATAACAAAAAGAAATATAAGTTGAATCTAAATTGTGACTATCCTAAAATTTTCAAAACATATTTGAGTTGCTTCATAGGATCATTTTTTTTTTTTGAATCATGGTTTGGAAAATACCATTTTTTAATGTTTTAAATTCTGTCTTGTATGCTATTTCAGCTTGTGCTAAAAGTTGTCTTCTCAGGTTGGCAGTAAAATAAGAATATGAGATGAAGAAATGAAGATGTTAGATAATGTCATTTGCTCAAGGCACAGGATTAGAAAGCCTGGGAGTAAATGTTGAGTCTTCTGACTTCCACTCTGGCAGCCTTTCCAGGATGGTATTATGTAAAGTCCTTGTGCACCTAGATCAATAGTGTCAGCTATAGAGTAAAAAGAAAGAAAAAAAAAAGAACTAACTTAAGTGTTTCCTGATATTACTATGACAGGAAATTGATATTATTTAAAATAAATACTTTAGATGTATTTTCTCCCATTGAGTGGCAGTTAGCTGGAGGCATACTGAAATAATTGAATTATGATATTTTGTGTATAAAGGTTTCCTGGACCCTGCATCTAGTTCATTTCTCTTTGAGATGAGGTGCCTAGATGACATTAGTTTTTCTATGAAATCTCTGACATGATATGAATAGAGGACTTTCTCTCTTGCCTTCTTATATTAGAAAACTTTTTCATTCACTCAATGGTTGAAAATGAAGATCCTATTGATATGGTTTTTAACTAATGATTAGATTAAAATTACTATGTGGGAGATTGTGAAGAAAATAAATATGAATCTTATCCTGACTTCTGAAAAGCTATTTCTTTCTTTCTTTCTTTCTTTTTTTTTTTTTTTTT
>NW_003852400.1:26622086-26638364 GCF_000181295.1 Otolemur garnettii
TTGGCGGGTCCGGGCTGGGGATTCAAACCCACCACCTTAGGTGTACGTGGCTAGCGCCTTAGCCGGTTGAGCTATAGGCGCCGAGCCATGAAAAGCTATTTCTTGTGAAACAGGAATAGGATAAATTAGTAATCCAACAACCTCTCTAAAATTGATCTTGCAATTTTGATGCTGAGGGCTATACTCACAAGAATTCCATCTTCTACTCATTTGAATAATGTTTTATGAGTCAAACATCCCCCTTTAGCTGAAGCTAACTGATCTTTCTTAATGTAGAAGAAAGACTTTTATGTTTGAGCAAACTTTGCATATCAGCTGATGGGAAAGGATTCTACTGTTCTGAGTTCTTTAAGTTTTTTTTTTTTTTTTTTTTTTTTTTGGAGTGATTTGTTCAGGGTTGCTATTTACTGGTAGTTGAAAATTATATGGAAATGCCTAGGATTTAAGTCTGTTTGGGGGGTGATTTATGTGCAAGTAAATCCTGTAAACCATCACCCCAAAGCATATTTACGGCTTCAAATTTCTCTCTGTTTCCACTGCTCTTCTACAGAAAGGAAGCATCTCATTTTGGAATCAAGTCCTCTGGGAGAGCGAGGAAGCAGTTAATATGCATTTCTGAGGATATTCCCTCAAAGTGCTCTTAGTACTGAAATATTTTTGAAGCCAAAGTACAGACAATTGTGTCAGCATACAATTCTTCACATTAGTTAGTTGAGGGGAACAATTCAGACACTCTGAAATGTGTTGACTTGACTCCAGGATAAGTAAATATAAAACCAGATTAGTTTTTATTTGAGAAATTGGAAGTAGAATTGGAAAGTAGAAGGGGGTTGGGAAAGATGTTCTATACAGATTTGTTTCTTAAGCTGTTTTGGTTTCACCTAGTGCAAATCATTTTACCTCTCTTGAGTCTTAGATTCCTAATCTGTGAAATAGATGTAATAATACATACCTCCGAGGGTTAGAAGGATTAAGTAAAATAGAGTTTTTAAAGTAACCTACCATGGGGCTTTACACATAGTGGATACTCCGTGAATGCTAGATGTTGTTATTGATTTAGTACAGAATATCTTTCAACCTGAGAATCCAAATGGAATGTTAAAAATAGCAACAACAACAGTTTATTATCATTATTTTAGGCATTTTCCTCAGCCTTTTCTTCTATTTTTTTTTAATTGCAGTTTTTGGCTGGGGCCAGGTTTGAACCTGCCACCTCTGGTATATGGGGCTGGTGCCCTACTCCTTGAGCCACAGGCGCCGCCCCAACAGTTTATTATTTTAAGATTACCACCAAGACAAGCAAAAGAGGGTTCTAAATCACCTTGAGACAATGGTATTTGTTAACCACTTCATTCTTTTCATTACTTATGTTTTATTGCACATGGATGAACCTTCAGTTCTAAACCAATAGGTTTCAACTATTTCAACCAATAGTTATCAAGCCCTGGCCCCATATGCCCGAGGTGGTGGGTTCAAACCCAGCCCCACCTCCCCGCAAATAAAAAAGGAAGAGTTTTACTTTATTAAAGCATATGTTCTTATATATAATTGTATCCTAAAGATGTTAAAGACAGTTCATATATTTTGAAGATATATTTACTTTGCTTATTATAATGGATTGTATTAAACAGTATAATTTTGTCCATGAAGATTGATAGCTTAGTTTTATTATATGAATTTTTTGATAATAATTTTATGATAAAATGTTAACAAAAACTTGGAAGAAAAATAATACACATGGTAACTTTCCTCTGTCCTTAATTAATTTCAAATGAAACAAAATGAGCGTATAAGAAAGCACTTGCGGCCTAGATTTGTTTTGAGAAATCAAAGAAATTTTATTGTTTTTTTTTAAACAGTGGTATTACCTCATGAGCAGTTAATAAAGATTGGTCAGATTTAATCTAAATATTTTTGTATATTTGCTGCTTTTAAGCCTAAGTTACTTATTCCACAAAGATGATAATGGGGTATTAATAAATATTAACTAAATTGCTGTGATCTTTTACTCCTTTCCAACTCTTATTGTCCAACTTGCAACAGATAAAGGACAGTAACTTGGCATAAATCTTTTAAAGTTTGGAAGTCTGTACTGAATGCTTTTAAAACTGTTCATAAATTAATGTAAGAATTTGTGTTGAGGTTACAACCAAAATTATAAATATATATTCAGGTACAGGACTTTTATACATCTTTTAACATGCAAGAAACCCATGAAAAATGAAAAAAAAAAAAAACAGTGACATGTCTAGTAACAGAACTATTAATAAATTTTGGTATATCCCTATTGTGGAATATTATATGCTTACTTAACTCATATTTTCAAAAAGTATTTAATGGCATGAGATAGTCTCATAATATAATGTTACCTGAAAAACTCAGGATTGCAGTTTGTGTAATATGGCTGTAGTTGTAGGGATGAGGTGACGGCAGCACTGTAAGTGTGGCTTTGTGTGTTTCTGTATGTTCAGAAGGAAATGCATCAGATATTAAAAGGGATTATTGCTGATTAATGGTACTAAACTCATTCAAAATTTCTTCCTTATGCTTTTCTATAATTTTTACATTTTTTTTTACTTTAAATATGTATTATTTTGTTATCAGAAAGATGTTACAAAAGAAAACCATGCCACTGCTGTAGCTTGGTAAAGATAACAATGTACCCCAAAAGATCATCATTTCAAAGCACAATTTTTTGTGTGTGGCTGGAGGCACCATAGCCAGCAAGGTGACTGCTCTATAGCCCAGAGAACAGATTTTCCAGTCAAACAGAGGACAATGAAAGATATTCAGAAGCTTCCACTGACCTCATGCCAAACACAAAGGCTTTGTGTCAGCTCTGTTATTCTCAAGTTCAACTGCGCTGGTAGAAGCAAATATTTGCTTCATATCAAGCAATAAAAAAACTGATATAATAAAGTTTTAAATATCACAATGTGAAAAATAATTTAATCCTTTTTGGAAGCAATTGGCAATAAATATCAAGAGCCTTAAAAATGTTCATATTTTTAGGCTTATTTCAATTCTCAAGATAAATCCTAAAAAGAGTTTCAAATGTTGAACAAATTTTATGTACAAATATGTTTAGTGAAATATTATTTTAAATAGCAAAATGTTAGATAAATATCTCCTAGGGGAATCATTAAATTGATTACAGGGTATTTTTCTTGACAGACTATTGTGCAGGTATTAACAATAAAATTTTGAAAATGCTTAAGATGTGTAAAGCAAGAAACCAAGACATAGCAATGAATCTACATAAAGGATTTTAATAACTTTTCATTAGAAGTCCTATATAGGAAAAATAATAAAATGGGATATGCCAAATGATTATAGTGTGGCTTTACTTGGTGGTATGCTAATGGAGTAATTTTTTCTTTTACTTTTCTCTATTTCCCAAGTTTTCTTTTCTGAGCGTTCTTTTATAAGACAAAATAAACTTGACTGACAAAAGATGGTTCTGTAAATGTTTCTGTCCATGTAACTTTAGAATGCAGTGTATCCCATAGAAATGGGCATTTAAAGTATACTCACAATTGCTCCATGCCACCTGTCTATGACTCAGTCCAACCATGGATCCACATCCAGCACTACCAAGGTAGACAGAAATCTGTCTCCAAAAATGATTCAGAAGTCAATACCCGGATTTTTCCTCACAGCTCTGGATCATCACTTGTCTGTGAGTGGTATGGAGAGTTGTGTAAGGAGGGGTTAAATTCAAACAACATTAAACAGTAAGAAATTATGTTTGAGAATAAAGTTTGGTTGAGCATTTTTCACTCACATTCTCACAGATAGCTATAGGAGAAAAAAATCACTCCAATCTTTGCATTCAAATCTTGGTAAGAAATAGGTAGCATGATGAACAAGAGTGACCTGATAACATAGGAGTCTGTGTAAAGAGTGTCCAATTGCACATTCCTTATAGTGGAACATCTAAAGAATTGTAAGAGCTGATTTAGAGTTTTCTATTTTGGTTTGTTTTTCCTGCTACCATGTAAATACTCTCTATTGACTGGAGTATCCAGTAAAAGGTACAGACCTGTTTGGGGAAGGAATCGAGATGCTTCACAGTGGTGAGTGAGGCAGGGAAGGGATGAGACAACATATGTGGGGCAGCATGATGAATCAAGCTAATTAAGAAAGAAGAATTTGGAGCCAATGATGGTGAGGAGGAATGTAAGCCTTCAGGAATTCAAAGAGAGTTTGAGAGATATCCCACTTTTCACTTGATTGGAAAACCATTTTTTTTGTATGTCCATGGGCAAGGAGACCAGTTGGCATTGCTTTTCTTGTATACTTGTGAAGGGCAGAATTTATTATATGTATGAACCTGGAAACTCAAGTATGACTTCACTAACGTTGAATAAAATCAGAATGACCAATCTCTTTTGCCTCTGCCAATTTTTCTTTTACTTCTAATAGTCAGAAGAGGGTTCTAGCATCTCATAGATAAAGGAATTTATTTTATGAAATTGATTCATTAACACAACAATATTTTATACTCTCTACTATATGTCATTCATTGTTATAAACACCAGGGATACATCCACCAACACAATGTGTCAAAAGTCTTTTTCCATAAGACTGAATATTGATCCTAAAATTAAAATCTCAAATATAAGAATTAATGACAAAACCAGTGAAATACAAATCCACAAGTTCAATGCATCTATGTGCACAGTCAGCAGCATTCTAGAAGAAGAATGATAGTGTTGTAGTAACATTTCAGAGACTTTGCTAGGTCTGGGAAGATGAGAACATTATGTAGCTAAGACGTATATTGGATTCTTGCTATCAACTAAGTGGCTGAATACTGGGCATTCCATAGTCTTATGGCCAAAATAAAGTCCTATCAATTCTTCTGGATCAGGTAATTTGCAGAGTGATTGGATTGAAAATAATTACCTAAACAGAACTTATTCTACTCTCTGGTTTAAAAAAATGGAAGTGGATATGGGTAAGAGATGAACATTGGAACTAAACAGTGTACTGTGGTCTGAATATTTGTGATCTCACAAATTTGTCACCCCAAGGTGATAGTATTCAAGGATAGCTCTTTGGGAGGTGGTTAGTTCAGTAGGATAGAGCCCTCATAAGTGCATTAGTATTTCATAAAGAGGACTAAGAGAAACCCCCTTCCTCTTCCACCATGTGAGTTCAAAAATAAGATGCTATCTATGAACCAGGAAATGGGTCCTCACCAGACATCTAATCTGTTGATACCTTGATTTTGAACTTTATACGCTCTGGGAAATACATTTCTGTTGTTTATAAACAACTTGCTTAACAATATTTAGTGATAGTAACCCAAGTGGAAGAAGACACAGTGAAAATGCTGGTTAGAATGAACCTCATGAAAATCAGAGATTTTCCTTCAACATTACTGATTTTATCTATTCCCAAGCCAGACAGTCATATTATATGGTTTGAAGACTCTCAACATTGTGCTGAGGCTCTCCCTGAATCACTGCAGTATATTTAAACAGCTACTGAAGTGAAATAAACCCCACAAAAACACTGTAGGCAAAGTCCAGTGAAGTACCATAGGCATTGTGCACTTTTTATTACTAGTTGGTCACAAATGTTTAAAGGTGGTTTTTTATTAGAAACATATTGTAGAAGAGCAGTGTCTTGTGATACTTGTGGGAAAATGATTCAGTAGTCAGATGAGCTTGGAATATCATTTCTTTCATGTAAGTTCCCAATGCATACTGATCCAATGAAGTATCAAAGACATCCAATATTTTCTAAAGATTTTTGACAATGAATTACAGTTTATTTGGATGTTTTCCTGTTTTTAGAAATGTTGATTATCATCCTACAAATATACTTTGTAAAACTTGCTTTAAAATGGCTTAAATTGTATACTAAATGAATAATTATGCTAAGATAATAATTAACTTGAAGTTTATAAGTGGTACATGTAACTGTATTTGGTAAGCATCAAGAAACCTGAAAAACATTCATTTGAGGTCTTTATGATTATTTTTTTCCATTGAAAGTCAAAATGATTTGAAAATAGCAAATAGTTTCCTAGGCCATACGTGGCTGATGGCAATTTGTTGCACAAATTTGCACTGGTAGATAGTCAAATTTGTATCACTCATTTCAAGCTGATTACACTTTTTGAAGATGTTCTACTTTTCTCCGACTTTGCATCTAAGGCACACATTAGCTGGGCAATTGCTTGCAGTTTTTGTTTTCCATTGTCTAGCTTTTAATGCCATTTGAAGATCCAAAAAACTTTCAAGAAGCAGCAGAGCAAGAAAGCACTATACTGCTAGCTAAAAGAAAATAAAACCATTTTCAAGGTATGCTTATTTCTCCAATTTCATGGATGCTAAAATCCATGAATGGGCTCCATCTCAAGGCCATCTTGAGCAGAATTGCACTGCTTTGCATCTAATGTTGGATTTGTCCACCTGGGAGTCTTTTTCCCAGGAGAGTATTTCTTATTAAAGATGAGCAGCAGCATTTCCCAAGAAGAGCTAAACTGTGTAATGGCTTGGGTTTTAGATACCTGGCACAATATGCTAATATAACCAAAATTGCCTCTTTGAAAGAGTAACCGCATCCTATGGGCAAAATAAACCCTTGCTATGCTTTCTTACTTTTGTTGCTAATTAAAATTATCAAGTTAATGAATAGACTTCTAGTTCTCTATAGAATTGTTATCCTTCCTTATTTAAGTCTCATGAACACTTCAAAACTATGTTTTATTTTGACAAGAGATCACGTGTTAGACCAAAGTTCAAATAAATGACTGGATTGTGAATGAAATTAATGTCAATAATCTTCTTTGCTATCTCTAACAATAATCCAATGATTATGGATTGAAATTCAGCTACAAAGTGGGACCCAACCATTTAGTTAAGTTAGAAACCTATTAAATAGAAGACTCAAACTGAACTTGTTAGAGGTATCAACTATCAGAATGAAACAACAATTAATTAAATAAATATCTGTCAAAGTGACATGTATTAATCTTATATTATGGGCTAGGCACTCTGATCCATTGGGGAGATACAGAGCAAAGTCATCATCCCTTTTTTAAAAGGGAGATATTAAATTAGAGGAAAAAGCCCAGTCAATAGTCAATCGTGCCATGCTCAGTCTCAGAGAGTAGGGAGGCAGTGGCAAGTCAGAAATGCTCCTGGAGGAACTGAAGTTGAATTGAGTTTCTCAAAGTGATAGACATTGGGAGTTGAAGAGATAGGACACTCCAAGTAGTAGAATGTACATTATGTGCAGTGACACAGGGTGAGAGGGAGCATGTGGATGTTTGGCAACTGAGAACAGTTAGAATAAGGCCAGGATATAAGGGATTGGCACAGAACGAGGCTAAAGAAGTGGGCAGGAACCAGAGCACAGGAATCTCGTATACTATGTTAAGGAGTTCAGATTTTTATCTTGCAGTCAAGAAGGGTCATTGACAGATCTTATTAGGGATCTCAGAGATCAGGCCTCATTAGTTAAACAGTTATGATTAGGTGGAGGTGATGGGGTGTGGGGGTGTGGGTGAGAGAGAGAGAGAGCAAGAGAATATCAGGGCTGGAGAGATTTGTAGGGCTTAGCAGTTTAGCAGTGGTGGTGGTTGAGTCGATGTCAGGATGTGAAGGGCACACAGCAGTGCTGGGAGATGAAAGCAGCATTCCTTGTTGTTATTAGGAATAATTCACCCATTTAGAGCCAAAGATCAGCGTTTTTCTCTACTTGTTCAAGGAAATAGTGATTTTTTTTTTTTTTCTTTACTTGTGGACAGACTAAAACAGGGAGGCGCCTGTGGGATCCAGGTTTCTGTCTGGCTGGTGAAGATGCTTCCTCTCCTGCTCCTGTCACTCCGTCTTCCTCCATAGATTTCTTTTACTTCTTCAATATGAACAATCTCTTTCCTGCCTTCAAACAATTTTTTTTTACCATAATGTAAACTTATCTCAAAGTGAAAAATGCAACTGATCAAATCTAAAGCTGCGTTGTGCTGAGTTTGCAGCTTTACTAATCAAATGCTCGGACATTTCCCCCCGGAGCATCCTTCGCAGAGCTGCGAGATTCTTTCCCCTTAGAACACGTTTGTCAACCTGCCATGTGTATAGAGTAAATCTTTAGTGACCCTTCATTGCATATCTTATGTAACCTCATTTCCATTTATTGAAAAATAAAATAGTTTATTTTTCACAAATCATTAGTACTATTTGGGCCTTGACTTCACTTAGTATCTGTCATGATTTGGAGGATGTAAAGGGTTGTACAGAGATAAGCAATGGAACTCAATCTACTGACTTAAAAGTAAAGGAGGCAGAGTGTGTATGTACAGTTTTTGGAAATGTTCAAGAGTCCATCATAAAACACAGGGGCAGGAAATACTGCCCTGTGAGTACAAGAACCAGGCACTGTAACAGTCTTGCACCGTCCCTTCCTCCAGGCCTCCGGACTGCAATCTCTGAGCCCTGCTCCTCTCCGTGTACCTGTTTCAGTTCTCCTCTCTAAAGATGGCTCTTTATATTTAGGAACTGAAGGTCCCAACCATAGCTTTATGTAATTTTCTCAGCCGAGACTTCCATAGGAAATAGCTAATGTCTTTCACACAATTCCAAAATCACAGGAAAGGAATCCTCATTGATTCATCCATGGCCAAATATTAGCACATTCCAATTAGTTAAAACCAGGGGCTAAGTCACATGTGCCTGGGGCCATGGTGGGGATGCTTAAGAAGAGAGAATGGAGAGGTGCTCCAAGGAGGGAGTGTGGGGACAGGAAGTATAACTGGCACCTCTGAGCCTTATTCCTGAACTTGCTGTTACTCTTCCCCTTTTTTTCCTCAGAGCATCTTACGCATCTCAACTTAACCTAAGTTCCAAATCTTTAATTTAGATGCTAATGAGCAGTGAAATGACCAAACCATGGACATGAATAAGGAAAAGGTGGAAAATAAAGGTCAAAGGGGATGCTCATGAAGAAGGTAATGAACCCTTGAATAATCCAGCATTACCTGGTAGATGTGCGACCCACTGTCTGCAGGGCGAAAGGACTCACTCTTCTTCCTAAACTGCTGGTGCAGTTACAGGGACCTGATTTTTTTTTTCTCCTGCCAAGGTAGAACAAGCTGAATTAGCTCTATGAATCTTTCCTGGAAACTGCTTGGTACTTAACCTCTCTTCACCTTCTGCTAGCAATTCTGAAGTGGATATTTGTCTTGTTTCTATTTGTGCTGGTTTATTCCTCTCCTTTCACAAACTACGCCCTTAGTGTATTCCTTTACTATCTTAATACTGAAAATACAGTGTCCCTAGAAGCAAATAATGCAAAATTTAACTCATAATGCCTTTTTCTATGGGAAAAATGCTTTCTGTGGTTTCTTTCCCATATTTAGTGTGTACGTAGGGATGAGGTTGGGCAGGTACAGAAGCATTTTCTTTCCCCTGTGGTCTTCTTGTCCCACCATTTCCAGCTTTGGGTGAAGGAGCATTAGAGGTGATGGGCAGGGGCTACCATTCTGATGCTAACGTGCCAGCGCAACAGTGGAGGTACTCAAAGTAGTTTTCAATGGGAATTGTAGTTTCATATGTAGCCTCAGGACCTGTCTCCCTAAATGATGCCCCTTCTATTGAATAGTTGTCTGGTTTGACATGGGAAGAAAAATAAGGGAAATAGTCTAAGTTTTTTTAAAAAGACCCATTTGCAAAATTAACTAATAGTTTTCAATTTCTTGATGCCAGGGTTTACACAGAAGTGTGCCTGAAGCTCTAGAGAATGCTGGAGTGAGGCACAGTAGCCAATTGCCTTTGAACTAAAGTGGTTTCATAATCTTCAGTGATATATACCTATGTGGAAGATAGACCACTGTCTCCCACTTGTGAATTCATTCTTCTTTCTAATAACTTCCTTTTCCTCTTCACCTTAACAACCTATTTCCGTAGACATGTTTTACCGCCATAAGTGCTTCATTATACAACTTCTAATTCAGGAATTCCACTTCCTGACTCAAGACTTTCTTTCTTGTCCACTCATTCCCCTGATGCCTACTTTTAGGTTTTTTTTCTTACCCTATCCACCCAACTTATTTCCCAGCTCATCAGCCCCCTCCTTTCTTCACTACCTTCATATTCATTTTGAATTTCAAGTTGTATCATAACCATAAACTCTATTATCATCATTTTCTTTTCCTTTTCCTCTGTGGCAGAAACCAATTCCTGGATGAAGTCAACTGTCTGCTTCCTTTCTACCTTTCCCCAGGTACCACAAAAGTCTTTGAGAAAATATTTCAGTTAATTAGATATTTTCTTCTAAAATTTATTAATTTTCAAATCAGATCAACTCTAAGTATTGCTTAGCCACGTGGCGTATACCGCTTGGCAACCCTCCAGTTCTCCACAGGGACATTTCAAAGTTTCTCCATGCTTCTGCATTTTGTAATGTCCATATTTCCACTCTCAATTTCACTCCCTCAGTGTCAGCATATTAACTTGCTTTCTGTTTCTACAAGGGGAAAAACAGACAAAAGAGAACTCATTCCCAAACCTAATTGTACTTTTACCTGTTATCCCCTTAACTTCTGCTCATATAATGGAAGAACTGACCCTTCCTGTCTTCCTGGCTAAGACTAAAGTAACTCCATCTGTCTTCTCAGAAGCTGTATTCTATTACTTATTTTCTTACTCTTTTCTTTAATTATTTCCAATTTCTCCTTTCTGTTATTATTCACGGAGACAAACATTTACAAATCACTTCCGGTAAAACAAAACTGAACACAACAAATAACCTTTTGTAGCACATCTTTTCAAATGAATCATCAATATTTACCACACCATAATCAATAAGTACTTTGAATGAAGAAATTAATTGAAAAATATTCAATTCAGCAAAATATTTTATTTTGAGCGACATCTTCACTGTGTAAAAAATTTTAAAACAGCTAGATAAATATTTATGTAGGTTGTCCTGTACTAAGCAATGGGGATGTAGAACATCTAGCAGAATCCTCTTTCCACCCTTATGGGCTTTATATTCTAGTTGGAAAGACTGGCAAGTAAGTAAAAATAAATACCACAATTTGATTTATGCTATATAGTGGAGCTATGGAAGTGCATCCATAGCAATAAAAAATTTATAATGGAAATACAACATAGTTTTCCCTGAGGTAGGATAAAATTAAGAGAAATGTGTTTTTAACTTAAGAGAACTATAAATTCTAAAGAAACTCTAGTATTGTGTGTATTCTACCAACAAATTTTATACAAATTTAATTTTGTCAGATAGATCCTTTGAGTTAGTCCTTCCCCAGGGATTTTAATTTATAAATAAACTCTACTCTAAAATTCTGTGCTTGGTGGCAAATCTTTCTAATAGTTAAATGAAGTCTATTTTTTTTTTTTTTAATACAGTCTCACTCTGTTGCCCTTGGTAGAGTTCCAGGGCATCATAACTCACAACAACCTCACTCTTATGCTCAAGAGATCCTCTTTTCTCAGGCACCTGAATAACTGGGACTACAGGTGCCCATTACAATGCCTGGCTAGTTTTTAGAAATGAGATCTTGTGGGTGGCGCCTGTGGCTCAAAGGAGTAGGGCACCGGCCCCATATACTGGAGGTGGTGGGTTCAAACCTGGCCCCAACCAAAAACTTCAAAAAAACAAAAAAGAAAAAAAGAAAAAGGAAAAAGAAATGGGATCTCGTTCTTCCTCAGACTGGTCTCAAACTCCTGAGCTCAAGCAATCCACCTGCGTCAGCCTCCCAGAGTATTAGAATTATAGGTGTATGCCACAGTGCCTAGCTGGAAGTCTATTTTTTTTCAAGTTATTGCAGTTTCCTTCTTCCATAGAAAATTTCTAGTGTTGATTCATAGTCCATAAATTTGTTTTTAGTTTACCAGCTTTAGTGGAACTCACTGTATCAGAATAAATCTCCCAGGAATAAAAATTAGTAATATTACCTTTAAAAATAACCTGTTTGGAGCCATTGGGAGATTTACCATATCACTAGGGCTTACTGACCTGAAAGGATACATATGTGGGTAAAATAAAATAAATACTGACATATCAAAATAAAAATATCTTGTGGTGTTTTTGTCTGCACATACATGGATATATGTGTGCACACATATGAATATGTGAAGCAGTAATATTTAAAGCCTAAGTTATAATCACATTAAATGTAAATGTACTAAAAACTCTAGCTTAAAAAATATATTGCCAGAATAAAGGAAAACATTAAAACCATTTATACACTATTTTCACTACGGGAAGCTTAAATATTAGTCATGGAAAGGTTGAAAATAAAATGCTGTAAAAGATATCAACTAATGGCTGGTGAAGTTATGCAATGACATACAAAGTAGCTTTTAAAGTTGATATATTCTAGAGATAAAGAGGGACAATTTATAGTAAAAAAGGAGTTAATATAAATATGTTTCAGTCTATTTTGTCTTATTATAACAGAATACTTGAGGCTGGGTAATTTATAAAGAAAAGAAGTCTATTTACCTTATGATTCTGGTGGCTAGAAACCTCAAGAGCATGAAGCTGGTGTCTGCTTGGCTCCCAGGAAGGGTCATGTGCTGTGTCACAACATGGCTGAGAAGCAGAAAGGTGAGAGGGTTTGTATAAAGAGAGACACAAAAGAGGTTGGAATCGTGTTCTAAAAACTCACTCTCACAGAAATGAGAGAGCCAGAAATTACTCACTCCCAGGAGTTAGCATTAATGTTTTTGTGAGGGTGGTGTTTCTGTGATCCAAACACTTCTCACTAGAACTTGTCTCCAATCACTGAAAATTGAGAACCAAATTTCTTTGTGAGTTTTTGTCAGAACAAGCATATCCAGACCATGGCAGTAGGGAACACTTGAGATTTTATATACATGGTATACCTGACTAAAGTTGCATGCACCTAGTAACATAGCTCCAAAGCATATGAAGCAATAATCTGCAGATGTTCCCCAAAATTAACCAAATTCGCAATCAGACAGAGTGTGCATTTCTTAATAATGGTAATTACTCCAAAATAACTATATGGAAGATTTGAAAAAAACATAAATAAGCATATACATGTATACACAAAATATATGCACATATATACCCAAATACATATACAGAAGGTGCCAAAAATATACACACATTTTAAGAAAGGTAAAAAATGTGTTTAATTTGTAATACTCAAGTCATGTTTGACTTCTGCAGTTATAAGAGGTGCTCCATGTGACTTGTATTCAATTTTTGTTGTCAGTATACATTGAGTATTACAATTTCAATGCAGTTTTTTCTCTTAAAATGTGTATATATTTTTTGGCAGCCTCTGCATATATGTTACATGGCCAACAATTATAGATTATACAATCTTTTCAGGTGTACCTGAAGCATTTGTCAAAATTGACCTTATGCTGCTGCATGTAGCAAGAGGCTTTTTATTTATGTTTATTTATTTATTTATTTTTGTGAGACAGAGTCTCACTTTGTTACCCTGGGTAGAGTGCCATGGCATCATAGCTCACAGAAATTTTAAACTCTTGGGTTCATGAAGTTCTCTTCCTGAGTAGCTGAGACTGTAGGCACCTGCCACAATGTCCAGCTAGTTTTTTATTTTTTGTACAAACGGGTCTCACTCTTGCTTAGGTTGGTCTTGAATGCCTGAGCTTAAGAAATCTACCCACCTCAGCCTTCCAGAATGCTATTATTACAAGCATAAGACTGTACGCCCAGCTATAGCAAGCTTCAACAAATCTTTAGGAGCAGAAAGATTAAAGACTATAATTTCTGACAATGAAATTAAACTAAAATTTTATAATGAAAATAAAAATAAAGATAAATAAAAAATTTAATATTAAGTAGTTGTCTTCTAGAAGATCTATAGGTTAAAAAATAAAACAGTGAAAATTTTAAAAATATATATATATTTGGTTTAGGCAATAATTTATTTGATAGGATAATTGACATTTGACAAAATAAATATTTTAATTGAAAAATAATGGAAAGAGATCATTTTCTTTTTTTTCCTGTTCAAATTTCCTCTATTATTTCTTATAGCATAACTGTGTACATTAATGCAATCATAAGGTACAGTGTGTTGTTTTCATATACATTTTGAAATACTCTCATCAAATTGGTTAACATAGCCTTCATGTCATTTTCTTAGTTATTGAGTTAAGACATTCATCCTCTGCTTTTAGAAAGATTCACTTGTGTCCTTGTAGGATAAACCATTGAGGTGACCCCAACAATCACTCTCCCTCCCCCCGTACACCTTCCTCACCTCCCCTCTCCCACCCCTCTTCCCATATTCTAAGGCTATAATTAGGTTATAACATTCCTATGAAAATTATGAATTAGTTTCAAAATAGGGCTGTGTAAATTGGATACTTTTTCTTCCATTCTTGAGATACTTTGCTAAGAAGAACATTTCCTAATTCCATCCATGTAAACATGAAGGAGGTAAAGTCTCCATCTTTCTTTAGGGCTGCATAATATTCCATTGTGTACATATACCACAATTTATTGATCCATTCATGGGTCGATGGGCACTTGGGCTTCTTCCATGACCTAGCAATTATGAATTGGGCTGCATGAAACATTCTGATATAAATATCTTTGTTGTAGTGTGATTTTGGACTTCTGGGTATATACCTAATAAAGGAATTGCAGGATCAAATGGCAGGTTTATTTTTAGTTCTCTAAGTGTTCTCCAGAAGACTTTCCAAAAGGAACAAATTAGTCTGCATTCCCACCAGCAGTGTAGAAGTGTTCCCTTTTCTCCACATCCACGCCAACATCTCTGTTTTGGGGATTTTGTGATATGGGCAAATCTTACTGGAGTTAGGTGATACCTCAAAGTAGTTTTGATTTGCATTTCTCTGATAATTAAGGATGGTGAGCATTTTTTCATATATCTGTAGGCCATGAGCCTATCTTCTTTAGAGAAATTTCTTTTCAAGCCCCTTTCCCTCCCTGAAATGGGATCACTTGTTTTTTTCTTGCTAATACATTTGAGTTCTCTGTGGATTCTGGTTATTAAACCATCGTTGGAGTCATAACCAGCAAATATCTTCTTCTATTCTGAGGGCTGTCTACCTACTTTATTTAGTGTGTTCTTGGCTGTGCAGAGCTTTTTAGTTTGATCAGATCCCAAAAGTGTATTTTGGATATTGCTTCAATTGCCCGAGGGGTCCTCCTCATAACATTTTCGCCCAAGCCGATTTCTTCAAGTGTTTTCCCTACACTTTCTCTTAGTATTTTCATAGTTTCATGTCTTAAGGTTAAATCTTTAATTCAGTGAGAGTCTATCTTAGTTAACGGTGAAAAGTGTGGGTCTAGTTTCAGTCTTCTACAGGTCACCATCCAGTTAGCCCAGCACCATTTGTTAAATAGGAAATCTTTTCCCCACTCAATATTTTTAATTGGCTTGTCAAAGATCAGATAATGGTAGGTGGATGGCTGGATTCATCTCTTGGCTCTCTATTCTGTTCCATACATCTACCTCTCTGTTTTTGTGCCAGTACCATGCTGCTTTGATCCCTATTGATTTATAGTATAGTCTGAAGTCTGGTAATGTAATTTCTCCTACTTTGTTTTTGTTCCTGAGTAATGTCTTTGGTATTTGCATTTTTTTTATGATTCCATATAAAATGAAGTATTATTCTTTCTAGATCTTTAAAATATGACAGTAGAGCTTTAATGGGGATTGCATTAAAATTATATATTGCTTTGGGTAGTATTGTCATTTTAACAAAGTTGATTCTTCCCAGCCATGAGCATGGTATGTTTTTCCATTTGTTAACATTTTCAGCTATTTCTTTTCCTAGAGTTTCATAGTTCTCTATTTATAGAGATCTTTCTCATCTTTGTTAGGTAAACTCCCAAATATTTCATCTTCTTTGGCACTACTGTGAACGAAATAGAGTCCTTGACTATTTTTTCAGCTTGGCTACTGTTAGTGTATATAAAGGCTACAGATTTATGAGTGTTGATTTTGTAACCTGAGACGCTGCTATCTTCCTTGATCACTTCTACTAGTTTAGTAGTAGAATCCCTGGTATCTTCCAGATATACAATCATATCATCTGCAAAGAGTGAAAGTTTAATCTTTTCTGACCCTATATGGATACCCTTAATTGCTTTTTCATCCCTGATTGCAATGACTAAAACTTCCATTACAAGGTTAAAGAGCAATGGAGATAATGGGCAACCTTGCCTGGTTCCTGATCTGAGTGGAAATGATTTCAATTTAACTCCATTCAATATGATATTGGCTGTGGGTTTGCTGTAGATGACCTCCATCAGTTTAAGAAA
>NW_003852400.1:26638434-26659382 GCF_000181295.1 Otolemur garnettii
GCATCAATATTCATTAGTGATATTGGTCTATAATTTTCTTTTCTTGTTGGGTCTTTTCCTGGTTTGGAGATCAGGGTGATGTTTGCTTCACAGAATGTGTTGGGTAGTATTCTGTTTTTTTCTATATTTTGGAAAAGGTTGAGTATATAGGAATTAGTTCCTCTTTAAAGTTTTGGTAGAATTCTGATGTGAAGCCATCTAGTCCTGGGCTTTTCTTTTTAGGGAGATTTTGTATAGTTGATGCTATGTCAGAGCTTGATATAGGCCTCTTCAACATTTCCACTTCACTCTGACTAAGTCTTGGGAGATGACGTGCTTCCAAGTATTGGTCGATTTCCTTCAGATTGTCGTATTTCAAGGGTCTGTTGTTATTTCATCTTTACCATTTCTGATTGATGAGATTAGAGATTTTATTCTTTTTTTTTTCTTGGTTAGGTTGGCCAAAGGTTTATCAATTTTGTTGACTTTTTCAAAAAACCAACTTTTTGATTTGTTAATCTGTTCTATAATCCTTTTGTTTTCAATCTCATTTAATTCTTCTCTAATTTTGGTTATTTCTTTTCTTCTACTGGATTTGGGATTGGAATGTTCTTCCTTTTCCAGCTGTTTGAGATGTCCCATTAAGTTGTTGACTTCCTCTCTTTCCATTCTCTTGAGGAAGGCTTTGCAATGCTATAAATTTCCCTCTTAGGACTGCCTTTGTGGAATCCCAGAGGTTCTGATAACTCATGGCTTCACTATCATTTTGTTCTATTAATTTGGTAATTTCCTTCTTGATCTCATCTCTGACCCATCTATCATTTAGCATAAGGTTAATTACCTTCCACGTTTTTGTACGAGTCTGCTGATTCCTGTTGTTACTGAGTTCAACTTTTATTCCATGATGGTCCGAGAAGATGCATGGAACAATTTCTATTCCTTTAAATTTGCTGAGGTTAGATTTGTGGCCTAAGATGTGATGGATTTTGGAGTATGTTCTATGGACTGATGAGAAAAATGTGTATTCAGTTTTGTCAGGATGAAATGTTCTGTAGATTCTGTTAAATCTAGAAGTTGAATAAATTTAAATCTAAGATTTCTTTGCTAGGCTTCTTATTGGAGGATCTATCCAACACTACCAAAGGAGTGTTAAAATCTCCAATTATGATCAAACTAAGGGAGATCAAGTTGCTCATTCCAGTTAGAGTCTCTTTTATAAATTGAGGTGCATTCTGGTTGGGTGCATAGATATTGATAATTGAGATCTCATCATATTGAATATTGCCCTTAACAAATATAAAGTGGCCATCTTTATCTCTGCTTACTTTTGTTGGTTTAAATCTCTTGTATCTGCAAATAAAATTGCAACACCTGCTTTTTTCTGCTTTCCATTTGCCTGGAATATACTTGTATACAACAGGTGTCTGATCTGAGTTTCTGTATCCAATCAGCTAATCTATGCCTCTTTAGAGGACAATTTAAGCCATTCACAATGATTGAAATTATTGATAAGCCTGGTAAAATTTTAGGTATTGAGTTGTTCAAAAGTCCAGTGGACATTTTTAATCCTTTTGCCACTGTAGAAATTGGAGTTTGGTCAATAGTTTCTGAGTTAGTTTACTTTTGTGGTGGAGGATTGCACTGGTCATTATGGAGAATAGCTCTGAGAATATCCTAGAGAGCTGATTTAGTTATGGCAAATTTCTTCAACATGTGGATGTCATTAAGTATTTAATTTCTCCATCATAAATGAAACTCTGTTTAGCTGGACATGGGATCCTGGGCTGAGAGTTATTTTGTTTTAAGAGATTAAATGTCAGTGACCACTCTCTTCTTACCTGAAAGTTTTTGGCAGAGAGATCTGCAGTTATTCTAATACTCTTCCCCTTGTAGGTTATGGTTTTCTTACATCTCACTGCTTTCAAGATTTTCTTTTTCATATTCACTTTAGTGAAGTTAATTATGATATGTCTGGGGGATGTCTTATTCAACTTGAGTCATGCTGGGGTTCTGAGGTTGTCTGCTATCTGGATTTCAGGATCTCTTGGCATATCTAGAAAGTTTTCTTTCATAATTTCATGAAGAAGAGCCTCTGTGTTTCATGAAGCAACTTTGTCACCTTCAGGGATTCCTATAAGGTGAATATTAGTTTTTTTTAATTATTCCAGGGCTCTCTGAGAGAATGATCCATTTTTGCTTTCTATTTCTGATTCTCTTTGGATGTTTGGATATATTCAGAAGCTTTGTCTTCTACTTCTGAGATCCTTTCTTCTGCCTCCTGCACTCTGTTACCAAGACATTCTACCGTATTTTTCAGATCTCTGAGGGCTGAAATCTCTTGCCTTAATGTTTCAAGATCTTTGGTGGTTTTATCTTTGAATTCGTTGAATTCTTGAGTGAACTTTTGGAATACTCCTTGAATTTCTAGTTCTATCTTTGCCTCTATTCTATTAATGTTATTTGCAATCCAAATTCTGACGTCAATTTCTGACATCTTAGCCACCTATTTATAAAGGGAATTTTCAGTTTCATCTGCCACATCCTTTCTTGGGGAGGTTGACCTACTCTGGTTATTCATATTACCAGCCACATCCTTTCTTGGAGGGGGGGAGTGTTGATCTACTCTGCTTATTCATATTACCAGAGCTTTTCCGCTGATTCTGCCCCATAATTATTTTACCCCATTTGGCTTTCCTCTTGACATTTGTCAAGGACCCCTAAGGTGTTATCGCCTGAGAGACTGGGGACCTGCTTAAGTGGCTCTGTCTTATTTTAAGCTGGTCTTTGTCCTACCCTAATGAATCAGTTACTCTTGGTTGAAGTCTCTGCTGTGGAGAAATGCCAGCAATTAAGTCACCCTGCCCCCCACAAACAACAATTGGGCAAGGAGAATCAAACCTTCCCTCAACCATACACCCAGGGTGCCAGTTTGAATAGTCCCTGGGTGGTTTGCACAGTTCAAGGGGTCCAAATCAGTTGTCCTAGTCAGCAACCATTTCAGGTGGAGAGTTCAAATGCCTCCAGCAGCTAGATAAGAGGGGTCTGCTTGCAGCTCAGATATAATTTACTCCAGTGCTCCGTGAGGGCAAAGGGATCCACCCAGCAAGTGAATTAGTCTGGGAAGGTTAATAACTTCTTTCCCACCTTGCACCCAGTTACACGTAATTCCCCAGGGCTGTGACCCTCTTCACTCCAGTAAGCAACTGCTCCTGGGGTTTATGACTGCCAGAGTCGTCCAGAAATCTGAGTCTGGCTGTGGGGCCTTGTGTGTTTAAATTAGGCTGGGGAAGTTCACTGAATTCCAGCCCCGTGCCTTTTGTCCTGGCTAAATTCCTCTGCAAGTCAGACGCTGTTATAGTCACTGGGAAATCTGATTCTGGCAGGGAAGAACTTAGGCTGTGGAAATTCTCTCAGTTCCAGCCCCACGCCTTCTGTCCTGGCTAAATTCCTCTGCTAGTCAGAGGTTGCTAGAGTTAATAAGAAACTCAGCCCTGGGCAGCAAGCAATTAGAGTTTACACTCAGGTATCAATTCCAGCCTCTGCTTGCCCACTGCCTTTGTCTCAGCTATATACCCCTGAGGGCTGGTGCTAATGGTCTCTTTACTTATGAAAGTTACCAAATCTGTTCCACTAGTGGCTACTGTCTGGAACCTCTGGTTGCCCAGAGAGATGGGGCTTCCCTCTCTGGAATGGCGTCAGTTCACAGCTCAGGATGCCACTGCTCCTCTATGGCTTCCTCTGAGCCAACGTTCTTCTCCTCACTCCCATGCCACAGTCAGCACAGAGCAGCACCAGCCCTTTCCCCCTCCACTCCTCTCAAGGAGATGTTCGAATCTGGACTCCACAGGTAACAAACCTCCAGACCTCAGGGTGAGAGTAGGGGAATCCTCACAGTTCAAAGTTGCAGGTGGGGAATATATACAGTTTTATACAGTTTTACAGTTTTATGCCTGGCAGGAGGATGCCATGGCACACCAACAGGGGTAGGAAGTTCAGTTTTTAGGGGGTCTCTCATGTGGGAGAGAGTGCCAGGATGTTTGAACCCTGCTTGCTTGTTTGCATGGAGTAAACCGCGAGCTCTTCTTGTGGGGGAGGGGACTCCAGTCTGCTTGGTGGTAGATTTTGTACCTTTTGATTGTATTTTAGGGGGTCGTAGCTCACCTCAGGAAGGTTGAAATGCGCTCTTCAATCTTCTCTCTTGGCTCCACTCCAAACCATCTGCTCCCTTGCTGAACTTCTGCCCTTTAAGTCTCCTTCTGGATGAGAGTCTTTGTAAAAATCTGGCTGCAGTCTGCCATCTTGGCTCGAAAGAGATCATTTTCAGTCTTATATCATAAAGTCAAACAATACTAGAGAGAAGTTTATAGCCTTAAATAAACAAATTAGGGACAAGAATAAAAGTAAACATTGATTTCAATAACTTGGAAAAAGAGTAGCAAATGAGCTATAAAGAAATCAAAAGAAATATAATACCAAAGTTAGTGGCAACAATTAATGAAATAACACACAGGCATATAGCAGAGAGGATCAACAAAGCCAATAAATAGTTGTTTGCAAAGATTAATAAAATTGATAAACTTTAAGCAAGATGCATAGAGAGAAACAGAGGAAGGGGTTAGAGAACAAAGAGAATAAACTATTGATTTTAGTAAAGTGTAAAGTGATATGTTACAATTCTATAGACTTTCAAGAATTGTAAGAATATTATGAACAATTTTTTGCTATTAAATTTTAAAATGTAAGTGTAATGAATAAACTCTTACGAAATAATCAAAACTAACAAAATAATAAATAGCAAGCCTATCTGAGAAGCTCTAGGCATAATCTGAATACTTCCTACAAGGAAAACTTTTAGACTCAGCTTTATTGGTACAATAATTTATTCAACAATTTTTAGGAATAAATAACATCAGTTCTATTTAAATTCTTCTGAAAACAGAGGAAAAGGAAACACTAACATATCAGC
Organism: Otolemur garnettii; assembly: GCF_000181295.1. Lineage (NCBI taxonomy): Eukaryota > Metazoa > Chordata > Mammalia > Primates > Galagidae > Otolemur > Otolemur garnettii. The sequence goes on from NW_003852400.1 coordinate 26,643,380, forward strand.
ATAACCCTGATAATAAATTCTGACAAATACCTTATAAGAAAGAAAAATTATAGACCAAATTCTTTATGAACATGTGTGCCAAAATTCTCAATGCAGTATAGTTAACTGAATCTGATGACATACAATGTGGATTTTATATTCAAGAATGCAAATGTTTGATAATTAATGAATATGATAAATTCAACATAGTAAGATGGTAAAATTCTGTATTCAATTTTACTTTTGTAAAATTAAGAATAGAAGAGTACCCAGAGATCACATTTAATTTTGGAATCTTGGTAAGTTTCACTGTGAGCTGGGAAACAAATTAAATGTTCAACTGATCCTAATAAAATGGAAGGATCTACTATTATAGTTTTGGATTGGAAGTTTCCCTACTGTATTATATAATTATTAGTTCTCCTTAAATTGGTTCATAAATTTAACGTGGTCCTAATCAAAATCTCAATATGTGTTTTTTTCGCTGGGAAACTGACAGAATTATTCTGACATTCATACAGTGATACAGATGATTGAGGGATAGCTGAGGCTAACTTTAAGATAAAGATCAAAGGTCGAAGACATATTATAAGATATCAAGAATTATTGTAAGTTATATTAATCAAAACAGTTTACTATTTATACATGGAGAGAAAATTGAGCTGAGGAGAACTTTAAGATAAAGATCAAAGGTGGAAGACATATTACAAGACATCAAGAATTATTGTAAGATATATTAATCAAAATAGTATACTATTTTGATGGAGAGAAAATTGGGCTAATTTACAGAAGAGCTACCCAGAATAAGCAATTTACACATATGCAAACACCTCACAAAGGCAGCTTTTTAGGAAAGTGGGTAAAGAAGAGGCTTTTCAAAGAGTGGTACTGAGTTAATTGAAAATTTATATAAAAAATAACTTTTAAACCTTATCTCATGGCATTTACAAAAGTCAACCCCAAGAAGACTGTTGATTTAAAAGGGGAAAGTAAAATTAAAAATAATGATTATGAGAACAACTTCACAGCTTTTGGTAAGCAAAGATTCCTTAAGTAGCACAAAAACAACCAACCAAACAAACAAATAAAACCCCTTACCAAAGAAGAAGAAAGATATATCACACTTTTTAAAAATTAAAACTTTTTTTTTTTTACCCAAAGTCACCATTGTACCATAAACAGACGATCTAGAATTCAAGAAATTGTGGCCATATTCTGGTTTCGTAGCTCATCTCCAGAATATGCAATGGTATCTTACAAATCATTAAGAAAAAAGACAAACTAGTAGAAAAATGAGTGGGATATTTGAATAGGCACGTTAGAAAAGAGGATATGTAAATGGCTAAATAGCATGCTAAGACTTTACCTCCTTCATGTTTACATGGATAGAGCTGGAAAATGTTCTTAGTAAAATATCTCAAGAATGGAAGAAAAAGTATCCAATGTACTCAATCCTATTTTGAAACTAATTTATAGCTTTCATAGGAAAGATATAACCTAATTATAGCCTTAGAATGTGAGTAGGGGAGAGAGAGTGGAGAAGGAGGGGGGTGGATGGGTGAAGGGAGGGTGATTGGTGGGGTCACCTCTATGGTTTATCTTATAAGGGTACAAGTGAATCTTTTAAAAGCAGGGTATGAATGTCTTAACTAAGAAAATGACATGAAGGTTATGTTAACGAGTTTGATGAGAGTATTTCAAATTGTATATGAAAACACCACACTGTATCCCATGATTGCATTAATGTACACAGCTATGATTTAATAATAATAAAAAAGTCTCAACCTCATTAGACCTTGAAGGAACGCAAATTAGATCCATGAGCTACAACTGCACACCTACCAATGGCTAAAACTAAATGATTGTTCTGACTTGGGATTAGGAAGGTTGTAGAGCAACTGGAACTCTCATACACTGTCAGTGGGAGTAAAAATTGGTACAACCACTTTGGAGAATTGTTTTATGGTACCTGGTAAAGCTGAACCCAGACAAACCTTGTCTCAATACTAACATTTCTAGGTTTGTAACCCACAGAAATACATACATGTGTTCATAAAAAATGTTAGCAGCATTAATAGTAGTGGACAAAAACTGTACCCCAATGCTCATCAAAGGTAGAGTGGATAAATACACTGCCATGTATTACTATAAGAAATGATACACAGCTGTGCATTTGAATAATTTTTTTCTGCATGCAACAGCAAAAACAAGTCTCATAAGCATAAAGAAGTCTGACGGAAAAGTTTGTAGATTGTACTATTCCATTTATATGAAGTTCAAACTCTAGGGAGATAAATCTTATTAGTTAGGAGTAAGAGTACAGGTTATTTTGGGGAAGAGAGGTAGTGTGTAAGAGTGACAGAGAGAAATATCTGAATTTCTATTCAGAATTCTATTTTCTGGCTGGATATAATTACATGGGTATATAAAATCTACATTTGTTAAGCACTGCGCTTGAAATGTATATGCTTTTCTATTATTATTTTCTAGTATAAACTTTGCAGATCACTATAATTTGTAATATCAGCATTATGAAGAGTTCATGTGAGTAAAAAAAGAAACCTTTTATTGTTTTAAGCATAGGAAAATTTTCCATCAAAAATGCAGGATGGTATAATAAAAAAGCATGTATTTTAGGATCAGGCAGTTTTGAATGTGCAACTTAAATATACTGGTTACTAGCTATGTGACTTTGAAAATATTAATTATTTTAAAAAAGCCTTTAAAGGAAGGTACAGCCACCCCATATATCAAAAGACCTGAGGCGACCCTGCCTTTTATAGTTAGCATTTTTTATATTCAGATCTGCTTACTGAGTAAAGCCAACATGATCCCCAGGATGGCCTACTACCATACTAACAGAGGTGAGGTGGCTTTGGTGGTTGCTGTATTCCTACCTATACGCACTTGGAAAAATCTAATTTAGAAAAATATAAGGTGTATTTACACACAATCCATAATTACTTGCTTTGCAGTCCTTGCTCTTTCATGATTAGCTCCTAGACACTCGAAAACATAGCAAAAATAAACAGACTAATTTTCCTATATTGAAGCCTCAGTCAGGAAACTCATTTATCTCATCTGTGCAAAAGCAAATATCTTCACAGTCCTCTCTGCTTTGCCTTTTACGTGACTCAGAACACCTGGTTGCCAATTGCTAGCTGATGATAATTAGCTTTCAATTATCACCAGTTACATTTTCACCTGTTCAATTTGCAAATTCCTGAATTTTTTGGCTTGTCCTATTAACAAGTTCTGATCTTTTCTGTCTTGGGCACACCTGCCAACGTGATAGTGGGAAAACAGTTCTTCCACTGGGAAATTCCTCTTTCATCTGCCATCCTGTCCAGTTTCATCCATCTGTTGTTAGACGGGGACGTGCCCTGGAAAGAGACACTTGGAGAGATGCAGGTTGTTGGTCTGTTACATTTTCAGGGCTCTGCTACTTTCTATGGTTTTTCTCACTTTACTTAAAAACAGCCAAATCATCTTTTAAATTCCCTCAATTAACTTTCTTTAGAGAAAACAAAAACAATAGCCAGACAATATAACTGATGGGTGAATTTTTACAATAAAGATCTAAAATAATTCAATAATGGATTAAAAGTCAGTAAGTCAGGAATTGAGGTGAAGTCAAAGATAGAAGGCAGTAACACTCTGGGAATAAGGAAAGATCCTAATGAAATATGTTGATGGTTATATTTGAAGACATTAATTCACATAAATTCAATAGAAAATGTTTGTAACTATTTGGTTGTGAACATATTCTATGGTCTTGGAATAAACATAATTTAAAGGAGACTCCTCCAAATATTATGATAACACCACATCCTAGGCAATATCTCAACATTAGATAATATTAAACTTAGTACTAAGTACAAACATCACTTTGATTTATGCACTGAAGAACATAAGCATAGCTCTTATATTCATTTATTTTGGGGTATTGTGTTGCATCTATTTCTTAAATTCTTGTAAAACTGTAGTGGACATTCTTCTGTTTTTGTAACTTTTAGAATGGTTATGGGAATTATGTGTCAAAGAGTATGAACCAATTTTTATGCACTTTTATATCTTGCCAAATTGCTTTTCCAAATGTTGTGTATCAGTTTGGTTTCAATTTACAAATATATATTACTAAAACAATGTTAACTCATTTTAATATTTATTTAATTAAAAATAAATTATATTTATATTATATATTCAATTTAACAAATTAAATCATGGCTAGTGAAGGAAACTTATACAATTAGAAAGTTACAAATAAAAACAAAACAAAAATTAAAATGGTTTTATGACCCTAAAATATCCTTTAACATTTTGGAATATATTATTTTAATTGTTTGTAGAAAAATATTTTAAAAGCATTATAATGTTGATATTGTCATTTAATTAACCCCTTCATGGCATTGTCTTCCCAATTACATTTCAAACTTTTAGTTGTAAGCTTCATGCTCTATCTGTATTTACTTTGAATCTACCTACCCAGTGCAAATCATAGTTCTGTCATATGAAAGATATTCAAATACTTGAAAAATCATTTCCTATTTCTCTGGAAGTAGGCTTTCACATTAAAAAAATACAAGTTGGCTCGGCACCTATAGCTCAACCGGCTAAGGCGCCAGCCACGTACACCTAAGGTGGTGGGTTCGAATCCCCAGCCCGGACCCGCCAAAACAACAATGACGGCTGCAACCAAAAAATAGCCGGGCGTTGTGGCCTGCGCCTGTGGTCCCAGCTACTTGGGACGTGGAGGCAGGAGACTCGCTTGAGCCCAGGAGTTGGAGGTTGCTGTGAGATGTAATGCCATGGCACTCTACCCAGGGGGACAGCTTGAGGCTCTGTCTCAAAAAAAAAAAAAAAAAAAACAAACAAGTTATTAAGACTTCAAATTCATCTGAATATTTTGAGTTTCTACAACCTTTTATATATGATTTATTTATCTACTTATTCATTTACTCACAGGACATTTATCAAGTGGCAAGTGAAACACACAGGAGGACTTTGTCTTTTGACATAAGCCATTGGGTAATTAGAAAAGGCTTCATGGAAAGAGTGAAATTTGATCTGAATATTGAAAGATAGTCAATGGAAAGTAAATAAGTGTTCACTAAGTTCAAGCAGACAAAAGAGGGAGTCTTTTAGGAAGAAGACACAATTATCAAGGCTGAACCATAAGAGAGAATTGTGACACTGACAATAGCTTGAAGAGTGAAAGTGTTAAGAAAGGAGCCTGAGAGGTAGACAGGAGCCAGATCAGACAGAACACGATGTGACAAGCTAAGGATAATCACAAAAGGAATTAGCAAGCAGGCATTGACTTTGCAATGGGACAGCCCCTAAATATATGCAGTTAAATAAGTTCAACATTTACTACATTAAAGCTAAAATTTCCTAAGTTCCAAGAAACATGTTTCATGTAACTAGTCGGGGTAAGTACTAGATAGTTCACATCATACTAAAAACACTCAAATTTTAAACAGGAAGTTTCATGAACATCTTCCCCTTACATTAAATGCATGAAAAGGCAGGTTTTTACTTTACCCCAACTAGAATTTAATCCTGAAGTCTCTACACACCATTAATTACCAGAACATTTCTTATAATAACTAGAATGGCAGATTTTAACTATGCAGATCCATCGAGTAGATTTTACTCCCAATCAGACTCTTTCTTCTTGAAATTAGTACTTTGTTAAAAAAAATCAGTTTCAGTAAATATTAGCAAAGAATAAGAAAAGATAGACTATATTACTCAGGGATCAGAGCCAAACTAAGATGCCATCAATGGGCAGAGATTTAAAATATACACAAGACATGCTTAACAATTTTAAGTGGAGTAGATCTGTCAGACCAAAGGATGTAGCTCTCAGTATATGTTAAAATACAGATGACTTAATTTGACCCACAGCAAGTACTAATACTCAGCCTAGATATGAAAGAGGAATTCAGTATATTTAATTTGTTATTAAGGATTTCTTAAGTACTGCAAATAGTATTTCTGAAATCTGTGTAGAGACGCTGAATCAGAATTTGATTCATTTTACTTCAGCTGCTTAGAAATTTGTAGGCATTAGAAGGCAATGTTGCAACTTTCTTATCCCTCAAATTTCTGCAAAAAATTAGTGTAGGATATAGAAGAATTTATGGTAATTACTAAATTCCAGCCTTGATTTCTGGATCTGATTGTAATGGACTTAATTACTTAATTTGCAGCCTATTTCCCCCCCTAATTTTAGTTGTTCATTGCAATGGAGTTTCACAGAAGAATTTTAGTTTTTGGATGTTTGTGTACTTGTACACCACTGAAGCATTTTCATTACAAATGCTGAGAAATGTAGTCAATAAGAATGAGATTATAGAACATTTAAAGGTCTGACATGTACCAGTGAATTTGCTATCTCTATTTAGATAGTCAGTAACTGCTGGCATTGATAAGCCACTTACAAATTGCTGGATTCGGTGGTTCACTGATTCTATGAGTTATATTTGTGCTGTTTGTGCATACCATTAGAAATTATATGCTATTGCACTTTTGGTTTGGGAGTTAGTTTTAAAGTGGCATGATTTTTAATATGTTAATTCACTTGATGATATTTATTAATAAATGTGTTGTCTATCTCTCCTTCTTATGACTATCGTACTCCTTCTAGATAAAATTATGAAAGCCTTAATTTTAGATTTAGCCATAAATATAATTTACATAATTAGATAAGGAGTGATAAAATCCCAGAAAGTAGGGATCTTTTCCCCAGTTCCACCATGGCTTCACATGTCCTGATAACTGAAGCGTTTATATGACTACTTATAATTTCTGCTCTCTTTAAAAATATGGCCTCAGAACTGACACAGCATCTAAATGCAGAATGGAAGTAAATCAAGGATTAAAATTATAGTATCACCACACTATGTAATACAGCCCACCTATTGCAGATGTTGTAGAATAATTAATGAAATGTGGCTTTCATTCTTTATGATGTGGAGTGTAGGCAGTGTGCCAAATTTCAGGAAAAAAATGCATTTCCCAGTGTCTTCTTATCCTAAGTGATAGATAATGTGATATAATTTTGGCCAATGAGTTGTGAGTAAAAGTTGCCAGGTGGGAGCAGATTCAGCTAGCACTCACCATCTGTCTTCAACTTTCATTTCCTGAAACAGGGAGACATACATGAGAGTAGAGTAATCATTTTTCCTCCACAAGACACCAAAATTGTACTATCTACTTTTGATCTTGTTGTATGAAAAAGAAACCTCTTAGTTAAGCCATTTCATCTTATTTGTAGCTGAGTTCAATCCCTAACTCATATAAAAGACAAAAATGTTTACTATATAAATTTAATGTATTTACTGTATGAAGTTAAATTTTAAAAAGTGAACTTTGTTTCTGCACATAGGGAATAACTGATGTGAAATTGCTCTCTCTACAAAAACAACTAGAAAAACAGAAATAAAATGAAACCACTGTCTCAGACATCAGACACCAGGCAACACAGAACTGATACCCGAGAGAAGGAAAATAAATAATTTGGGCCATACTCTGAACCATACCTACTGCCTGAACGCAATTGGCTAGAAGTGCAAGAAAGAAGCACGATGGAGAGTCCTTAGGTTTTCCTGATTTGAGGAGAGAGGGAGTTATCTAATCAAAAATTAATAGTATACGAAGAAATAAATCTGACTTCAAATCATGATAAAAATTCCTCAGTACAAACACTTATAAAAATGACTAAGATGATGGAATTTGCAGTTAAGTATGTTTAAAAAGCTGTATACATGTGCTCAATATGTCAAAAATTTAAAAATTGAAGATATAGAAAATAAGCAAGTGAGAACTTCTAGAAATGAATAATACAGTATCTAAAGTTAAAATTTCTGGGTGAGTTGCAAGCATATTACACACTGCACAGTATATGGCAAGTCAACATTAGGATATGGTATTGGCCGTTAAATACGAAATGCTACATTTCAAATCAAAAGTTTAGTTTGTTATACAAAGAAGCTGTATAATTAATCAAGGTATGAGCCTAAACTTCCAACACAGTTTTGCCATCTTAACAGTGACTTATTTATGCCAGCAGCAAAGAAGCCTGCAAAGCAAACAGTGATGAAATTGCAAAAAGTGTTTTCCATAGCTTGTTGAGAATTGAATATCATTTCTTTCAAGAAGTAGTCCAAAACTTGGAAGAAGTGGTAGTAAGCTGGCAAAACATTTAGTGAATATAGAGGATGACAGAGAGTTTCCAAGTCCAGCTTTATTGTCTGAGCAGGGTTTTTGTGTGAAAGTGTTGTCTTGCAAGAGGCTTGGCCAGTCCCTATTGACCAAAATTCACCTGTTTAATTGCAAATATTCTCATCATGTCATCATTTGACAGCAATGGACATCAACTGTGATCAATTGGCCAGGTTTCATTAAGCTTTTTTTGGTAATATCTATGCTGGACCACCAAATAGACACCATTAGCTTTTTTTTTTTTTTTTGATAAACATTGCAGTTTTGGACTGCATTTTGGTACTTACTCTTTATCTAACCATTGTGTCAAATGTTTCCAATTATCAGAAAGAGTCCATTTTTCATCCCACATAATAATATGGTATAGAAACAGTCCACCTTTATGTTGCACAAGCAAGGAACAGCAAGCTTTGAGATGATGTCTCTTCTGACACCCATGTTATTCATGTAAAACCTATCTATCCAGCTTCTTTACCTTACTGATTTGTTCCAATTTGTCCAATAGTGTTGGAATAGTAACCTCAAACCTTGCTGCTAATTCACACGTAGGGTGATATGGATATTCTTGCTCTACAGCTTTGGCTCATTGTCCTCCCCTTAGTCTCAGGTGGCCCATGTGGTTCATTTTCAAGATTAAAATCACAAAAACAGAATTTCTCAAACCACTGATGTACTATGCACACATTAGCCACATCCTTCCCAAACACTTTACTGATATTTCAAGCTGTCTGTGCTACACTGGTTCCATGATGGAACTTATATTCAAAAATAACACAAATTTTTGACTTAACCATGGTTGCACAAAAATTGCTCTTAAGAAAAATTGAAACATTATTACAAGCCACATCATATATTTGAAAGAACAAGGATGTAGATTCACAATTAAAAAAAAAGTATCAAAGTGAAATGTCAGAGATATCAACTATCAAACTTAGTACTTAAGAAAAGCAGACATTTCTAGATCTAATCAAGATGGCAGCTAAGTAGCAGCCTCTGTGTAACTGGGTGCAGTGAGAGTGGGGAGAGAAGACTCCAGGCATCTCTGGCCGGTGGGTTTTGCTCAGAGGCTTCCCTCTGGTGACCCAGGAAGTTAGTGAGAGACTTCTGGATCCCATGAGGAGGACTGAAGCAGTGGAAAACTGGCAAGTGGTAGGTGAGTTTGCTCAGTGAGAGGCTGCCTACAGCTGTACCTATAAGCAACAGTGAGATGGCAAGCAGGAAGAGCCTTGCCAGGGGGGAGGGGGGTGGGGTTTGTTTTTTTGGACTTGGGCACTCGATTGATCTGCCTTGGGAGACCTTGAGCCCATGTGTGGATGACTTTGGGTGCTCTATGGGGCCCCAGACTGAGCTGCTGCACCAGTAAGGAGCTAATACTGTTCAGCTATGGGCTGTCCACACAGCTGCTGTGGGGGAACTGCCCCTGTGTGTTGCAGCACAGGGATTGGCCAGATCTTGGGTGAGTAATCCAGTGACTGAGTTGCCCAAAGGCAGGGACAGAGACACCAGGAAAGTGTGGAGATCCAAGTGTTTGGCAGACTAACAGCCTTGGCCCTCAGGGGCATTGAGGGAAACTGGATTTGATGCACTGGATAAGCAGGCAGTCACACCAGGAGAGATCCCAGGGTTAAGTGCTTTCCTTGGAAAGCTTCTTCTCGGTCAAGGTTCATGGTTTGGAGTGCCTTTTAATTGGGCTGAGGAGATATTTGGGCTACTAAGCCTGCGGGGTCTGTGAAATCAACTGAGGCCTCTAGTCTCAATCTTGTACAGCTCTATCAACATTGGGATTAACTTCTCGTTCCTCAGAAGATCACCTGTTGCCCAGATAATATTTACCAAGGTATATATACTGTTTGATGTTTGGTTTGGTTTTTTGTTTTGTTTTTTTCTTAATTTCAGCATTTTTCTTTTTTTTCATTATTCTAGTTTAAATACAATCTTCCATTTTGCCTTCTTTAATAATTAGAATTTCATATTTACCAGTGTTTTTGCTCCTATTATTTTTTTTACCCCTAATTTTATCCCATTAGGGTTTTTGCTAGTTTGTTTTGGTTTGATTTATAATATTTTTGTCTTTCTGCTCTACCTGGTGGAGGTGGGGTACTGTGTCTGAGCCAGCTGGCAAAGAGCTGTTGACCTCAAGGCAACCCAGAACCCCCAGAGGTTGGGGATTTTTAAGGGTGGCTCATAGTACTCTACTATACACTTATATTACTCCTGTTTCTTTCTTTCTGTGCCTTTCTCCTCTTCATCAATATTTCCTTTTACTCACCCCCTCTTCTTTCTCTCTCTCTCTCTCTCTGTTAAAATCTTTTCTCCCTTATTGCTCCTCAATCTTCTCATCCTTCTAGTCTTGACATGACCAGCGGCATAGTAACTTAGAGCAAGAAGTGAAAGGAAAATTAGGGTAAAGAAACAGATACAAGAAAGCACTCATGAAGAAGAATTAGCAGAAAAATCCTTCCAACATGAAATGCCAGTCCATAGTAACCCCTTCTAGGGATCATAAGGTAGCTACGCTAGAGAATTCCTCCTATAAAGAAAGGTTAGAGTGGGTGGAGGCAAGATGGTGGACTGCAGACAGCTTTCCAGAGTCTCCTGTCCAAAAGGAGACTTAAAGGACAGAAGTTTAGCAAGTAAGCTGATGGTTTGGAGCTGAGCCAAGAGAGAAGATTGAAGAACACATGTTATCCTTGCTGAGCTGAGCTGCAACCCCCAGAAGATAATCAAAAGGTATAAAATCCACCACCAAGCAGACGGGAGTCCCCTCCCTCACAAGAAGGGCTCGCAGTTTACTCCATTCAATGAAACGAGCAGAGTTCAAATATCCTTGCACTCTATCCCATGGGAGAGATCCCCTAAAAACTGGACCTCCTATGCCTACTAGGATGCCACGGCACTTTTTTGCCAGGCATAAAACTGTAAAATTGTATAAAACTGTATATATTCACTACCTGCAACTCTGAAATCCCAGGATTCCCCTCCACTCTCACCCCAAGATCTGGAGTTTTGTCACCCATGTAGTCTAAATTCTTGGGCATTTTCTTGAGAGGAGTGGAGGGGGAAAGGGCTGGTGCTGGTCTGTGCTCTGTGGCATGGAAGTGAGGAGAGGATGGTCAGCTGAGAGGGTACCATACAGGAGCTGCAGTATCCTGAGTTGCAGAGCAGCAGCCACAGCAGCAGGAAAGGCTCACATCCCTAAGGCCATTCCAGATAGATACATCCTGTCTCTCTGGGCAACCAGAGGAAGCCAGGCATTTTTTCCAGTGGCAGCCACTGGCAGAGCAGATTGGGAAGTTCTGTGAGTAAAGATAAGCCCTAAGGGCGGTACTGACCTGGGCAGAGTGAGGGGACTAGAATACATGCAACTCACAGACTTACAGGGAGGGGCTGAACCAGAGCACTGCTTATCTGACCATAATAGCACTCAGCCCTCAGTGGATTATAGCTGAGACAAAGGCAGTGGGTGGGCAGAGGCTGGAATTGACACCTGAGTGTAAACTCTAATTGTTTACTGCCCAGGGCTGAGTTGTGATTTATCAGCATCAGCAGCGTCTGATCTGCAGAGGAATTTAGCTGGGACAGAAATAAATTCTGTGAAGTTGCTCTGTCCTGTTCTGCCAGCAACATGAATCAGGTGCGGGGTTGGAACTGAGTGAACTTCCCCTGCCTACATTAAGTACCCAAGGTTGTCAGGCCTCATCTCCCCCTGCTGGACTCAGATCTCCTGGTGACTGAGGCAGTCATAAACCCTGGGAGCATTTGCTGACTGGAGGGAACTGGGTCACAGCTCTGCAGGATTACTAGTGACTGGGTGCAAGGTGGGGAAGGAGACATCAACCTTCCCAGACTAATTCATTTGCTGGGTGGTTCCCTTTGCCCTCACAGAGCACTGGAGCGAATCATATTTGAGCTGCCAGCAGACCCCTACTATCTTGTTGCTAGAGACTTTTTGAACTCTCCCACCTGAGACTGGTGCCAACTGGGATAACTGATTTAGACCTCCTGTACCAGGACAATCACCCAAGGACTATCCAAAGTGACATCCTGGCTGTATGGTTGAGGGAAGGTTTGATTTTCCTTGCCCAATTATTGTTTGTGGGGGATGAGGTGACTTAATTACTGGTATATCTCTACAGCTGAGACTTCAACCAAGAGTAACTGATTCATTAGGGTAGGACAGAGACCAGCTGAAAATAAGACAGCGCCACTTAGCTCCACTACACCAAGCAGGTCCCCAGTCTCTCAGGCCATAACACTGTACGGGTCCTTGACAAAGCTCACAGGGAAAAGCCAGACAGAATAAAATAATCATGGGACAGAGCAGTGGAAAAACTCAGGTAATATGAATAACCAGGGTGGATCAACCCCCCCAAGAAAGGATGTGGCAGATGCAACTGAAGATCCCATTCATAAACTGATAGTTGAAATGTCAGAAATCAAATTCAAAATTTGGATTGCAAATAAGACTAATAGAATAGAGACAAGGATAGAATTAGAAATTCAAGGAGCATTCCAAAAGTTCACTCAAAAATTCAATGAATTCAAAGACAAACCACCAAAGATTTTGAAACATTGAGGCAAGAGATTGCAGCCCTCAAAGATCTGAAAAATATGGTAGAATCCCTTAGTAGCAGAATGCAGCAGCCAGAAGAAAGGATCTCAGACATTGAAGATAAATCTTTTGAACATGCCCAAGTGTTCAAAGAGGAACAGAAATGGAAAGCAAAGATTGATCATTCTCTCAGAGAGCTCTGGGATAATTTGAAGAAAGCTAATATTCACCTTATAGGAATCCCTGAAGGTGACAAAGTTGCTTCATGAAACACAGAGGCTCTTCTTCATGAAATTATGAAAGAAAACTTTCTAGATATGCCAAGAGATCCTGAAATTCAGATAGCAGACAGCTTCAGAACCCCAGCACGACTCAAGTTGAATAAGACATCCCCCAGACATATCATAATTAACTTCACTAACGTGAATGTGAATATGAAAGAGAAAATCTTGAAAGCAGTGAGACATAAGAAAACCATAACCTACAAGGGAAAGAGTATTAGAATAACTGCAGATCTCTCTGCCGAAACCTTTCAGGCAAGAAGAGGGTGGTCATCGACATTTAATCTCTTAAAACAAAATAACTTTCAACCCAGGATCCTGTATCCAGCTAAACTGAGTTTCATTTATGATGGAGAAATTAAATACTTTAATGACATCCTTGCATTGAAGAAATTTGCCATAACTAAACCAGCTCTCCAGGACATTCTTAGACCTATTCTCCATAATGACCAGTGCAATCCTGAACCACAAAAGTAAACTCACTCAGAAACTTTTGATCAAATTCCAACTTCTACAGTGGCAAAAAGATTAAAAATGACCACTGTACTTTCGAATAACTCGATACCCAAAATTTTACCAGGCTTATCAATAATTTCAATCATTGTGAATGGCTTAAATGGTCATCTAAAGAGGCACAGATTGGCTGATTGGATACAGAAACTCAGACCAGACATCTGCTGAATACAATAATCTCATCATACCTTAAAAGATAAATAATGACTCAGGGTAAAGGGATGGTCATCTATATTCCAGGCAAATGGAAAGGAGGAAAAAACAGGCATTGCAATTTTGTTCCCAGATACAATGGGTTTTAAACCAACAAAAGTAAGCAAGGACAAGGATGACCACTTTACATTTGTCAAGGGTAATACTCAGTAGGATGAGATCTCAATTATCAATATTTATGCACCCAACCAGAATGCACCTCAATTTATAAGAGATACTCTAGCAGTCATGAGCAACTTGATCTCTCCTAGCTCCATCATAGTCGAAGATTTTAACACTTCTTTAGCAGTGTTGGACAGATCATCCAATAAAAAGCTTAGCAAAGTAATTTTAGATTTAAATTTAACTATTCAACTTTTGGATTTAACAGACATCTACAGAACATTTCATCCTAACAAAACTGAGTATACATTTCTCTCATCAGTCTACTACATATTCCAAAACTGATCATATCTTAGGTCACAAGTCTAACCTCAGAAAATTAAAAAGAATATCAATTATTCCATGCATCTTCTCAGACTATCAAGGAATAAAAGTTAAACTCAGCAACAACGGGAATCTGCAGACTCATACAAAAACATGGAAGCTAAATAATCTTATGTTGAATGATAGATGGGTTAGAGATGAAATCAAGAAGGAAATTACCAAATTTTTAGGACAAAACGACAATGAAGACATAAGTTATCAGAACCTTTGGGATACTGCGAAGGTAGTCATAAGAGGGAAATTTATAACATTGCAAGCCTTCCTCAAGAGAACGGAAAGAGAGGAAGTTAACAACTTAATGGGACATCTCAAGCAGCTGGAAAAGGAAGAACATTCCAATCCCAAATCCAGTAGAAGAAAAGAAATAACCAAAATTATAGCAGAATTAAATGAGATTGAAAACAAAAGGATTTTAGAACAGATCAACAAATCAAAAAGTTGGTTTTTTGAAAAAAAATCAAGAAAATTGAGAAACCTTTGGCCAACCTAAATAAGAAAAAAGAGTAAAGTCTCTAATCTCATCAATCAGAAACGGTAAAGATGAAATTACAACAGACCCTTTAGAAATTCAAAAAATCCTTAATGAATATTACAAGAAACTTTGTTCCCCAAAACATGACAATATGAAGGAAATTGACCGATACTTGGAAGCCTGCCACCTCCCAATATTTAGCCAGAATGAAGTGGAAATGTTGTACAGGCCTATATCAAGTTCTAAAATAGCATCAACTATACAAAATCTCCCTTAAAAAAAAGCCCAAAACCAGATGGCTTCACATCAGAATTCTACCAAATCTTTAAAGAGGAACTAGTACCTATATTACTCAACTTTTTCCAAAATATATAAAAAGACGGAATATTATCCAGCACATTTTATGAAGCAAACATCATCTTGATACCCAAACCAGGAAAAGACCCAACAAGAAAAGAAAATTATAGAACAATATCACTAATGAATATTGATGCATAAATATTCAAAAACATCCTAACACAATCCAGGAACACATCAATCAAATTATACACCACGACCAAGTAGGTTTTATCCCAGCATCTCCAGTTTGGTTCATCATACGTAAATCTATAAATATAATTCATCACATAAAAAATTAAAAAAAAGATCATATGATTTTCTCAATTGATGCAGAAAAAGTTTTTGATAATATCCAGCATCCCTTCATGATCAGAACACTTAAGAAAATTGGTATAGAAGGGACATTTCTTGAACTGATTAAGGCCATCTACAACAAACCCAGAGCCAATATTGTATTGAATGGAGTTAAATTGAAATCATTTCCACTCAGATCAGGAACCAGGCAAGGTTGCCTGTTGTCTCCATTGCTCTTTAACATTGTAATGGAAGTTTAGCCATCACAATTAGGGAATAAAACGTGATTAAAGGCATCCATATAGGGTCAGAAGAGATTAAACTTTCACTCTTTGTAGATGATATGATAGTATATCTGGAAAATACCAGGGATTCTACTACTAAACTATTAGAAGTGATGAAAGAATAGAACAGCATCTCAGGTTACAAAATCAACACTCATAAATCGGTAGCTGTTATATACACCAACAGTAGCCAAGATGAAAAAACAGTCAAGGACTCTATTTCGTTCACAGTAGTGCCAAAGAAGATGAAATATTTGGGAGTTTACCTAAAAAGGACGTGAAAGATCTCTATAAAGAGAACTATGAAACTCTAAGAAAAGAAATAGCTGAAAATGTTAACAAATGGAAAAACATACCATGC
>NW_003852400.1:26660350-26684970 GCF_000181295.1 Otolemur garnettii
AGATTAGCCCATATCACAAAATCCCAAAACCATGGGTGTGGAGATGTTGGCATGAATGTGGAGAAATGGGAGCACTTCTACACTGCTGGTGGGAATGCAAATTAATTCATTCCTTTTGGAAAGACATCTAGAGAACACTGAGAGAACTTAAAATAGACCTGCCATTTGATCCTTCAATTCCTTTATTAGGTATATATCCAGAAGACCAAAAATCACATTACAACAAAGGTATTTGTATCAGAATGTTTCTTGCAGCCCAATTCATAATTGCTAGGTCATGGAAGATGCCCAAGTGCCCGTTGACCCATGAATGGATCAACAAACTGTGGTATATGTATACCATGGAATATTATGCAGCCCTAAAGAAAGATGAAGACTTTACCTCCTTCATGTTTACATGAATGGAGCTGTAAAATGTTCTTCTTAGCAAAGTGTCTTAAGAATGGAAGAAAAAGTATCCAGTATACACATCCCTATTATGAAACTATAGCTTTCCTATGAAAGCTATAACCTAATTATAGCCTTAGAATATGGGAAGGGGGAGGGGGAGGGGAAGTAGGTGGATGGGTTGAGGGAGAGTGATTTCTGGGGTCACCTCTATTTTTTATTTTACAAGGCTACAAGTGAATCTTTCTAAAAACAGAGTATGAATGTCTTAACACAGTAACTAAGAAAATGACATGAAGGCTACATTAACCAGTTTGATGAGAGTATTTCAAATTGTATATGAAAACAGCACACTGTACCCTGTGATTGCATTAATGTACACAGCTATGATTTAATTTAAAAAATATGGTGTTATATTCTCACAGGACCACTGTCATGTTTGTTCCATCATTGACTGAGTCATCATTATTAGCATGTGACTATGCAAGAATAATAAGAGATTTTAGAAACTATGCAAGATGTAGTGGAATGACATCTTTAAAGTGTTGAAAAGGGAAAAAAATAAGTGACAATTTAGAGTTCTGTCAAGTAAAAATATATTTCAAAAATAAAGAATAAAGAAATACTTTTTCATACAGATAATAGAAGGAAGTACGTGATGCCAGAAGTTGATGAAGTTCTTCAGGTAGAAACAAATATGCACATAAAGGAAGATGAAAATTAGATGTACAAAAAAGAACCAAAATCATTAGACATGTCAAACATGTGAGTAAACATAAAATGTCTTACTTCTTATTTAATTTCTTTAAAATTTAATTGACTGCTCAGAGAAGAACACTATTTATGTACTGAAAGGTTTTAACAAAGAAAGGATGAAATGCATGACAAAAATGTTGGACAAAGAATGGGAGGGCAAGTGAGAAAACTGTTATCTTTCCATATTTGTGTGTTCCACATCAGCCACATACAGATTAAAAATATTCTAAAAAAGACTCGCATCTGTACTGAACATGTACAGACATTTTCTTCTTGTCATTATTGCCTAAGGAATACAGTACAACAACTATTTATGTAGCATTTATATTTTGTTAGGTATTATAGGTCATCTACAGATGATTTAAAGTATACAGAAGGATATGCATGTTATATGCAAATACTGTACCGTTTTATATCAGAGATTTGAGCATCTGCAGATTTTGGTATCTGTGGGATGTCCTGGATCTGATGCCCCATGGATATCAAGGATGACTGGATACTATTGCAAGGTTCTTACATTATGTATAAAGTGCTATAACAGTATTGTAAAAAGATCAGTGGGGTAAGTTAAAGATGCATATTATCAACACTAAAGTGACTACTAAAAATACAACATAAAGAGGTGTGTTTAATAGGCCAATAATAAATGTAACTGTAATTATAAATATAACCCAAATAAAGTCTAAAACGAATATAAAAAGAAAAGTAATATAGTACATTTACATTCCATGGCATAGAGAGTAACATCAAATGTAATTGACCTTAACAATTCAATTATAAGGAAGAGGTAATCAGACTTAATCAAAGTGTAAGATTCAAAATGTAAAAAAACCCTAAAACCCATGCAAAAGTATCCTTTTCTATACAAGAACATGATATATTAAAATTAAAAGAGAAGAAAAATATACTATATATAAAAAAGAACAATATATTCTGTATAAAAGAAAAAAATACAATATGCTGTACAAATTGTAATTATAAGTAAGTTGGTATGACTATATTCATAACAGAAAAAAAAAGACTCCATAAAAAAATGGTACCGGGAAAAAAGGGATATATCATAATGATAAAGTATTCAATTAATTAATAATATGCAATAATATCAAATACTTATACATCTAATAACAGATATTCAATACACATGAAACAAAATTAATAGAAAAGAAAGGAGAAATAGATCAATCTACTTACTAATATAGTTGGAGATTTCTATACTACATTTTTCTTTCCTAGTAATTTAAAAAGCATACATCAGAAAATTAATAGGAATTTAGAAGGGTAACACTCAACATGATGAGATTTCTCTTTTTTTTTATTTTAAATTTTTAAATTTTTATTTTTTTAGAGACAAAATCTCACTTTGTTGCCTGCAGTAGAGTGCTGTGGCATCACAGCTCTCAGCAACCTCCAGCTCTTGGGCTTAGGTGATTCCCTTGCCTTAGCCTCCTGAGTAGCTGGGACTACAGGTACCTGCTACAATGCCCAGCTATTTTTTGTTGCAGTTTTCCTGGGGCTGGGTTTGAACCCACCACCGGTATGTGGGGCTGGTGTCCTACTCCCTTAGCCATAGGTGCTGCCCTTTTAAAAAATTGCATTAAGTCAAATACACATAGATCATGAATACATTCAGACATATGTGGGATACAATGTGCTGATTTTTTTTTTATACAATCTGCCGTACTTACATCAAACCAATCATCATAGCTTTCACCTCATTTACTTGATTATTTGGCACAATAATCAACTAAATACATACTTTTTAAAGTACATGTAGAATACTCACCATGATGGACTATATTTTGGGGCATTAAAGTAAATAGGATTAAATGTAGAAAGCTTTATATTATAGCATGCTGTTCTATAAACCAAACAAAATTAACTGAGAAATCAATGAAAGAAAGACATGAAAATATCCAAATTTGGGGAGATTAAATTACATATTTCTGTATACCCAATTGGTTAATGAAAGGAGTAGATGGAGAATTAGAAAATATTTTTAATTGAATGAAAATAAAAACAATATGCCAAAATTTATGGGATGCATCTAACACAATATGTGAGGAGTTTATATACTTATATTAGGGAAAAAAGTATAAAATCAATGTTCAAACCCTTTATTCTTAACATCTAGAAATAAAAAGGTCTAATTAAATCCAAAGTAGAAAGAAATAATAAAATTAAAGTGAAAGTCAACAAAGTGAAAAACAATAATCAATGATTGGTCCTGTGAAAAGATCAGAAAAATTGGTATACTATTCACCAGGTACACTGGTGTGAAAGAAGGGTCATCAGAATGAATCCCATAGTTATTAAAAGGATAATAAAAGATATGATAAATAAATTTATGGCCAGAAATTCTACATCTAGATGCAATAGATGCATTTCCATAAAGACAAATTATTAAGGCACAAATTACAACTGAAGAAAAAAGAGAAAACCTGAATAGTTGTTTCATAAAAATATGTGGATTGATAATTAGACGCTTTTATACACGTATACACATACAAACATACATATACCCCAAACTCATGAAGTTCCAAGTTCCAGGTTTCTTCACAGTTAATTTTTTTCAAACCTTTATGAAGAAAATACTATAAAGTCTTCTTTTTCTCTTTAACAAGATATAGGAGGAGCAAATACTCACCAACTTATTTAATGAGCCCAGCATTATCCTGCTGGCAAAACCAGACATGGATATAGATAGGAAAAGAAAATTACAAATACATGTTTTGAATATACACACAAATATTCTTCAAAAATGTTAATGCAAATTCATCAGTAAATAAAAAAGGGTAATAATAGAGTGGTGCCTGTGGCTCAAGGAGTAGGGCACCGGCCTCATATACCGGAGGTGATGGGTTAAACCTGGCCCTGGCCAAAAACTGAAAAAAAAAAAAAAAAAAAAAAAAAAAGAAAGGATAATAATACACTATGGCCAGATGAGGTTACCTGAGGCATGCAAAATTATTTAACACGGAGTTATCATTTGACATGATTCACCACATTAAGAGAATAAAATGGAAAATCAATGCAATCATTTAAATAGATGTAGAAAAAAATTAAGAATTTATGAGAGAAACTCAAAATTAGAAAGAGAAGAAAAAGATTCTCAACCAGAATTAACTTAGAAATCAATGAAAGCCAGACATAGGAAAACTTAGAGTTGGCATCATACTTAATGGTAAAGAGAGCATGCTGCCCACTTCTACTCCAAAACTAGGAATGAGATGAGGCTACACACTCTCATCACTGCATGTACTGTGATATGTAAGATTTAGGTGACTATAGTCAAATACCAAAAATGGAGTCAGGACCTCTAATGTACAGAAAATCCTAATGAATTTCCTAGAGCTCATCAAACTTAGCAAGGTCACAGAATAAAAGGTCAATATAAAAATCAATCATATGTCTATATGCTTTAAATGCAATAGGAAATTGCACTTAAAAATATACTATTTGTAATAGGCTCCAAAAGCACAAAACATTTTGTGGTCCTTTTAACAATATTGGTGCAAATCTCATGCATTTAAAACTATAAAACTATTGAGAATTTAAAAAAAATACTTCAGTAAATGGAGAGATATATCATGATCACTGATCAAATAACTCATTATATTAAGATGTCAGTTATCCACAAATTGATTTTCAGTGTAAATGAGGCTTATTGTATTTGTGCTGCCACAATAAAATACCCAAGGCTGAGTAATTTATAAAGAACTAAAGTTTATTTCAGCGTGTTTGGTGGTCTGGTGAGGGCTGCATTTTCCAGAGGAGAGGAATGCTGTTCAGAAGGCAGAAGGGGCTCAGAATAGTGGCTCACACCTGTGATCCTGGCACACTGGGAGCCTGATGTGGATGTTTTGCTTGACTTTAGGAGTTCAAGACAAGCCTGAGCAAGAGTAAGTCCACTTCTCTACAAAAAAAAAAAAAAAAAGAAAAAGAAAGAAAAAAAAAAGAAAAGTAAGAAAAAAAAAACTAGCCTGGCGTTGCATAGGCAACCTGTAGTTCCAGATATTTGGGAGAGTGAGACAAGAGAATTTCTTGAATCCAAGAGTTTGAGGTTGCTGTGAGCTATGAGGTCACTGCAATCTACCAAGGGAAACAGTGAGATTCTGTCTCAAAAAGAAGAGGAGAAGGAAAAGGAGGAGGAGGAGGGAGGCAAAAGGGAAAATTAGCCTTTTGAACACTGCATGAAGCCTCTTATATGAAGGCCTGAACTTCATTAAGCGGGGAGGAGCCCCATGGCCTAATCACTTCCTAATGGCTCCACTTCTTAACACTATTGCATTGGCAATACCTGAATTCTGGAGGGGACACATTCAAATCAAAACAAGATCCTGGTATGCTTTTTGTAAGAATTGATAAGCTGATTCCCAAATTTATATGAGAAATGCAAAGGATCTTGGGTATCAAAAACAATTTTGATAAAGAAGAACAAATTTGGAGGACTGATGATATCTGATTTCAAGATTTAGCATACAGCCATAATGATCAAGACAGTTTGATTTTGGTATAATGCTAAGTTAAAGATCAATAGGATAGAATTATAAATCCCATAATAAACCCACACATATGTGATCAATTGGTTTTTGAGAAGTAGGTTGAGTTCAATAAATTTTCTAAAAATGACACTGAAACAATTTGACATCCATTTCAAAAGTTAATTCTATGTGTAAATATTAATTCAAAATGGATAAGACTAAACCAAAAAACTCTGTAACTATAAATCTTGTGAAAGTCTATTGAGGAGAAAGATGTTGCAAGCAATGATTTCTTAGACAAGACATAAGTACAAACCTTAAGAGAAAAACACAGTTAAATTATGGGTTAACAATATTAAAAACCTGAGATAGAATTTTTGTAATACATTTATTTGATAAAGGACTTGTATCAAGACTAAAGACCCTATTACAACTCAAAGATAACACAAGAAATACCCAATTAAAAATGGGCAAATATTTGATCAGACATTTCTCCTGAGAAAATATATGAAAACCAATATGCACATTAAAAAGGTTCAACATTCTTAGTCGTATGCAAATTAAATTACCATGATTCCACTATACACATGTTAGAATGGCTAAAATTAAAGAGATCAAACACCAAATGGAAGTTCTTATATCTTAATTTGGGGAATATAAATAGTACAACACCTTACTGTTTAAAAAAAAATAAACATGCACTCATAATACAACTGGGCAAATCCACTTCTGGTTATTGATCTAAGAATAATAAAATACACCCCCCAAAATTCATAGCTTTCCTCACAATGTCTAAAAATTGGAAACAACTCCAAAGTTTTTCAACAGAAAAAAATGGATGTATAAATTTTACTCCACCCAAATAGTAGAATGCTACTTAGCAATTAAAGGAAAATACTACTGATACAAACAACGTGGATCAATGTATTATTCTGTGCAAAAGAAGCCACACTCATAGTTTATACTGCATGATTTTATTTATGTAACAGTCTATCAGAAATAAATCGTACAAATCGTTCCTTAGCCCTGAGGAATCTGTTGAAATATTATCAATTTTTAAAATGGCTAATTGACAGCATTAGTTTTCAATTGAAATATAAATGAACTTTGATTTGATTTAACAAAGTGATAGAGTGTTTAGAAAAAGCTTACATTTCTATAGCCTAACCCCAGTATCTAGTATTCCCTGACAATCGTCTATAGAGAATATATTTTAGTTCATTTCACACTATGTTAATTGTGTAACACACTGTAACCATTACCTTTTACCAACTACAATTACTCTTCTAATGAAAAGTGATGAATTTAACAAGAAATTATTAGATCTGTTTGATCTAAGCATGAAAAAGTGGTTGATGGGAAATGCTTCCTAATGAATATTTAATTCCCTTTACCACTCCCTTCTTCAATTTCATAATTGAATTACATGCTTCAATTTAGTTAAATAAAGAAATAATAATTTTACACATCTAATGTACAAAATACCATAATGTGCAACATTAGCTATAAAGAATCTTCTCTTTATTTCAGACTGTCTTCCTAACTGGCTTCTTTCATTTGCTACTTCTTCTTCCAGTGTGTGATGGCAAATATTTGGGAGTTATTATTTACTTCCTTTAAATTTTTTTCCTCGGACTTCCTGTCTCCCAAATACCTTTCGAATATATTCATATCTTCTCTCTCTCTTTATCACTCTCTATACAAACCATTATCTCTGAGGTTGTAATTTGCTACTCCTTTTTCTTCTCTTCTCTTTTTCTTCAAATCATTCATAATAAAACTCCTCAATATGAATTCTGACTTAAGGCTTGTAGGGTCTCCCATTGCTTTATGATAAGGTGTTGATATATTAGAATAAGTTTAAGACATCTTTCAATATTTATTATCAGGCCATTTCTTAGAGTCATCTTTCTGTATCATGGGTTCTGTAAAATGATCCATATATTTTAAACCCATCTTCCATATAAAATTTCTATTTTCCTATTTTGACCAGGTTTACCAGAGAGCCTTCAAAGAGTGCAAAATGAAGAGGGATGAAATAGACATGAGCAAAGCCCTACTCATAGCTCCTCACTTTCACCTTTGCAGTAGGCGCCAGAGTTGCAGGGAATTAAAAAAACCTGGGAGCAGGTCTCAACCAATTATGGCGAGAATATGATTTTGAAATACTGTAATGATCCCAGTTTAGGTTACATATGAGGTCTTCCTTAGAAATATTAAGATCCTCTTATTTCCAGTGGTGATTTTCTGGATGGCTCCTTTTTTTGGTTTCCTTCACTTCCCCCTCACACTTCTCCAAGTCATTTCTATGGATAGCTTCCAAAATAAATCACTTGCACTAAAATATTTGTCTAACTGCCTACTTCTGGAAGAACGCATACTGAGACATGGGCATTACTCCACTTTTACATTAAACATTTTGCATGTCATCGTCTGTTAATGTTCAGCTTTACTAATCAGAATTATCAAAGGAGTTTTGAGGTAAATAATGACAGTTCTAATATAAGGATATAAACTTATGTATAGTTCATATATAAGCATAAAAACTTTGAGTATAACAACTTCATTTGTATTTAAATAATTTAAGTATTTTGAAGGTGAAAGAATGGGATAAAATAAATTGGTAATTAAAAAAAAACCCTCCTTATGGGGTTTTATTTAACCTATAGAATTCTTCTGTCAACCCTAGAAAATTAAAATCCCTGAGTCAATGTAACCACCAAAATATCACTTCAATCAATATGTTCTCTTTATAATCTGGAAATACAATATTAGACTTTGGCTAAACTTTGGGCTTGGTTTTGTTATTAAATTCTACCACGTACTTTGCAATAAAATTTTATTGTAACATAATATAGTAAGTCAAAAGGCAAACGAAAATAAAAAAAAAAACATCATTTCTCTGTAAGTGGTAACACTATTAAAAATCTGGTATACACTTCTACACAGTTTTCCATGTATTTTGATAAATAAAAATGTAGGATAACCTTGATCATATCACTTTGTGAACACCTTTTATCATTAAATATGCACATTCTGAATGATTTCCATATCATTAAATATTCTATAAAATTATTTTTTATGGCTATTTGTTATTCCATTATGATGTTTCACTTTGGTTTGGCTTGCTATTATAAGTGGCAGGTTTGTACATCAATATTAAATTTTGTAAACTAGTACTGATACCAGAGCCCATTCATGGTAATCACATCTAGGCTTTCAGAATCTTGGGAAATTTTACTGGATAATAATGCCATCTGGCATCAGAGAGTTAAGTAAGTCAAGCCTGTAACCTACTTCAAATTTCTTTGTTTAAGTTGTATTAGAAATATTTCTCCTAATTAAGATACCTTTCCTACCTTTCACACTAATTTCCTTGATAACTACCCTAGTAGTCTGCTCCCTTCCTCCACATAACACGCCTCATGGCCTAACTTATTACATAGTCATTCTTTCTTTTGTGTGTTTATTGTTCATCTCCATGATAAACTTAACAAACTGTGAGGATGAGTGGTTTAGCATGTGGTAGGTATTATCAATATTCAAGAAAAAAATAGGTATAACTTGAAAAAGGCCTTTTCCATATTTCATACTTTTTGATTCTTGCCATTGCTCTTTATTAACCATGAGAACAAACATACCATAATAGCCAATATGTTCTATTTTTTCTTCATTTTAGAGATTTTTGTCCCAGAGTGGCTTAGCTACTATAGGTTCTTAAACTATTTTGAGATATGTCATCTGTTCACTTGCACTAAAAAAACTTAATATGAAACTGGATACTCTCAACAAAAAGGCAGAAAGGACTGACTTGAGATACCTGTGAGAGTCCTCAAAGTCCAGTATCAAGGGTAAGCTATACATGTGACTATTACAACCACTAAGAAAGTAAATACAAGTGATCATTTGATAGGTGTTTGTCATGTTACATATTAGTCTAAATAAAATATAATAATTTATATTTTTCCTGTAGAATTTTCTGAGCAGAAATGAAAGTACATGAACATTTTAAGCTGTTAACACATTCGTTGCTTTCACTTAGGTTGAAATATACCAGAGTTAAAGATGTTCATAAGATTTGGAGTAGGGGAATAGAAAGAACTTTTCAAAGACTCACATTTTGTTATTTAAAAAAATTTTATTTCCCTTTGCTGCCTGTAGAGGCAATATTAGGTGCTTTGGGAGGAGGAACTTTCTCTTTCCACTGCTGAGCTCAGTGAACAGGTTCCGCTGGCTAGGGTATAC
The DNA here is from genome assembly GCF_000181295.1 of Otolemur garnettii. Taxonomy (NCBI): domain Eukaryota; kingdom Metazoa; phylum Chordata; class Mammalia; order Primates; family Galagidae; genus Otolemur; species Otolemur garnettii. The sequence goes on from NW_003852400.1 coordinate 26,670,220, forward strand.
CATCACAATGCTGCTGCACATTAACATGGGTCCTGACAATTGAGTTCTAAGTATTATCTTAGCTCTATAATCAGAAATGTTATTAAGAAGGAAGTTACTCATCTTTCTTTAGAAACAGCATCAGTATTTGACTCTACAGTCTTTATTTATTTTTTTATTCTCTACAGTCTTTAGAGTTGAGTCAATAAACAAGGTAGATTTGTTTAAAAGTATTATAGCATATGCTATTGAAAAAGGGACAAGTCCAACAACTATAATTCACTTGTCATAAATGCTACTATACCTCTCCTTTTTTCTAAAAAAGTGATTTTCAAAGATTATATACAGTTATTACCAGAATGTCTTCCCCAGTAGGTCCTTGATCTTGGGGATTCGAAGAATGAACCCACAGACCACAAATCAGTGGTAAGACAGGATTTTATTAGACAGAAAGGAATACAGAAGGAGTAAAAAGCATCTGACGCTCTAACAAAGAGGAAGACCCAAGTCAGAAAAATCTCTCAGGTCATTTGTCTAGGTGTATATATCTTCTGGAGAATTACATTTTGGCTAGGACAAATCCTAGCCAAAGTAGGTGGAAAAATATCCTTTCAAAGTTGAACACAGTTCCTCCCTTGGGACGAAGTTACTAGGTCTTTGCAGTTTTTGTCTCAGGGGAGGGAGCAGGTGTCCTCAAACTACAGCCCACGGGCCACATGCGGCCTGCCGAGGACGTTTATTCAGCTGCTGGGTATTTTTGCCCCTGCTTGCCTATCCTGCTTAGCAGCTGACTCATCCTGGGGCCCACAGTCTGGCCCTCCAAGAATCTGAGGGACAGTGAACTGTCCCCCTGTTTAAGAAGTTTGAGGACCCCTGGTAGGGTATGTGCTCTCTACTCTAGCTGGAACTACCCAAAATGTTTCAGGCTGCTTTGTTTATGACCTTGCTAGAGTCCAGAGGGTATGACCTAGAAAAGGCAGCCCATTTGTGCCTGGAAATTTGTGCCATTTGTTGCCTTCTGAGCTCAACCTGGGCCTAGAGAATGGGGAATCCCTGTCCATCCCTGAGTGGGAGAATCCTGTATCACCATCAAGGAAACAAGTTCAAGACTTATGCACACATTTACTTTTTTAAAAAAATGAGTAAGATAATTACTATTGTTGCAGGAAGATGAGGTCCAATGGAGAGAAAGAGAACCCAAACACTGTATTTAAGAGGAAAAAGTTTTTTATTTCAGCTGGAGGAGCCTATGGCATTAGAAAAATTCATAATGGCCACTCTCTCCCACTGGCTTGGTCTTTCTCTTTTCATTTCCAGTCAAAAAGTTCCAACCCATGGGTATCTTTCTCACTGGTCAGTTTGAATCAAGTAGGAGAAACTGTTTCATCCTGCACAGAACTAGAGGATTTCACAGAGGTGGAAATTTCCACGCTCCAGGAAGTTAAGTCTACAAATTTCTAAGAGTTGAGTCACCATGGAGAGGACCCTACAGGGGTATCCTTGTGGCCTCCTTGAGAAGACCTCTGCTCTCCTAGACCTTCTAGATCCTGGGTATCCTCTCACTATATTTTTCAGATTATGAAAATGACTTTTTGCAACTTTTTGATACCAGCATGACTCAAATTCCATACTTACATTTGGAGGATTAATGCCTCAGCTTATCCAAAGTCAATGATCAAGGAATAAAAAAAGAAGAAACAAATGACATTTATAATTTCTTTTATTAGAAATTGAATAATTTACATTTTATCCACAAAAAGGAATCTATACACATTTAAAAGATAAACCAAAGGGTACAAAAAATTGCAATGTGTAGGACTCAAAATAAGGGACACAGAATTGTTCAGAATGTTTTGCTGAACATTCATAATTCAGCAAAAAATAAGTAAATAAATAAAATAAAGCCTCAAGGAAAAATGGGCAAAAGGTATGAAAAGACAATTTAAGGTAAACATGAATGTTAAAAAAGGGCACAAAGTTTTGTTACCAGAATTTCTTCCTCAGTAGATCCTTGGTCTCTGGGATTCAAAGAATGAACCCGGATCACGGATCAGTGGTAAGACAGGATTTTTATTAGACAGAAGGGAATACAGAAGGAATAAAAAATACTAGAGCTTCTGGCAGAGGGGAAGATCTAAGTTGCAAGTCTCACACATGGGCCCTTTGTCCAGGGGTATATATAACATTTTTTGGCCAGGACTTGATAGGTGCAAAAACATCTTTTCAAAGTTAGTAAGTGCATTAACAAATGAATGAAATGTATTGTTCCTCCACAAGGGCAAGGTTATCTCAAGGAAGGGATTAGGGTATGTTCTCCCTGCTCAAGGTGGAAATACCCAAATGTTTCAGGCTGCTTTGTTCATGATCTTGCTACAGCCCAGATGGTGTGACCTAGAAAAGGCAGCCTGTTTGTGGCCTGGAAATGGGAGTCTGATTTCTTAGCTAACCTAGGCCTAGAGAATGGGAGACTCTCTGTCCAGCCCTGAGTGGGGAATCCTGTATCAGTTTCATTTAGAAAGAAAAATAAGTTCTAGAGATCTATTACATAACATGGTGACTAAAGTTAATAATGTTGTATATTTTGAAAATTACTAAGAAAGTAGACTTTAAATGCTCTCATCATCAAAAATGATGTTAATGAGTTGATGGATATGTTAACTTGGTTTATTCGTTCCACAATGTACTCATATATCAAGACATCACATTGTATACCATAAATATGCACAATGACAAAATTAAAACTAGAGAAGAATAAAGCCAAATGAAACACATTCATGTAGAAATATAATATTAAAAGGTATTTGTTCTTAATAGTAAATAGGCAAATGCAAGGAAGGTATTAGTAGGATACTTTTCTATTCCTATTAAAAAGGGCTTGCACTATCAAATGTTGATGAAGACATGAAAATAGTAACTCTCATGTACTATCTCAATATAAATTGGTGCAGCCTTAATGGAAAGCAATTTGTCAATATCTAAGGTAACTGAGGATACTGCCAACAAGCAATCCAGCAATTCTACCCGTACTTAAAATTCAAGAGAAACTCTTTGAAAAAGAGTCTTCCAACTACTAGAGACATGAATGGGTCCAACCTATGTGTCCACACAGATTTTTTCCAATATCTGAATGTAATTATCAGATAATTAAACTGAGAAGAATTATAATAATTAACAAATATGGTTTTTAAGTCACTAAGGATTGGAATAACATTTTATATAAGATAGCTAGCTGGCTCATTCTCCCTAAATATCTATGCTGCATATGAATATATGTTAATGCAATGAAAACAAAAATTGGATCATATTGTTATTAGGTAACTATAATATAACATAGTATTTTTCCATATGGGGCAATAAATTTGTTCTGTTATTTTCTATGGCTAGGGAAAGCCAGAGAAATAGAGAAGTACATTTCTCCTTACAAGTTAGACAACCCTTGTTGCCATAAGGGTGTTGCCATTAGGGTCTCACGGAAAAGCTATCTCACGAAGAATAAGCACACTTATTGAAATTGTGTTTTAAATAAAGGTGACCATCTGCTTGCTCAGGCAAAATGGCGAGCTTCTTTATTTGCAGTTGGTTTATATAGGGAATCTTGTGCATGTGCACTATACAGCAATGACCTCACTAATATTCATTACGATCCCTCCGCACATACATGTGGGACATCAATGACTTCATTCTGCACATGCACTTTGGACATGAATGACTTCATTAATCCATTTAAACATACTGTGATTACTCGCCTTATAAGTAGCTCCTTCCTAGTAATCTGATAATCCACCCAACATACACCTTTAAGCATAACCCTTTCAACATAACCTGGCTTAACATAATTTAATGGAGAACATGTTGTTAGCCATTACTTCTTTTGTTCTTATTTGACGAAGCCTGAGGCTATGGAGGAAAGAAATGGTTTGAAAGTCTGTTCTACTGGTTATGTTAACCAGTTTGATGAGAGTATTTCAAAATGTATATGAAAACAGCACACTGTACCCCATGATTGCATTAATGTACACAGTTATGCTATAAGAAATTAAAAAAAGAAATCAGTTTAGCAAAAAAAAAAAAAAAAAAAAGAAAGTCTGTTCTACTGACCTTGCTATTGGGAGGCAGTTACTTCGATCTTTAAAACAGGGCATAATTAAGAAACTTCTAGGGCATACAGAAATTTGTGTGCAAACTTCCGCTTCCATGTGGGCCTAAAGTCAGGGGGTTTTTACGTCTGCAACAGAACAGGCTGACCTTAGGTCAGGGGTTTTTAGACCCACAACCAACCTGGCCATATGGAATTCTGCCTCCATTTCTCACAAGTATGCCTGCACAAAATCTTTTCACTGCTTTCTCTCAAACAGCTTTTTGGCCAGAGGCATATAGGCCTTTCGCCTATAACCTTTTTGGGTCCTGAGTCTGAGCTCTCTGTCTTATGTGGTTTGGAGAAACCTCGGTATTTTATGGTTACAAAGATAATTTTCTTTTGTCTTCATCCATTGAGCGAGGTTGTTTCTTAGAGTTGAAGTGGTTGAAGTGCCTAGATCTAAAGGGAAAACAAATTGCATTAGTTTTTGTTAATCCCAGAAGACACTAAAAATAGGATTTGAGTGCTAGAGCTTCATTTAGAAAGTACAGCAAATATGAAGGTGGGAAGTGATGCAGGGAAGGGAAAGAGACCAACAAAATGCACACCATCCAACCTGTGCCCACGGCACTTACTGGATCTCAGTCTCGTAAAGAAACTACAAAATGATGCAAAAAACAAGATTCAAGTTCATCTCTACAACCACTCTCATCCCCTCTCAGTAGAGGATTTATACACCAACTCAAATAAGTTCAGGCCTGTTCCAAGGGAAGGGTGGCTTTAGTTCTCTGGAATTACCATCCTGATGATCAAGGTAGGGTTTTTCCTCACTGTGAAGTAGGGCATGGAGAGTGATGTTCAAAAAAAAAAAAAAAAACAGTATAAAGATCTCTCCACTTAATTTTATGGAACAAATTGATCCTGCAATGTATACTATTATTATGTATTTTAAGTTATATTGTATTTATATATGCAATATAATTTAATATAGTTTCCACATTCTATTACAAGGGTGTGTCATAATTTACATACCCAATCTTCTATTGTTGGACATTCAATGTATTGTAAATAAAATCAAAATGGTTGTCTATGAATTTTATCTGTGTGATCCTGAACATTTCCTCAGGAGAAACCCCTAAATATGTGGCTCAAAGGTTATAAAGGATTTTAAAATATATGGTAGAACCTTCATAGTTGATCACCACCCTACACTGACAACCCTATACCTCCTTAAGTTGACCTAATTCTCATATCAGTACAGTGGGCCTAGTTCCTTATGTTGACCACCTCCATATGCTGAACAGTTTGTTATAGTTTCATGGATGATCAACTTACAGAGGTTCTACTAAATTGAAATGTAGCCTTTTAGAATGTATACAGTGGTTCATGTATACTTCCACAACCTACTTGGATGTTAAAGATACATAAGCAGCATTTTTAAAGCATATCTTTTTTTTTTTTACAGTTTTTGACTGGGGCCAGGTTTGAACCCACCACTCTGGCACATGGGGTCAGTGCCCTAGTCCTTTGAGCCATAGACATTGCCCTTAAAGCATATCTTTTAACTACACACAACCATTCTAGATTCCTCATGTTAATCATCACATTTCATAATATAATGGCAAGTGAAGAGTTAGGACAGGTATTTCAAATGGTACCAAACTGCTTCTAATAAGACTAGTTGAGAGTCTTCTCACTTTTTATATATATCTGGAAACTAAAAGAATTTACTTTCTTTGTTATTTAAGTTATTCACACCCATTTGCAAAATTTGCTTTCTTTAATCTAATATTACATTCAGTTTAGATTTAATGTCAGGGAGCTACTAAAATTCTAGTTCTGTGACTCATTTTCCAGTATTATTCTTTATTATCTTATTATTTATTTAGTTTGCATGATAGGGAACTGATAAACAAAATTTCATGTATATTCTAAATACCTCTTAGTTGATTTACAGCACTTGAAACTTCCCATTTGGAGTCCCATCGGGAAGTAATATTAAAATTGGATTTCAGAACATAATAAAGCATTTGTCCAGTTATCTTTAATTGATCTGCTATAAAAAGAAGAGTGCAAATTGTAGATGAAATTGCAGTGCTTTACAAATCAAAGAAGAGGATAAAATAAAGCAATAAAACAGGATGGGGATTTTTAATTCCTTTTTCATCTGGGCACTCATGGGCTACTTAGTATTTTTCAATATTGCTGGTGGGAGAAAAAAGTTCAATAACTTAAAATGAACCTGGACTTTAAAATCACATGAAAGAGAAAGTTCTCATAATTTTGATTACTTTTTATTCAAGAAGGGATTTCTGTGATAGGCTGCTTATTAATGCCTTGTCTGACAGGCTGTAGAAACTACTCACTCAGGCAGCATGGGTGAAGGGCTAATTATGTCAATGAGGGGAGAGAGTGGATAGAAATTAATGAGCTTGAATCTCCCTAGTGCTGTTACTCCCTCACTCCCTGTTACTAAGTTAGGCTTGTAAAGATGTGCCTTCTCTTCTAGCCAGAAGTGCTCAGGAAGTGGATAAAAGCAGGGAATCTGATCTGTTTCTCACTAGCTGAATTGCAAGTTCTTTAATCCTGATCCTTGATTTTCTTGTCTATAAAATGGGGGAAATAATACCAGTCTCCTTGGATTGTTGTGAAGATGAAGAAAGAATAAAATGTATGCCTTGTGTAGGTTTGTATGTGGCATATATTAAGTTTCAAAGGATAGCTATATTATTTTCATGAGCTACTATTCCTACTAATATTATTATAATTGTAATGCTTTACTTTGGGTGGGTGCTAAGGTATTTACTAGAAATGAAGGTAGCGTTCTGTAGGATTCAACTTTCCTGCAAATCACACTTAAAGGTGAATTGCAAGTGATTCTGCTACTATAATCAGAATAGACTTTCTGTCAGGTCTGTTGAAAGGATTCTTACTAAGATTTTAATAAGTCTGTGTCATTATTAAGAAATTCAGTACATAAATGTGAGCATTTGTATAATTTATTCATGATAATAACAGTAAAATAAAATACTTCAGTAGTTGCCAAAATAGGATGATGATCAAAATCATTTGGAGAGCTTTTAAGACACACAGAAACAGAAGTCCTATCCTGGACCAACTGAAGTTGAGTTCACTGGCAGGTTGTTATCTGTAGGATAGGCTGCACTTTTGATGGCTAGGCCCATTTGGCAACTACTGCTGTATTTGAGGAATAATTTTTAGAAATGTGGTGCCTTTAATAAACTGGAGTAAATATATTCTCTCCTCTATTATGCTACTTCACACTGTGCTATAGTTGAGTATTAATTCTCAGAAATGCTCTATGAAATAAATGAGCTCTCCCCTTCCCCTTTACTTCTCTAACAATGTAGCCCTCAGAGTCATTCTTGCCTAGGCTCCTTCATATGCAAGTATCCTGGCACTCTTGACTCATTCAGGAAAGGGAATATACACCACTTCATGGATGCAACTCGTTTAATTCAAAGAAAGCTGTCTGCATGGAGCTAATATGTACCTTCTTAATATTCACAGACACTTGGGGGAGATAGTCCTCTGATGCACTTCTGTGTTTACATTTGGAACTATCTATTATTTCAAAACCAATAATTTATACAAAATGCTGGGGATGAAAATGCAGATGTGATTTTTATGGAGGGGGATAGGAAAGAAACTCAATGACTTTTTTTTTCCCATTTGGTTTTCTTGTCCAGATCAAATTTGCAAAATTAAATGCCAACAAAGACCAAATGGGTGTTATCTATGAATGAAGTAGATGGAGACTGCCTCAAAGTAGTGTCCTTAATCAACTAAACTGAGTTCCTTGCAATTTATATATATAGTGACAGTCCACTGTTGAGAAGTTATATACCTTCCTTCCGTTTGGTTGAAAGGTGTGATCCTCTTGGTAGAGTATTCTTTTATTTTTAAATTTTGATAGAGACATGGGCTCAATAAATACTTCATTTTTCTCTTTACTTTAAGAAAACTGGCAGTGCAAGTGTGATGATAAATGGCAGCTGACACTGGGCTTCAATATCTGGAGACAGCAGGGAGTAGCAAGGATGATGATGAATGGACGAACTCATTTACCATCCGAGGAGAATCGCCATTTCTGACCTCACTGCTGCCATGTAGGAATAAAGCCCCAATGTTTCTGGGGCTGGATATCTTTCAAGAGAGATCTCCATATTTTTAAGAGATGGAAATTAACTAAAAAATTGAAAAACATATTTTTGATTCATATAGTTCAGGCAAATGAAAACACATCTGTGAGACAAGATGTGGCCCATTTTGTTCCTTCCTGTAATTTTCATTTTAGTTCTTTAATTATGTAAAACAAAAATAATCATGGATACTTGGTATCAGTCTCTATTAATGCTATGCATTATTTTTTCATGTATAATCAAAAAATTTCATGTATAATCAAAAATTTTAAATTCTTTTAAACTTTTTAACTGTACTTTTATAACACTAAGGTGAAATAGTCACTAGAAGTATATTTAGAGTCATGGAATGTCAGAGTTAGAAGTATTCTTAGAGAGATATTCATCTATTCACTTTGCAGATGAAGAAACTGGAAAAATGGAGTTACTAAAAGTCATCTGTCTAGTAAGTTAGTGTAGAGTGAGGATTTGAACACAATTCCTCAGTATCACTCTAATGCTGTTTTATCACTCTATTATGGCACTTCTGATTTGCTTGTTATTTTATTATAAGACCTAGGAAATAAGATTCAGTAGACACAATTTACTTATGCAAATGTTTCTACATTTCTATTTATCTATTCTATGAAGGAAGATATACACACACACACACATATATTTGGCACTGTAGATTGTAGTAAATTAAAAATGACCTCCTAAGTGTATGCTTTATTACATACAGCAGAAGAGTGTCCGACTGTGGCCCTATTTTAGATATTAACAAAATACTCATTTTCTTCTTAATTGATTATATTTATCAAAATTTGTTTTTACATGGGATAAAACCTCAGAAATTGGAAAGCAACTTTTACTTTTTGAAATTATCTTCTAGAATTCATGAGAAGTAAGCTTTCCTTGAGTCTTATTTTGGTATTTTTATTTTTACTTTGTTCAGCACATTTATTATAACTATCAACTTTTACACCATTTTCCAATGGAACTCAGATCTCCTAACTCAACCATACTTAGAAAATAGCAAGTGATAATGTAGCTATTTAGTTTCTGTTCAAAATCTTCTATATCTTATAGTGCTGAAAGATACAGCCCAAATCCCATTTGCAGTGTTTATTACTTCTCAGAATCTGTGCGCAAGCATCTTTCCTGCTCCTTTTACTTGTCTATCTTGTCTATTGGCGATCCATTTTCCATTGTTGTCCCAGGTTGGCTGCCAATGGTGCATTTCTCAGCCACTTAATAACTTTACTTAGATTTATAAGAAGCCAAGTGTGTCAAGTCTCTGAGATGTATAGATTGAGGCATTCTTCCTTTCCTCCACCCGTTCCAACTTTATAGTATAAGTCTGTCTCCTTAATAGCACTTTGGTCTTAATAGAGAATGTCTCTCAGTCCAGCATCTGGTGCATTGTTGGAGCACGGCTGATGCTCATTGCTTTTGAGCTGAACTGCAGTTAAATAGGAGCAATTTATTTCTGCTGTTGTCAATATCACATTTCATGAACCTGAAACTCATTACATTTTTTTAAAAATTACCTTGCTTGGCTTTGTAAGGGCATTTTGTATTTGCCACAGATCATTCTTTTAGATTTGGAAAGAACTGCAACTTTTTGTTAACACTTCTGATTGGTGTAATAGGGCACATTTAGGCTAAGGGCAGACAGGCGAGGAAAGGCACACCTTTCCACTGCAGCAACTGCACTTGTTATGCTCAGGAATGAGGACAGTTGGGTAACGCCTACCTCATAGCGCAACAGGAAGAATAGACAACCTCTTGCATTAAGAAGTTTCTAGAAACACATGAGGACTGGAAACATTTCCTCAAAAGGAATTTAACAAATACATCTAGGGAAAACTATTGCTATCATAAAGGACATGACTAGTGGGCACAGCTGTACAGGACTCTGATTTGTTTCTTTTTCTCCTAGGCACAATTTATATAGCAGTTTGGCCCTTCTATGTTTCTCTAGAGCAGAGGCTGGCAAACTATTGCCCACCACATTTTTGTACAGTTTGAGAGCTAAAAATTATTTTTACATTTTTTAAATAGTTGAAAAAACAAAAGAATAATTTTCATGATATCTGAACATTATTTAAAATTCAAATTTCAGTGTCTTTTAGTAAAGTTTTATTGGAACACAGCCACACTCTTTTGTGTTCACAGTAGGTCTATGGCTGCTTGTTTGCTTACAACGGCAGTGATGAATAGTTGCAATAGGGACGTTTTAGCCCCCCAAACCCTAAAATGTATACTATCTGGCTTTTTACCAAAAAAAAAAATATGTTTGCCAATCTCTGCTCTAGAGGATGGTGCTAAGTAATCAGGCATATTTTTTTTTTCTTCTTATGCCTATTCTGCTACTTAAAATAAATGCTGATAACAGAAGCTAGTCAGAGCTAGTCAGAGCTGGACCTCAGCCCAGATAGAGTTGCATAAATGAAATGATTTATAGTAAACAACAAAGTTTCTTCTTACCTACCAATATCTCAGTGTGTCTTGTCAAGATGCAACTCTTCTATCCTTGTTCCATCTGAATCATTCCCTTGAGTTTGATGATCCAAAGGTAATGAGATAGGGCGTTTTTTATAGATGAGTACAAAAAATATTTTAGAGTAGAAAACATTCTGATCGGAACTGGAGATACCTAGGATCCAATTACAAATTACCAATGACTCAGCTATATGGCCCTGAGCAAGGCATCTGAACTTTTTATATATATTTTTTTTGCAGTTTTTGGCCAGGGCTGAGTTTGAACCTGCCACCTCTGGCATATGGGGCCAGCGCCCTACTCCTTTGAGCCACAGGTGTTGCCCAAGGCATTCAAACTTTTGCACAGTAAGTTTTCTCAACTGTATGGATCATGCTCTATAAGGTCTGTTTTAACCTGGAAATTCTGATTCTGTATATATTTATGGAGAGAGAGGCTTGGGGCATTATTTGGATTTTTCCATTACTATGTTTGAATTTACTAAATAAGTGAATTTTTGCTAGGAACAATGAAGAGATTTTATTCCTTGGTGCAAATTGTTCATCACCCTATCAGCCATACCTTGCACAAATGTGATGCTTAGTTATCAGTTTTGAATTGGTAAAATGAATAAATGCACGGATGAAATAGCATGGTCATAAATTACATAGCTCATCTAGCATCACTTCTATAAAGTTCCCTTTTTTACTCTATTCTAATCTTTGTGATTAGTCTTCTATTTATGACCTTATCTTACACCTGTAGATTGGGACTTTTTGCCATCCTTCTCTTAAGCATGGCCTAGATTCTCAGACTGCCTTCTGCAGGTTGGCTTATCCAGGACAAACAAATCAGTCAAATCAGCAGGGAGGCTAGACCCTTAGCAGAACTTTCCCTGCCAGACTGGCTGAATTCCCACAAGTGGGAGCTAGAAAGCCTAGGGGGCTGACAAGCAGGCATAGAACACTGAGACAGAAGGGAAAACATCAGTTTTTGAATGAAGCCCAACAATTAAAGGACCTGTTAGTAATAAACTTTAATACTTTTTCCCAGAATAATGCCCCATTCAATGTCAATGTAGTGTTGGGTATATGTGGTATGTTGGCCTTGTGGATTCTTACCTTAGAAGCTCCTGCAGGTCTATTTTTATAGGGTTCCGTATTTCTAAACAGCTGCTAAACATATGTTGAAGGAAACAAAATACAATCTTTGTATTTAGGAAATTTATAATTTTTTTCAAACTTTAATAAATATAGGAAATACTTCTAAATAGTGTTTGTTTGCATGGGAATATTTGCTTTGAGAGAGACATTATTATAAAAAAGCTTCGTTTATCATAGTTTTTTAGGGGGGTCACTTCTATAGTGGCAACATCTTTCAATATCAGCTTTCCAAGAAGAAAAAATATAGAAAAAGCTAATGTATGGATCTAATACCTGATTCACTCTGTCATAGGAATTTGACGAAGATGCTCTTTGGCTAAAGAACTGTAGCATCTTATAAATCTAAGACAGGGAATATTTTAAAATATTAGTAAATGACACTTTTATTTATTCTCATCGCTCCATAGTTTAAAAAGCAATGGCTATGAAAAGATGAAAGTTATAAAAGTAGAATGTGAAAAAAATAACCAAAAAATCTAGATTGCTCTGTTCCAAATTGAGTGCCATCAACATAATGTTTGTGTACTATTCTTCCCTTTGCCAACATCACCATCAGTTGCTAATCAGACCAAGTAGCCAACTCTTTGAAGATTGTTACCATGTACATAATGTTGGTGTGGAATTCAGTGGTTATAAAACATGAAGAATAATCCTCTTTCTTCCTGTAACTAACATTCTCAGTTTCTAGAAAATATCAAAGAGAGGTTATGGTGTGGACAGATGAAGAGGAGGAAATGCTATCTCATCCAGGTGGCTATTTCTTTACTTACTTTGATTTTTCTCTGCCCATATGAAAATAATTTCTCTATGTGCCTTCACAAATGTAAGAGCCAGAGTAAGACTTAGTTGCCTTCCTAGGCTGAGCCTTGATGAGTCTCATTCTGAAGACTTCCGTAAAAGTTTCTTAACTTTCCCCATAAAATTTCTGTGCTATCTTTATGTGACTTCCTTTTCCGCATTTCAAAGTCCGGTTCATTGCTTGTTTCCAATGGTCATAACAAAGGTAAACTAACATGCCATCATTGATTTCGATATCATCATGTTGATGTAATATGTATATTAGGGACACGTAGATATCATTGTCAATGATAAATAAGAAACCTTGGCAAAGGAACAGCAGGTTATAATCATGGCTAGTGTATTGAGAACTTTAATATGCCAGGAATAGTTCTAACTAACTTATAAGTTAGTTATGACATTTATTTTCAAAATAATCCTATGGTTAATTACTCTTATCTTCATTGATTTATAGTTATTTTACAGATAAGGAAATTGAGGTATTGAGATTTTTAGCCAACTTGGCTCAAGTGACACAGCCATTAATTGACAATACAAGAATTCACACCCAAATAGTCTGATGTTGGTGTGCCACCTCATAAATTTTTTTTTAGACATAGTTCTGAAATTTATGTATTTTTCACAAAAATATTATTTTAATAAATTTCCAAGTTGCATTTTCCAGAATCTGCATTCTGGAATGAAAGTTCCAAAAGGTATTTGCTTATAGGGGAAATTCCTCGGCTGAATTTGTTTAGGAAGTAATGAGTTTAAAAAACAAACCAGTTTCTCTTAAATGGTCTACTCCGGTCTTTTACTATGTTAACACATGTTATGCCTCAAGACTAGGAAAAATACTAATCATGCAGTATTATTCTCTTCTGAACATATTACTAGATTAGATAGTGCAAATGTCTAACATTTCCATCTTCATGGATATTTCTGTTAGATAGCACTGCTGTTGACTTTTCTGTCTGCAATTCAGACTTGATGGAAATAATGCTTTGTTAGATTATTAAACCACGTAGGCAGACACTTGTTACACTGAAAATGAGTCTAGAAATAACAATTCATTTTGACTGACTTCCTTTAATTTTCCCACTGAAAATGAATCTTTTGATTAAAATAGAATTTCAGTATTTATGAATCACTTATCTCTCAGCATCTATATGGCAAAGTTAGAAAAATTTATGTCACTTGGACTTTGAAATTTAATGAATACTATGTTTCCCCCCAAATACGACACTGTCTTATATTTATTTTTTTTCTCAAGAAGACACACTAGGGCTTATTTTCAGGGGATGTCTTCTTCTCCGCGCTGAAATGCATGGTGTGGCTATATAGATATGCTGCATAGCCACGCCCATCACTAGGTCTTTTTATTGGGGTAGGGCTTATATTTAACAAATGCATAGAAATCCTGCTAGGCCTTATTTTTTGGGTAGGTCTTATTTTCAGGGAAACATGGTCTAAACAGCAAAATAAAATTGGAGAAGGCACTGAAGGAAGGATAGTTTAGTAATTGATCTTAAGAGCAAGAAATTGGGTGCAGAAATTACCCTTATTGTGCTAAATACATAAATCAAATCTAACTGAAGAATTAAAATGACATAGTTTTGTCTCAGATTCCAGAGAAATAATGATTGTGATGCCCAGCTTGATAAGGTAATGACATAAGGTAGAGCCTCGCATCAAAGTGGCATTAAGGGATGGAGGGTGTGAAACAGGTGATAGATTAGACCTATGGTTACTTTAGATACTTAGTCAAGAATACCAAAAGCAATGATCTTAGAGATCAGGCAGGTGATATAAACATAGGAAGGGAAAGAGAAAGAAGGAAAGGCATGGGGAAGGGTGAGGGGGACTGATATAAAAGGGAATGTTTTCCAAAGTAGTGCATCTGATTTGGGCTGCCAGTGTGCAACATCTGAATCTTAACTTCACTCTAGTAAGTTGAAATCAAAATCCCACACTTACTAAAGTGAGTAGGGAAACTATTTTAAGTTAGGGAACAATGTGTGTATTTACATTGCCATACCCGGATACCTAGAAAGCAAGACATTGCCACCATCTGGAGGGAACTGCTCTGAATTGCAAGTTCACTCATCTTAGAGACAAAAAAAAAAAAAA